>NC_072781.1:25138609-25496013 GCF_022539595.1 Amphiprion ocellaris | reverse complement strand
CAATACTTTATGCTGAAATAGTCTGGAGATGAAAGATCAAGTTGCACTCGCTAAGACAAGCTAATTTCTGTACTAGAAATAAATGAACTTCTGTTTAATTCTAGATTGTATTTATGTACTTGTTGCATTTGACATTTTGTCATTCAGCCTCATCCATTATGTTTACAGATTAGCACAGCTGAATCCTTTGCCTTTCCGTTGTTTTGGTGACTCATCTGTGAGTCTTTCGGTGCTTAGAAGGGAAGAGAGGTGCAGTATGAGGTGTGTCAGTAATGATCACATATCAAGGATTCCTTTTTACTTTCATTGACGGCTGATTCAGAGCAGGGAAGAAATGGCAATCTGTGTAGGAGGAATGAGTTCTGTTTAAAAGGTTATTGGGACTAACATGCTGGTCAGCTTGACTCTGAGATGTCTGTTTGTAGACACAAATGGACAGTGAGACAGTTAGGGCAGATGGCTTTTCAGTGAAAGGAAATGAGGAATTTGAATTTGTGATAGAGGCCAGGTTCACCACAACTGATAGTGCATCCTCTTACTTGCAGAGACAGGAAATATCAATAAACTGTAGAGTTATTGTGTGAATAATTGCTGTTGCGATGGTGATTTCTTGGGAATGTCAGTTTTTGGCTAATCCAGTGAATTGTATGTCTATCAGCAGGGCTTCAACTAACAGTTATTTCCATTGTCAATTAATCTGTGGACTATTTTCTAGATGAAATTCATTAGTTGTTT
Source organism: Amphiprion ocellaris (assembly GCF_022539595.1). Lineage (NCBI taxonomy): Eukaryota > Metazoa > Chordata > Actinopteri > Pomacentridae > Amphiprion > Amphiprion ocellaris. The sequence goes on along the minus strand of NC_072781.1, from coordinate 25,495,278 downwards.
GCTGTGTACAATGTCAGAAAAAGTGATCGGTGTTCCCCAAAGATGAGAACGACAAAGGACAGAAAAGTTTTGTCCACACCCAATAGATATTCAGTTTACTGTCATGGAGGAGGAAATAAACCATAAAATATCACTTTTATGCAGCTGCAATCACAGAATTCAAAATTGGTAAATCAATTATCAGAATAATTGGCAATTAATTTAATAGTTGATAACTAATTGATTAGTAATTGCAGCTCTATCAATCAGATCATTACATTGAAAACTTGAGCAATTTGTCAGCAATCAACTGAAAGTGGCGTCCAGTCGTTTAATTTTTAAGAACGCTACATTATCTAAATAAAAATGGTTTAGCTCAGGATATATTTTGCCATATTGTTCAGTCCTTTCAACATAATTTTATTTGTCATTTACTGAGCTAAAACATACAACAGTTGAAAGTCCAGACTCATCTTTTATTACTGCTGAACCAGTCAGCATTTATCAGATGCTCAGGGCTCTTTATGTGCACGAGTGTGTGGTGCAAATGTAGTTTTGTGTGAGCTACAAACTCAAAAACACCCGCTATATTTTAAACCTTTATTTGCAACTTCACGGTAAGTAACATTCTCTCCCGGTGCGTTGCAGGTGAGATGGTGACGAAGCAGCCACTGATCCGAAGCATGAGAACGGTGAAGCGAGAAACACTGAAGTTGATCTCAGGTTGGGTCAGCCGATCAAACGACCCACAGATGGTAAGAAGTCGCTCAGATACATCGATAAATTAAAGCCCATCACTGCAGGGATGAGGACACCTTTAACTGAGGAATAGTAGCCCTAATCTGGGGTGATAAATTGTGCTTTAAAAAAAACATTGATGTGGTCTTGAGTCAAAAGAAGGCATTTATTTATGCTCTTCTGTGTCCTCACAAGACACTACACACTGTGACAATCGATGAAACGGCTGACAGCAGAAAAGAAGTAGAACTAATCCAGTTGGTATTTTTAGATCAAACACAAAGATTTCATTTCCCTGTGGCTCTTTCTGCCCTCAACTGTGTTCGCATCTGCATAATCATTAATATTCATAGTTTCGCTCTGCACTCTGGGACTGGTCACCTTTTCACAGTTGTATGTGAACAAAAAATTTTTGCAGCACTTTTGTAATGTATCTGTCAAAACTCAACCTTTTAGACCTCCTGGTTAAATGTCTTTGTGAGGCGTGTTTTTAAAGATGTGGATGTTTCTCGTCTTTCTTTGCTGTTGTTCACCGCTGATCCCCTCTGTTGTTCTTCCCAGGTTGGAGAGAACTTTGTTCCACCGCTTCTGGACGCTGTCCTCATTGACTACCAACGCAATGTTCCCGCCGCACGTGAGCCCGAGGTCCTCAGCACGATGGCAACCATTGTCAACAAGCTGGGGGGACACATCACCAGTGAGATACCCCAGATCTTTGACGCCGTCTTCGAGTGCACCCTAAACATGATCAACAAGGTAAGGCCTAATGAGCTGCTACTAATCTGACAGCTGCAGTCTAAGCCTTTGGCTCACAGTGTAGTTTAATGTGTCATAAGAGGATATTTGTAGTGAAGTTTTCCTGAACTTGTGATTGAGACTGTGATCGTTGTATTTGTGTTTATTAACAGTATACCTCTAATGACTAAGCACCTCAAGCATCAAGAGCACAAACAGTTAAATTAGTAGGTTTCATTTACACTAAGGGTAATAGTCTTTACCATGTGGCCATCACAGCAGTTTGTAAATCACAGGACAGATTATTACACTCATGCACTTCAGCATGCTGGACTGTTGTTAGAAAACAGAGAACAGCTGAGTAGTTCATTTATGTACAGTATTAAGTAAAGATTTTAGGCACTAAACAGAGAGTGATGATGCTTTCAAAGATAATGCTTCACTTAATTTCATGCTCAGTGCAGTAAACATTAAGCAACTAAAATATTTGGTGTGAGCAGTCTTTGCACTCCAATCACCACCACATAGTTTTTCTAGGTACTCGGCCAGTAGATTGTTCCTGCATCTTGGAAAACTCTCCACATTTCTTGAGTGGATTCTATCTGTCTTGGAGTCTTCTGTCTCTTAAAGTAATCTTAGAATAACTCTATAATGTTGAGTTCAGGGCTTTGTGGGGTTCACACCATCTCTTGTAGATTGAACATATGTTGTGCTTATTGTCCTGCTGTAGAATGTATTTGGGATGATCGTATGCTTCTAATGTTCTGAAAATGTTTACATAATACTTGTTTTTTTTTAAACTTAATTTGTGTTTAAAACAAGTGCTTTAATATTAGCAACACAAATAATGTTGCATGATAATAGACATTTACCCAGCACTTTACATATAGTTCTTACATGGTTGTATTGCAGTGTACGTTCTCCATACATTCATTATTAGTTGCAGTCCAGCTCTTCTTGGTTGGAGGGTTTTCCTTCAGCCATGCATGACTTTCTACCTGGCAACTAGCTGACAACTGTTTTAACTGAAGTCCCAGAAAACCCAGATCAGAAGATCTATGTCTGTATGAATCTAATCTGAAAACTGTTTACAGAAAAGGTTGTAGGTGAAAGCTATCACTCAAGTTTCCCAGCTGAATTTTTTCCTGAAGCCCACAAGGCAAACTTGTCAGGGCTTGCAGAGAAACTTCCCCATGAACTGTAGCTCACTTTTAAAGCGACAAAGTACCTGAAACACTAATCAGGGTTAGATTAATCCACTAGTGGTCCCTGGGGGTAAAATGTGCTTTGAGCCTTTGGGCAGGGTTGGTAATCCAGCCTTGAACCTACTGGGTGCATCTAAAATAAGTATGAAATGATTTCCTAGTGCAGTCAGCCATATCTAAATCAGACAGGTAATACATTATTCCGCAGAATAAAATGTTTTATTTTATTTAACCTTTATTTACATAGGTAATCTCACTGAGATGTGGGGTCTCATTCTCAAGAGAGACCTGTCTATATGAATATGATGTTAGCTTAACAACACTTGTAAACATTGTACAGCCTGCTGGACAAACTCTTGCATGATGTTGTAGAAGTAACATCATATTTGTTGTATTTTTGTGACAGAATTTTGAGGAATACCCAGAGCACAGGACCCACTTCTTCTACTTACTCCAAGCTGTAAACTCTCACTGCTTCCCCGCATTCCTCGCCATCCCCCCGGCCCAGTTCAAACTGGTGCTGGACTCCATCATCTGGGCCTTCAAGCACACCATGAGAAATGTGGCTGACACTGGTAAGTGTGACGCATTTATTTAGTGCGTACATTTATTAACATTCAGATTGGGCAACTGCCTGAAGCATGAACACAAATTGGTGTAGAAACAACCTGATCGCTTCGTTCTATCAAGCAGGTTACCAGTAAAAAACGTGTGAACCAATTCATTTGTGACTCTGCAGGTTCGCTGTCGTACTTCCCTCGGCAGTGTTCAAAAACGTGTCAGATCATGCATCCGAAAAGCAAAAAAAGTCTGTACAATCACTCTAAGGGGCTCTGGCTTTTCAGGGATGTAAAATGTTTCTGCTCTGTAAAGGAAAAAAGTTGAGGAAATGCAAGTCATCAGTGTACATGAAGCTGAAGTCATGTTTCTGCTCATCCAGGTCTGCAGATTCTGTACACGATGCTGCAGAACGTGGCCCAGGAGGAAGCAGCCGCCCAGAGTTTCTACCAGACGTATTTCTGTGATATCCTGCAGCACATCTTCTCTGTGGTCACCGACACATCACACACTGCTGGTGAGCTCACACACTGGGGCCTATACGTTGTTGATATATCTGTGTACAAATTCTGGACTATAAGGCATAGGAAAGTAATTGATTACATTTTTTAAGTACAGCAAAGGCTATTTAAATATATATACTGGTTTTTGTTTCTTTTTGTTTTTGTTTGCAACAGTTATATGTGACTAGTATTGTTTTCACATCTGTTTGCAGCACTCAGATGTAAACAAAATTTTTTTTTTTTAAAATAATTTCTATTCATAAAGTCGTTGTAACACCAATTGAACAAATATTTACATTTTTATCATAACTGTGATGTATTTTTAAAGTGTCTGGATGAGTTATAAGAGTAAATGAAAGCTCTTTGTGACAGCTGAAATGTCACCCCGTACTCTGTAACAGAGATGATTTAAAGTACACGGTGAGTGTTGTTGAATGTGGAGGCTCACAGCCCAGAGGTTAATCATTTTTCAGGATGGTATTTTACATGTCGCATAATTGATCTGGTATATAATTGTATGCTCAGCAGGAGAAACCACAGGAGAAAGCAAGTAAATGTCCATAAATCTGCTTAGAAATCATACAGGAAAGGTACATCAGAACCTGCAGTGAAATGTCTGTACACCTGTAAGTGCTCTGCAAGCAGGAGCTGCTGATTTGACAACTTTTAATGTTACCAGTTTGACAGACGTGACCAAGAGCTAGCTTTAAACAGAGCTCAGACAGGGCAGTAGTATTTGGTTGTGACATTTCAGCAGCACAATAGCGACCACACAGGATGGAGCTCTGCTCACCGCTTTCATTTCCTCCTGCCGTCACATTGGTTCAGAAGTTGATTTAATTGTGAAGGGGCGGGCTGTGAAAAAATGACACATTCATTTCAAGAACAGGATTAAAATCACCAACCAGGGCAGGTTATATTAAACTCCCCCCCTCCTCCACCCAGGAGGAATAAATCCCATTCAACTGTGGCTTTAGAAAGATGAGGAATGAAAGGTAGATACAGTTCGTGCAGTGAAAGTGTGTGTGTTGGTGTGTGTGTGTGTCCGGCAGGCTTGACGATGCACGCATCCATCCTGGCCTACATGTTCAACCTGGTGGAGGAGGGGAAGATCACCACTGCACTGAACCCTGCCAGCCCCACCAACAACCAGGTGTTCATCCAGGAGTATGTGGCCAACCTGCTCAAGACTGCCTTCCCCCACCTACAAGAGTAAGCAGACCCCTGCGCTCTTCATCTCTGCTGTTGGAGAATACACATTTGTTTGCCATCATTCACCGTTGTGTTTGTCTTTGTGTGCGTCAGTGCTCAGGTGAAGGTGTTTGTGACTGGGCTGTTCAGCTTAAACCAGGACATTCCTGCCTTCAAGGAGCACCTTAGGGACTTCCTCGTCCAGATAAAGGTGAGCTTGTCAGTGTACAAATCATATACAGTGACTCTGAATAGCATCAGCTTCTATAGGAGTCATAAAGTCATAAATTGTTGCTCTGTGAGGGGGACACAAAAATCAATAGTTCCACTTTGTGGTAATTTAATGGCATCTATCTAAGTTGTCTAATTGTTTGCTGATGAGCTGAACCGGAGCGAGCCAGGCCCTGCACAGCTCCAGCTCTGCTGTTTGTAGTCTTTGCTGCAGAGGCTTTGTCTCTTCTCACAGAGGTTATCAGTGACTACATAGCTTGCTGCTTAGCTGCTGTTTCCACAAATAACATTTTCCTACATGGCCAGGTTGTCCTTTTAAGTATTTGGAAGGCTTAAGGCTGCCGTGCCAGTGTGTTGTTGGTAGAAAGTGTGTATGTGAGTGATACACAATGTGTTGTGTTTCTTGTTCAGTCCAGCTGCAGCTCAAAAGAGGCTTGGGTTTATTTTTCAGATTATAAACATGAAAAATAATGGTTTTTTAGATGTAGTCTAGATTAAGGCTTATTATGAGCTCAACAAATCAAATGATGGTTGTTCAGTTAATTGTGCTGCACTTTTGCACAATAAATGATTTACTGTAAATTATTTTTTATTCTGGAATGCAAGTGTTTGCTGCTTGCTGTGTTTTGGTTTAAAATATGCTGTTTAAACCTGCTTTTTAAAAAATTGCCAATATAACATAATTTATCCAAACCAGAAACTGTCAAATCAGGAACAATCTCTGTGCGTTTTACTGTCTGATGGTCCTTCAATGAAACAGCTATGATAAGCTGTTCTACCAGGACAAGTTGGCAAACCTAGACTCACTATATGTCATCAAAATTGCTCTATTGTGCTTGTTTCATTTAAACATTTGTTTGTACCAAATCCTGTTAAAAATATAAATAAATTAAAATAGCACAACTGAGAAGACATGACTGACTCAGCTGTGACCAACAGAATGGAGTGAATATTCAGCTGAACTGCAGGCTGTGTTTATACAGAGCAGAGAGGAGACGAATGTGGAAACAAATGAGAGATTGAGACGAAGATGAAACATCCACCATATTTTCCAGTAACACTAGTGGCTGCTACATTTTCGTTTATATGCCTTTTTTGTCTTTTTTTTATGATTCATGGCATCATAATTGTATTACACTAGACACAAGAATTTCTGAGTTCTCTCTCCCCCTTCATTGTTGTTGTGTTTCCGTAGATGTGCAGGACTTTATATTGTTGTAAAAAAAAAACAAAAAAAAAAACAACAACAAATGAGCCCACAGTGAGTAAAAGAATGTCACAGAAGCAAAAGACAATCAGAAACTGCTTAGAGTTCAGATGCGTAAATGGGAAAGTTACATATCTGACTAAAGCCCCATTTCTTATTTATTTATTTATATATTTTAATGTTACCTGCCCCGGTTAACAATTCAAGATCAGTCTGTAGTGAGTCGACCACAATAACCTGCTGTTTTTCAGCTCACTTGCAGCTCCTCCAGCAATTTAAATTCCATTCCTGAGCTTTCCCGGAAAGGCCTTTTCCTTATTTTTTATTCTACATTGCATCAGCAAATGAGACAAAATGGATGAAGTTTAACATGTTTTTACCAATCTGATAAATGAAAACTTGTTAATGCTACATATATGGCCAATCACAAACCAATAATATGATAAAAATGAAAGCTTTCAGTAGTGCTTCACCCTGTAAGCTCAGCTGTCGTTACTTCAGGTAATTACCAGCATTCCTACCTTATCACAGACCACATCCTGCCATTTAGCAACAATGACTTAGCCCTTTAAACTCCAGTTTCTGGCCTTTTTTTTTTGTTGTTGTTTTTTTTGTTTTTTTACTCCTGTCATAATTTTATTCACTGTGGACTAATTTTTCACTGCAATCCAGATTGTCGCACCTCTGTGGAAACACTGCAACCACGACTAGAAGAGAAAATAAGTCTTTTGTGCAGTGTAGCATGATAGCAGTGAATAGTTAAATGGCATAGATCGGAACAAAAACGAAGTTTGTGAGCCATGCTGTGCTAATTGATTTGATGAAGTAGGATTTCTTTAACTCTCTCTTTAATTTGTTTCCATTTTCCTGTAGCTGCTCTGTGTAAACACAGCCTGCAGTTCAGCCAGATAGTCCCTGAAATTGTGTCATGTAACATTTTTGGTGCTTTTTAGAAATGTTTTAATACATTTTAGGGGTGGGTGGGGGGGACATATCTGTCAAAGCCACCGGCAGGTCTTTGGGTTCAGAGGGTTCAGTAACCAATGACCTCAGCGAGTATTTTGTCCATCATCACAATGCTGATAATGGGTCCAAATGGGACTTAAGAGACTCATCAATTTGCCATAACTGTTAACCGTACGAATGAAGGACCCAGTCCAGCTCCTACAGTAAAGAAAGGTGATGTAGAGCTCATATCTAACAGCAGTGTTCCTTCCTCCTGTGCTGCTGTTCAGGAGTTTGCAGGCGAGGACACCTCAGACCTGTTCCTGGAGGAGAGGGAGGCATCGCTCCGTCAGGCTCAGGAGGAGAAACACAAGATCCAGATGTCAGTCCCAGGCATCCTCAACCCGCACGAGATCCCAGAGGAGATGTGTGACTGAGCCTCAGCTCAACCAAACTGTACAGTACTCCAAACGACAAACAAATAAGCCCTAACCACAGCAAACAACAAAACCCGAGAGAGGCACCTGAGTGGGGTGGGAGGCTGCTCACTGTCTGCAGAGCACGCCGGCCCATTGGATGTTTGTTGACCAAAATAATGCCAATAATATGTAAATGATTACCGCGTCACCCTGTGGCCCTTTTTACATAATCTGCGTTTTCTATGGAGACTTTTTGTGTAACAACTTTCCAAAACTGTTAATCTAAGCTTATGTTTTGTTGGTCTCTGGCCCACTTGGACCTGCATGATGACGTTGTAATGATTAGGACAAGTTAACCATCTTGTTTTTGTTCTGTTTCCTTCACCTCCCTCCTTCTGTTTCCCAGCTCCTCCCCTTCTTCCATATATTTGTTTATATATAAATATATTATAAATACAGTCTGAGCAGGGTGTGGCAAACGGCCTACGTGTCAAGTCAGCTTCTAGACCTCTGGTGTGAGACGGGGAGTGGTCTTTAGAGGCGCACGCACCGCTTGTTTGGTGCCCCACGGCATTGTGGGAGAATGTGAATCTAACGGAAAATGAATGAAGGCTGAGAGATGCTGCTTCGTGTATCAGCATCTGTTGCTCATGAGTTCTGCTTCACCTAAAAGCTGAGCTGCTGCAGGCAGTAGGTTTTCTAGGGAAAGCAGAACTGAATATGTGCATATCATCCCAATTGTATAGCATCTTTAATACCATGGGAACATTTTTTTTCCTTTTGTTCTATTGTTAATTTTTGTTGTGGGTGTGTGCGCGTGTGTGCTGTCGCCTAGTCGACATCAGCGTTTTGTTTTCCTCTAAGAGGATTGTTGCTCATTTGTGAGCCTTCATTAATGGGACGTTTTAAGGAAGTGGCGGAAGTATTTATGGGTTCTTGGTTGGTTGCATCTTTATAACAACTCCTGCTTAACTCAGATGGCTTTCAAGATTTTGAATTGTACTAATTTAGATTGTTTACCATGCAGTAGTGCTTCAAGACACTACCTTTAGAGCAAAATGAAAAAAAAAAATAAGACTGGGTTTACATTTAATTTTGTATTTTTGCATTTTTCATTTGTACCTGTTTGAGTTCTGTTCAAATAAACAAAAGGCTTTTTGTCCACAGAGCAAAGTAATTGCCAATGAGTTTAATTAGGAAAGAATGTATAAATCCAAATAAGCACCCAATCTCTAATGGCAAATTTCCCTTCTCAAGGTGTTACATTTGTTGTGAACTTTTTGAACTGATTAAAGTTGAGAATTTTATAACCCTGCCTCCGCTCCGGTTTCTTCATTCCACAGCAGAGGCTCAGTTTTGCAGGAACAGACGTTATTTTTATACCAAATGAAAAATGTTCAACTCCGCCGTCTATGGCATAAAGTTTGATGCTTTCACCTGCTGTAAAATGACAGTTTGTGGTCAAACACTCCCTCCAGTGAAAACCCAGTTTTTTACCTTGTTAATAGAGTGATACGGTGTTTTTATATGCTGGAAGACACATCATGAACAAAATGGGCAGTTAACACGATCCTGAGGAAAGGCTCAAAAACCTACAGGGTGGAACTTTGTGTATCTGCTTTAGAATCAGGTTCCATTTGAACATGTGTGGCTGAATTCCTCCAGTATTACAACTTGTCATTGTTTAGAGTAGTTTAACAGTGTTTGGCTACAGCTGTAGGTGAGCTGGTGTGCTTGAGTGGTACAGGGGTGGGTGGAGGAAGAGGCAGGGACTATGCAGATCTGCTCATTCTAAAAGGGGCAACAGAATTGAATCTCAGATATTTTCAGGCAGGTAAGGACTATTTTGATGGGAGAAAAAAAAGTAAATAATTGCAAATGCTGCAGTTCAGGATAGACAAGATGTGTCTTCCAAATAATGGAATCAATACTGTTATTCAGCTGGATTTATTTTGTGCAGACTGAAACATTTCCAGGCTGTACAACATGGTTCAGGCATGCAGGCTGTGGTTTCACTGACACACTAACAGCCACACCTCACACACTGAGTGGTTTGTATGACCCAGAGTTGAAACTGCTGTGTTCAGGGTTTTATAACTTCATACTGTCCTAATTGTTTGACAGCACATTTTTATGATGTCTCACATTGTACAGCTCCATGTTTTAAATCTCTTTCACTGTGAACACTGAGCTGAAGCTCAACTTTAAACAATTCTTTTATAAATTTAATGGCAATATCTGTCAGAAAGACCTGAATTATTTTTCACAAATGATGCATGCACAAGTATGTAATAGCATGGGTCTTCTGTCTGATTTGTAGAAATCTTGTGTCCAGCAGCTGAGAAAGAAACATCTAAATGAGTTTGTAATTTCTGTATCTTTAAACAAGGCACAACAAATTGCGTGGATGGGGTTCCATCATTTGGGGAACTTCAAAATTCTATTTTATTCTAATTAAATACATTTATCTGTGCTTGCAGTGTCTGATGCCAAGTATAACTTCAAAATACCCGACACCTTTAAAACAACACACTTCTCGCTAGCCTCTTCCACACACACTCTGACCAATGTTCCCTGTAATTTTTCATGAGTCTGAGCAAACACACAAACTCCCTGAGCGTCCCTTGGACCCCTGTGAGCAACATCAGACGTGTGCACTGTGGTCACACCAGCATCACATCCATTCAAGTTACATGGTTCATTAAAAGAATCAAATTACAGCATTTACAGTTCTGTTAAAACACTTTGTCAACAGGAGCCAGTTGAAGGCTGCAGTGATTTTAGTGACACTACAATGTATAAGAGTGAAGTTATTGAATATTTGTCTCTCTTTACTGTTGCAGCGGTTTTGCAAATTGCAGACGGACCCTGTTCACTCCATAGACACCAATGTTATTCCTGTAGCTTGAAAGACAGCTACTTTTGATAAAACTGGGCTTGTAGCACATTGTCTGCCTTGCAACAATGGGAAAGAGGCACCGTTTATGTTTTGACAACCTATATCTAATGAGTTATTGATGCTGGAAGTGTGAATCTGTGAATATCTTTCCAACTTTACTGAACTTGGGGCCACTACCACCTAAGGAGTGATATATTTAATTTTGAAAAAAGCATTTAGCCGTACTTAAAGCTTTAAGTGCTTCATTAACACGGAACTAAAAATTTTGTATTGTTTTATTATCACAGGTTCTGTCTGAAAAGAGGTGGCATCATTTTAAACAGTGAAATCAAACTAACAAAATGTAATGACCAACCAGTGAGCAATAATGGATTCTGCAAAAACATAAACAACTTTTTTAAAATCTAAATCTTACCTTAACACAGTTAATGTATTAACTTATTTTTGTGTGTATGCATGTATTTATTGATTTATTTAGTACTGTTAACATATCAGAGTTCTGAGTGAGTTTTTCTTAAGATAGACAAAGGCCATTTATTGATTACATATAGGCTCTTAAATGTTTATTAAAAACTAAAAAGCATTTAAAAAAAAAAACAACTTAGGCATTTATTGAGTCACTAAAATACTGTAGAGTACAGACCACATCAGCATGATTATAAGCATCCTCTGGTAAATTAACAACCAGATACTGATGTCTCTCACCATATGGACTTCAGGAGATGACTGGGGGATGATAAACTGTGACCTACTGGTTGGGTTCTCTCTGTTCTCATGTTTCTTACATGTTTGTCCCCTGACAGCTGGGTCCTAATGTTTTCTGAGCAACACACCATACTATGATGTTTTTACAACGATGGTTCTACTATGAAACCAGTTTGACATGTTCAGGTGTTCTTTGTGTGAAAACTCAGAGATTTCAGGTATCAGAAGGTGGTTTTCAACTTTCTTTATTAACTTTCTGCTTCAACTTTAAATTAAATTTCCTTCACTAAGCCAGCCCTCTGGACTTCCAGTAAGCTGTGTTCCTATTGGCTGTCCAGGTGGCTGCTTGGTGTTATCAGGAACACCTGAGCAGCTCAGTGTCTTCCTGCTTTGTTTAGTTGCAGCCAAACATTTCCTCTGCTTCTCTTCACCAGTGAACTGGGTTTGGCTCCATTGCTGTAGTTTGTTCTTTAGGCGTTGGCTTGCAGCTTCCAGCAGTAAAATCGTCTTTAATGTGTTTCTTGGTGTGTTTTAGGGCTTTGTACTGGATAGTTGTCTTGGTACATGTGGTTCTTTAGCCACAGTTAGCACATGGTGCTAATGTGTGCAGTGATTAGTGGATTTGCTGCAGCTGAGTTGTGTCTTTATCTTGGCTGTAGTGAGTCTTCAGAGGTTTTTGGTCAGACACATTCTGTATTCTTGTTTGTGAACCAACGTTGGTTGTCCAGAAGGTAAGAGTTCCTGTCCTGATTCTCTGTTCTCAGAAGTTCTCTGGTAGGCTGCAGCAGACTTTAGCATTTGGGTTGTGCTAGTTTGTTTTTTGTATGGTTTCATTTGGACGACTATCTTGAGGCTCCTCCATGTGGTTTAGTGAGGTTTTCTGCAACAGTTCTACAAAGCAACCTGCAGCAGAAGAGACTTTGAGAGTTTTTAGGAAGTTCTGGAGAGCAGACTTTAGAGCAGCAGAAACATTTGTCAGCAGTTTGAGCAGGAGAAGGTGAGCTTCAGAGTAGAAATGAGATGGAAACCTTCTTGACCCGTGTGGTGAGGTCCTGTACCAAGAGTTTGAGCAGGTTGTGAAGAGTCTGTAGTTCTTTGGTCTGAAAGCACAAGAAGAGTCGACTCATTAAAGGAGCAAACAGGAGATATTGTTGCTTCTTCTGTCACTCTGCAGTTTCCTTAGACTGAATATCAAGTTTATTTTTTAAATGATTTCCCATGTGAGCCCAAGAAGACCTCAATAAACTCCCTCCATCCCCTGGACACAACATATTTTATTACCATATTAAATCTTTTTTTGTTTGTTTTTGAGTTTTAATCATAGTTTTAGCATAGTTTTTTTTCTTTGCTTGTTTAGTTTTGTCATCTGTGTGAAAGGTGCTAAACAAATAAAGCTGAATTGATAAACTGTATTATTGACTAACTCATGATTGTGACAACAGAAGTATTTTCATTGGGATTTAAAAGTTTGTTTCATTTTTAAGGTTGGGGTTAAAATCTTGACAGAAAAAAAAGATTAAAGAAATAAACTACAGTAAAAAAGCTATTAAATCAAAGGAAAAAACATTTAATATAATAAAACTTTTAAAAAGAAAATTAAACATTAAATACAATTAAATTATATAAGACTAAATATTTAATTAGATAATTAAACAGAAGATACAAAGCATGTAATTATGAAATTAAACAAAAATTTTAAACATTAAAGATGAAATATTTTAGATAATTAAACATTTAAAAAATACAATTAAACAAGAATATTACACATTTAGAAAATATAAAACATTTAATTAGATTATTAAACCTTTAAAAGTCAAAACATTTAATTAAAAAATGAAATGTTTAATTTGAAAATTAAATCTTAAAGACAATAAATCTTTAAATAGGAATTAAACAGAAAATACAATGAAGCATTAAAAAAGAAAATTAAATATTAAAAGGTGGTAAAACATTTAAAAAGAAAAACCTTAAAGATTTAATTGAAAAATTAAACATTGGGAAAGAAAAGGAAATTTTTCAAACAAGCCAATAAAACATTTGAAAAAACAACAAACATTAAAAAGACAAAACATTTGGAAATCAGATCAGACATTAGAACAGAATAAAAGGTGAGAAAAGAGCAAAACTAAACATTTAAGAAGAATCAAACTAAAGATACAACCTTTGAAAGGGCACCAGTTACACTTTAGAAGATCAAATTAAACAGACGAGACAATAAAACGATCAAAAAGAGCATAAACAGATAAAGGTCTTACAGCGTTTTCTAGTCTGGAATGAAAACATCAAGTTGTTTCTTCAAACATTTCCTCTTTCTATGTTCTTGGTTTGATTGTGGACAGATTTACTAAGAACTCATTTCAGAAAACTGCTTTCCAGATAAAGTCTACTAGTAGTTGAAGGCATTGATCAAACTAATGTTACCTTCTGATCTCCACAAACTTTACTGTTCAGTGAAGAGAATCAAAGTTTGTTCAGGATTTCTAAAAAACCCGCAGGTGAAGGTCTGAGAAGAAATCAGATGGATGGTCTAAATGTGAAATCAAGACTCATGGTCACAAGTTTTAAGGCTTCTGTTAACCAGAAAGTTCAAACTAACAGAGAAGTACTGAGAAACTTTTGAAACTTCAGTCCTCAGACTGTCGAAAGGTTCAAACTAACAGAGAAGTACTCAGGAACTTGGAAGATTTCAGTCCTCAGACTGTCTGAAGGTTCAAACTAACAGAGAACTACTCAGGAACTGAGAAGATATCAGTCCTTGGACTGTCTGAAAGTTCAATCTAACAGAGAACTACTGTGGGACTTAGAAAATATCAGCCCTCAGACTGTGTGAAAGCTCAGGTCCTGAGGACTTGGGAGGTGTGGAGGCTTTGAAAGTCTTGGAACTGATGGTTCAACCCTCCAGCACAAAGGCTGAAGTCCAACCTCCTGAGAAAAACGGTCGAGTTGCGACTCGAGTTAAAAAAAAACTCGAAAACGACAAAAAATAGATGATAAATGCGCAAAAAAAAGAAGAATTAGCATCTGAGCGAATAGCTCAGGGGGATAAGAAGAAGACTACCAAGTGGAAGGTCGCTGGTTCGAGACCCGCCACCGGCCTTTTTCTTTGTTTGTCTTTGTCAGGATTTTCAGAAAATTTAAGAAGTGTCTGGTCTTGAACCAGCGACCTGCAGCTCCACAGGCAAATCCTTAACTCACTGAGCTACAGATCAGATACAAAAAAGTAATTTCGTCGTCCCTTTGGCATCGTAGTTCCTGAAGTGACCACATGGGTGGAGCCAAGGCGGAGTCTGGGTGGAGTCAGGGCGGAGAGTAGGCGGGGAGGTGGGTGGCGGCCTCCCCCCTCTACTCCCCCACCTCCCCCCACCGCCCACCACACCTTCCCCCGCCCCACGAGTTCTTCGAGTCTCCATGAGTTCTTCGAGTCTCCACGGGTTTTCCCCAGTTTCTGGAGTTTCCACCAGGTCGGAGGCAGAACAACTTGTCATGAAGAGGTGTTGAAGTCGGCCAGGATGGACTAACTTTTTACAGCGACTAGAAGGAAGACCACTAGAAGAGCAGGTCTTTAACCACCATCCATAAAATCCATGGAGTCGCTCCAGAGAAATGAAACAAGGTCAACTTTTATCAACCTCCATCCAGATGTTCAACTTCATATCTTTACTTGGAGCTTTTTAGCACCACAAACCTTTAGTATCACACTTTATTATCATTTATTAGGAATTTCATGGAATCCACCAGCAGATTTAGCTTTTGTTGACAAACTTTATTCTTGTCGTCGTGGGACTGCAGTATTTAAAACTGTTCCTTCTATTTAACCTCATGTTTATTAGTTTTAGTGGAGAAACTTATTTTAATTGTCCATTAGTCTCTTAAAAACCAAATAATAAATTGGATTAGTCAAGAGGTTTAAATTTCTTACTTTGTCATATTTTAACTATGACAAAAAAAATATAAAGTATCTTGAGACAATTTGACCTGTAATTGGCGTTATATAAATAAAATTGAATTCAGATTGTATGTATCTTGTAATGTATGTTAGAAAACACATTTTCTTTGTCTATTAATCTGTCGTGTTCTCCAGTAATTCATTTCTTGTTTTGGTTTATAAAATGTCAAGCCCAAATATATTCAGTTTACTGTCATAAAAACCAAAAAGATTTACATTCATGATGCAGGAATCAGACAGTTTTTCACTTTTTTATCTTAGTTTAGTCAGAAAGATGGTTGATAATGTATGAATTGTTGCAGCTTGTGAGCCGTAAAAGGTTTTAATCTTTGGGGCCGAGTGTCAAAAAACATTTAGAAACCAACATCAACAAAACACTCAACAAAGATTTGAACATCATTAAAGGGAAATCCAACTTTTGCATGACAATGTCTAATTAAAGGACATTTATTTCCAACGTAAATGTGTGATATTCATCCTCTGGAGCTTTCTCTTCACATCGTCTTCCACCTGGACTGGTTTGGTCGGGAGCATGTGCAACAAACATTTGAAAAACTGCACTTTAACATCAATGAATGACACTGAAGTTTAATCTCTACATAAATGAGACTGAGTCTGGATGTGCTGCTCTGTCATTAACTCCTAAGTTTAGGGAAAGTTCAAACAAAAGAGGACAGTTCAGATCAGACTTGAGAATGAGCTTATTTTGAACAAACATCTCAGACTTTCTGAACTTCAGCACCTACAGCAAGATATTTTAACAACAAGCAACTCAAGAGATCCAGAAGTTGGAGAGAGTTAGCTTTAGCTGAGCCAAAGAACATGTGGGACGCTAACCTAGCAAACATTTCAGACTTTTCTCTGTGAATTCTGAGAAATAATTTACTATTTAATGACAGAGCTACACATCTTAACTCAGTCTCATGAAAACAGACTCTAATTCAGTGTCATCCATCCATATTAAAGTGCAGTTACCCAAAATGTTTGTTGCATGAGCTCCAACAAAACCTGTCCAGGTAGAAGGCCACTTTGACAAACAGGAAGTGGACGATTCCAAGCAGATTTATAGAAGGGGGAACCGGACTGTACTAAGTGTGGTCGAGTATAGAGGTGGGTTTTGTGGGTCTTTAAGGCTGATAATGATTATTAGTGAGACATCTGGAGTAGATATTCATTTGCAGTAAATGAAAGTATTTAAAATCTTGGAGTTAAACTTAGAAGAACACAAACACTAACGGAAAACTTTGTTGATACGTTTTTGTTTTGTTTACAGATGTTAAAGGAGTTTTATTCGTTACGTATAACCAATCAAATCACTCCAGAAGACAGAGGGACCACAGGTAGATAAAAGTTCAGAGCCAAAGTAGCACCATTTTTAAATGTATTTATTACCGTAAATCAGTAAAAAATAAAATACTGATAATCAGTAAATCAGTCAGCCCACAATTACTACAATTCTACAATGTATGTCTCTTTCCTTTGACTTGTTATTTGTACAATCTACGATGTATATGATGGCGTTTTTTCATACCAAAGGCTGTACTATGATGTTTTCTAAGAGACATACTCTGCTTGTTCTGGTCCTGGGCAGCTGCACTCCTCCTCTGTTGTTTTCTGGATTGTACTCAGCTGCAGCCTTCGTCCACCTGGCCTCCGTTGACTCGTCCCGCCTGCCGTCTCTGGAGCTGAAGCTGGATTGGAACAGACCAAAGTACAGTCCAATCACGATGCCAGCTGCCTCTCAAAAGGCTCCTTCATCTGGCGGAACTTCTTCTGAGGGGAAGCTGAGCTGGCCCAGCAGAACTTTGGAGATGTGTTCCAGTGGTTGGTGGATGTGTAGGGAGATAGAGAGGGACCTTTGAATTGTTCAGAAAGGAAAACAGGAAACCCATTGGTAGTTTTAGTTTAGGGTGCTACTGCAGTGTGTTTGTGGGCTTGAAGAGGTGAACAGGAAGAGGTTTTTTTTGTATTGATTATCTTTTACTTTGTTTCTGGTTGGAATGCCCATCAATGTCAACGTGAAGTTTACTTTTAGTTTTGTTTGTTTATTTTTATTTTACTAACACCCATTTGCTTTTAACCCCCTGACATGTTGTGTTGTTGTAAACTTCCTCTTTCAAATAAATACTCGTCTAACCCTCTGGAAACCAGCGTTTGGACTGCTTTTGTGTTGCTCCTCACCTACTGACAGCTGTGGACTAAAGGCTATACTCTGACGTTTTTAGAGCGACATGCTATACTATGATGTTTGTTGGGCAACACTACAGGCTTTTTTAATTGACATATTACTGACTTTTTTAGTTTTTTTTTTGTTTTTTTAGCAACATATTATAAGAATTTGAACAGTTTTAAAACTTACTATACTTTTACTTGTGCAATGAAATATTATTCTATGGCATTTTTTTGGACGACATATTATACTCTGTTTTCTTGAATAACATACTATTTTGACAATATACTGCACTATGACATTTTTTGAACCACATATCATACATGACAATTTTAGGCAACATCCTATCATTTTGCGCTTTTTGAACCACATAATAATCTATGGGGTTTTTTTGCCGACATGCTATACTATGAACTACAGGCCATACTATGTTATTCTTGAGTAAAGCATACTATACTTTGACATTTTCTGAACTACATCCTATACTATGGTGTTATACACAGAGTACTTTGGTTACATGTTGATTTATAATCTAGATTTTTTTCTGTTTTGTTTTTTGACGGGATTACCACAGACCTGACTGTGAACACCGTTGACACCCACCTCAGGGAGACGCTGTCTAAGATCTCAAGGCTGCTTGGTCGTGGTCTTTCTGGCACATACTCTTCAAAGATGAGCCGGGAAGTTAAACTCTGATGGAATGACACCAAGTCTAAGCCGACAAACTTCCACTTCCTCCTCAACCCATAGTCTCTGGGAAACCTACATGGAGTAAGAAAAGTAGACAGAGAAGTAAGTAAGTCTGTACACAACATATTAAAAAAGAAATCATGCTAATGAATTAAGTACAAATAACCGAATTTGCCAATATACTGGAGACCAGAGCTATTTAATTTGATAAGTATAACCTTGTTTAGTAACATTTCAATTATTTGAGAGCAGTCCTAAAGAATTGCCTGTAATCCCAATCATAAAATGGGTTTGGAGGAAGAACCTAGATGGTAATCTGGATATATATGAGTTAGGCTTTATAACTACTATTGGTAGTATTGGTGGTAGTAATAGCAATGTGACTACTACTACTAGTAGTAGTAGTAGTAGTAGTACACTAACTACTGCTGCTGATTCAATTCAATTCAATTCAATTCAATTCAATTCAATTTTATTTATATAGCGCCAATTACAGTCAAATTGTCTCGAGACGCTTTACAGAACCCGTATGCCTGACCCCCAGAGCAAGCCAAAAGGCGACAGTGGCAAGGAAAACACCCTTTTAACAGGGAAAAAAACCTCGAGCAGAACCCGGCTCTAATGTGGGGGGACCCATCTGCCTGCTAGCCAGGCGGGTTGAGAGGGACAGAAGAAGTAGAAAGGTAGAGATAGAGGGGTAGAGGTAGAGATAGAGGGATACAGATAGAGGGATAGAGGTAGAGGGGAAGAGGTAGAGGGATAGAGATGGAGGGGTAGAGATAGAGGGATACAGATAGAGGGATAGAGGTAGAGGGGAAGAGGTAGAGGGGTAGAGATAGAGATGTAGAGGTAGAGATAGAGAGGTGGGGGGTGGGACACAAGGACCATAAAACACAGCCACACATCTGAAGCATCCAGCATCCAGCTCTGGGACCAGGGACACTCGGAGAAAGGACACAGAAAGAAACAGAGTGAATGTAATGCAATAATGGTATATATAGTAAATACATAGGTAGTTAGAGAAGGGCTCAGTGCATCCAGAGAGGTTCCCCAGCAGCCTAGGCCTACAGCAGCATAACTAGGGGCAGACTAAAGGGACGTCAAGAGGGGAAGTCAGTTTTGCAAATGAAAACACCAGCTCACCCCGTCAGGGTCCCCCAGTCAGCCCTAACTATAAGCTTTGTCAAAAAGGAAGGTTTTAAGTCTGGTCTTAAAAATAGAGAGGGTGTCCGCCTCCCGAACCCAAACTGGGAGCTGGTTCCACAGGAGAGGCGCCTGATAACTGAAGGCTCTGCCTCCCATTCTACTTTTAGAGATTCTAGGAACAACAAGTAAGCCTGCAGTCTGAGAGCGAAGAGCTCTGCTAGGATAATATGGTACTATCAGGTCTTTAAGATATGATGGAGATTGGTTGTTAAGCGCTTTATATGTCAGAAGAAGGATTTTGAATTCTATTCTAGATTTAACAGGAAGCCAATGAAGAGAAACCAATATAGGAGAAATATGATCTCTCTTGCTAACTCCCGTCAGTACTCTGGCTGCAGCATTTTGGATCAGCTGTAGATGTTTCAGAGAGCTATTGGGACAACCTGATAATAAGGAATTACAGTAGTCAAGCCTAGAAGTAACAAATGCATGGACTAGTTTTTCTGCATCACTCTGAGACAGGATGTTCCTGATTTTCACAATATTTCTCAGGTGGAAAAAGGAAGTCCTACAGATTTGTTTTATGTGCGAGTTAAAGGACATGTCCTGGTCAAAGATAACACCGAGGTTCCTCACAGTAGTACTGGAGGCCAATGTAATGCCATCCAGAGTAACTATATGCTTTGAAAGCAATTCTCTAAGATGTTTGGGGCCAAATACAATGACTTCAGTCTTGTCTGAATTTAGTAGTAAGAAATTATAGGTCATCCAGGTCTTTATGTCCTTAAGACAATCTTGCAGTCTAGCTAGCTGATTAGTTTCATTTGGCTTCATAGACAAATACAATTGAGTGTCGTCAGCATAACAATGGAAATTAATACAGTGCTTCCTAATAATATTGCCTAAGGGAAGCATGTATAATGTGAACAGTATTGGTCCTAAGACAGAACCCTGAGGAACTCCATGATTAACCCTAGTATGCTCAGAAGAGTCATTGTTGACATGCACAAACTGGAACCTGTCTGATAAGTAGGATTTAAACCAGTCCAGTGCTGTTCTTTTAATGCCAATAGAATGTTCGAGTCGCTGTAATAAAAGTTTGTGGTCGATTGTATCGAATGCTGCACTAAGGTCCAATAAAATAAGTATAGAGACCAGTCCATTATCTGATGCTATGAGAAGGTCATTAGTAACTTTCACCAGAGCTGTTTCTGTGCTATGATGCACTCTGAAGCCTGACTGAAACTCTTCAAACAAGCTATTCCTTTGTAAATGTTCACATAATTGATTTGCAACTGTTCTTTCCAGAATTTTGGAGAGAAATGGGAGGTTGGAAATTGGTCTATAGTTGGCTAAAACATCTGGATCTAGAGTGGGCTTTTTAAGTAAAGGTTTGATTACAGCAACCTTAAAAGCCTGTGGTACATAACCTGTTACTAGAGAGAGATTAATCAGATCTAACATTGAGGAATCAATTAAAGGTAAAGCCTCCTTGAACAGTCTAGTTGGGATAGGATCTAAAAGACATGTCGATGGTTTGAATGTAGAAACTATTGAAATTAGTTCAGAGAGATGTATGGGAGTGAAAAATTCTAAATATCCATCTGGTCTTACAGCCAATTCTAAAGTATCTGTACTCGATGATACATCTGTGACATTTGCAGGAAGGGCCAGATTAATTTTTTCTCTAATCGTAATAATTTTATTTGATACTGGCACTGCTACTACAACTTGTAATATTATTACAAATGCTGATACTACTTCTACGACTCTAACAGCTGTTTATACTACTGCTGCTGCTTGTACTTTTAGTATTACTACTACTGCTTGTACAACTATACTACAGCTACTATTAATCGCCTGGTATTTGGTTGTCAAGCTGCTAGCTCGCCTTAGTGTTTTGCTAGTGGCTAACTAGTTAGCTCTCATAGACTGGAAGCTCTCAACAAGATTTCATAACGAAAAAAGAGCCAAAAACTATTCTTACCTATGAAAAGTCATTCCAAGTTTCCTTGTCTCAATCGTATGACGTAGTGTGTAATTGTATGCAGCACAGTGAGCCGGCATACTTGTTGTTTCCGTTTTCACGCTTCTACGGAATGCACTGAAACTTTTCCCCCACTAGCTTAGCCTCGCTGTAGCACGCAGCTCAAAGGGGCGTGTCCTATCTACTCATTCATATCTATGACAACAACGATGGCTGCACATAAGGACGCCTGACGTTGATTAGCTGCGTAAATACCATTATATACAGTCTATGGTAAATACGTATGTGAATCGCATCATTGGCTGCAGCAGCCAGTCACCGGTAACTCACTGACTCACACTGAAAAATAGCACAGAATGAATTGTTACGTGTTTATTTTATTTACAATTTAGGTTGGTTAGATTTTCTGTGCACGGAGAGCGTGTCAGCAGTGCGCAATTGCGCACGCGCGCAGCTTAGAGGGAACAGTGACTGACAAATCCTAAAAAGAAGAGCTGCTGCTGATGATGATAACGATGATGGATGACATCTGTCACACTCGCCACGCAGCATCCGGCAGCTTCCTCCCTGACATCTTTGGCCAAGGTTGCTGCTGTGTAAGCTGACTCTGCCACTAATCCCTGTTAACATACTGGTATTACATTAAAGGTTACGATGACGCTCTGCCGCTGAAAGTTGAAACGCTCATCTGATGCAATCCCACAACCTGTCAGCTCTGATGCAACCAGAGAGAGAGCTGCTGGGCTTTCATGTTGGCAGATAATTCACTATCACACTCAGCGGGGCTTTGGTTCATTTCGTTAGAAACCAGCGTGTCGACCTGGACTTCAGGGACCTACTGAAGCTGCGAAGAGTTCTAGAAAAGGTTTCTGGTCATATTAGTGGCAACGTTTGACTTTTACAGGGCCTGTAGTCTTTGGTGGACTCAGCATTTCTGCGTTCCTGTTCATGTCGACTTTGATGCTCTTATATCTAACCATCTCTGTGGGACCATAATTCAGTCCGGCTGTAACTGGACCCCCCCTCCCTTTCTTCCTGACCCAGATCCAGAGATCCTCAGCCATTCTCGGCATCCGCTGTCGAGGAGAAGAGGGAACAGCTGGGGTAGCCCCCGCCTACAGGGAGAAAAAATGCCCACTTCGCCTGCTCAACGCCCCTCATGCCCTGCTCTGTGGGCAGGCAGGGTTATTAATACCCCTGTGAGTAAGTCTGACAGGAAGAGCCAGGTTAGCACACCCACCGCTCGCTGCCTCTCCAGCAGAGGCCAGTTGACCCTCTACCCAATGGCACATACCAGCCCCTACCCAGGCCTTTCACAAGCTGCTCCTTGTTGTGTTTTCAGACAAAAACAAGAACAACAACAACAAAAAAAACAGCCACACTGAGGCCCAAAACTGACACTTCACCACTCTTTGACTGCTGTTTAAAATCTTCAATATCACCTGCCCCCCTGTTGGAGCAGAGCAGACAGGTCCTGGTCAAACTGGGGCAAAGTTGATTACTGGGAGCTGGGTTACTCCGTTGAGGTGAACTGCTGCCACCAAGTGGACAAAAACCAGACACGAGCTGTCAAATGAGGCTCTGAGTGCAGTTCAGTGTCATTTCTGTTTTATTGGTCCCAGTGTTGAACAGTACAGGCACATTCCAGTACACATAGGAATGACTAGAGCTAGATCTCTACCAGAACTGGGGGACGTTAGTACGTAGGTGCAGCATCAGATGAGCAGATGCTTCAGCACAGAACACAATGAGGATTAGTAGTTAGACATCAGTGGAAGGTCCTGAAGCTCTGCCATCAGCAGGTTCATTCAAATAAACCAAAGTTTCTGCACCTCTGAACTCACTCTCAAACTAGTGTGGAGGTCAACATTAGAGTCACTTCAGAAATGCAAGAACTTACAGACCTACAGAAGCCCATTCCTCTCAGAACAACAAAATATTAACAGTACATATATCAAGAAAGACATGTTTTTAAAAAGCCTACGGTAAAAAGGTTTTTTGTTTATACAGCAAGCTTTTAAAAAAAACAAAAAACTTTTTTAATATCAATTTTTCTCATCCCATTATTTTGGTTTCTCATAATTTTGACATTTTTTTTAATCTCATGATTTAGATTTTTACCTCATTATTTAAATTATCTTAATAATTTAGAAATTTAATCTCTTAATTTTTGAATTTTCATGAAAATGTTCCGGACTTAGCCACAGTTATGACCTTTACAATAATAACTGTATTTTTTTTGTTCTCAATATTGCGACTTTTCATCATAATTTTCTTGTTACCTTATCATTTTGACTTAGCAAGTGTTCTCACCTTACTTAAAATTCTGACTTATCACATCATATTTTTAGAATCGCGACTTACTTTCATTTTTATTTCTTTGACTGACAGAAAAAGACTTCCATATGTGCGTCATGTTGCCCCCACACATCTACGTCTGCAGAAACACTGAGAAGAAGTCAGAGTGCGTTTTCTACGAGCTGAGCTGGATCCACAGTTCACCTTGTTTTTCACAGACTGGCCACAGCTGCACAAACAAACAGCAAGCTGAGTGACAGAGAATGCGGCTGATGGTGATCCATACGTAGTCACCTGAGTAAAGCAGAGAAGCGAGGGAACGGGACTGACAAGGGGAGGTCTGAGGGGGTCCACAGCTGGGTTATAAGTGGTGGCCGTGCTGGAGGGGCTGCCAGGAGGACGGCATGTTGCTGCGCTGAGCCCTCACAGAAGGACTCTCCTCTTCCTCTTTGTCCTCTTCACCTGGTCTAACGCTGGCCTTCTGAACAGCTCGATGGATATTTATCTCATCCAGTCTTTTATGTTGTTCGGATCTGAGCGTAACGGATTTTAGATCTGCGGACGTAGAGGAAAATGGTCAGTTACTGAACAGGACATGAGGAGGGGTGAGTGCGTGACAACGTAGAGAGTACCTGGGTGCCTTTTCTGAACTCTGTCTGCTCTGAGAGGCACTCTTAAACTGTGCTTCCAGTCTGGAGTAGATTCCCCCTGCAGGCTGCAAACGCACACAGAACGAAAACATCAGGCAGCAGCTGCACAAACTAGGACAGCAGGTCTGACAGCTCAACACCAATCATGAATCACATAATGTGAAGTGAGACAATAAATCCTGGTCAAACTCACATTTCCAGCCTCCTGACACTAAATCACAGCTATGTTTTCAAGTATAGAAACAAACAGGCACCTCTTTAGTATCCTTGGATTTACTCTGTTCCTGCTCTCCAAACCTCATCTTAGTCAGGTAGCCGACGATCTCCACCATGCGACGCTGGTCTGGTTACAACAACAATAACAATCAAACACGGCTTAAAGAAAACAGTACAAACATTTAGAAGGCTGATTCAGTGGGTGCCATGTAGCTGATATGACTCCAAGTCCTCCTTTACCTTCTTCTCTCTGAGCGTCCTGGTTGTAGCGCATAGAGCGAGAGCTGTCCCACTTACTCTTCTGGACACTCACTCTACAACACACACACACACACACACACACACACACACACACACACACACACACACACACACACACACACACACACACACACACACACACACACACACACACACACACACACACACACACACACACACACACACAGTGTTAGTGTTGAATGTTTCTGTCAGACTGTGGATACATGTTTTCTGCATCTGAGAAATTTAAGTGTCAACAAAGACTGAATCGGGGTTTGTTTGCTGTAATCATTTCTCCTGACTTCTTACTGGGCAATAAGAGATATTTTTTCTTCAAGTTGTTTCAGTGTGAATGATGAGGCCAAAGTCTGCAGACCTCCTTAATGTAAAAACACTTCACAGAACAAGTACAGTGTTCTGTTGGTTTCAGACTAGATACAATCTGAAAGACACAGAGCATCAGGTGCAGCAGCTAATTATTCCACCCCCTGCAGCGGATCGTGGCTGATGATAGCAGAAGATACACCTTCAGCATCTGTGACGATGACAAATAGTAGCACACTGTTTTCCCACACACAACTAGAAACATGAAGCAAAAGGCAAACGTTTAAGGACTTTTTTTTTTTTTTTTTAGGTTTTTCATACGCACTGCCTCAGACATCATTGTTTGCTTACAGTCTTGTTTCCGGAATTTTATTCTTGGTACCTTCTTCACAAGAAAGGTGACTGTAATCATGTGTGCTGCTGAAGTCACATCCAGAATTACTGTCTCTGTAATCTGACACAATGATCATCTTGCCGGACAAAAATATCATGTAGTCTGAATTTTGCATGAGGAAAAGGAAGTCATTTCTAAGTTAGTCTTTTGCAGTAAAACTCCTCTTCTTGTTACAGTGTAAACAGCATAGAAAAGACAGGAGCTCTGAAACTTGTACCACGTATTTTGATGAATCCAGACTGCTGAGGGCTCATATCAGCAGCTGCTACATTTTGGAAAGTACTTTTATATAAAGGAAGGACAGGGGAGTATTCAGTTCTAACACTTTACAGATTTTGTCAAGTTCACTGAATCATTCCTCTATATCTCTGGCCTGCTAGCTGTCCATTCTGTGTGTGAAAAAGAATTTGGTGTTGTTACACAGCCCTGGCTCTGTGAATAGGAAACAAAGAAAGACTGATCCACACAACAACACAGCATGTCCTCTGTACGTTCGTGCTCATGTACAGGACAGGGGCAAAGGGGTCAGTGGGACCAGGAAGGACGGCAAATCAGACACATGCCAGCTATCAAAATGCGCTAACTAGCTAGATAACAATCTCTCCAGAATCGCACACTTTGCCTTTCGGATGGGACCTTTAAATGAGCAGTCATGGACTGATGATGGCAAGCTTACCCTCACTGTGTATATGTGCACCTGACAATTGTTTCAAGACAGACTTGAAAAATAGTTTATCTGTAAGCTCAGATATATAGTCTGAAACATAGAGTGGTGTGTTAACATTAAAATGAAGAAATAAACTAAGGTTGTATAGATTAACTTACATGAAAGGTGTGTTGTCCCTGGTCTGCGACTGAAGGACAGAAATCAAAGCCATGAATGAGCAGTTTGTATGATACGTTCAGGAACATGACTCTCTTTAAGCAGATGTCAGTTCATGGAATTATTTTTTTTTTGCTATAATAAACAAAATGTAAAACAACTTGCAGAGCGGCAGTGTAATTTCATCAGTAAATCAAAACACAAAAAAAGTCACTATGCTAACCTCTCTATCTATATTTAAAGCTTTCACATTATTTAGAAGGCAAACAATAGACTCTGCTGTACCATAAGACCAAAACAGACAACACATCTGTCATTCCTGCAGTATTTTACTGCACTGAGGAACTGAAAAGAAATATTAATGAAATGACTGACTCACTTTCTCAGATTTTTCTTTGCGTTGGAAGTTTGGCGAAGACATTTGTTTTTTCAGAGGTCTGTGGGCCTTCTTGGCCTTCTTAGCAGCTGGAAACAGAAAAACAGAGAGCATGATGGTAGACACTGAAGGCATCAGACGCCATCTGCAGGCTGAGAGGAGTCATCACATCATTCTCCATTCTGAAAACTGTGATTACTGGAAGTAGACAGTGACGAGTTAAAAATAGATGAGTTGATGGAAATGTGCAGTGAGGGTGGAACAGTGGTAATGTGCTATATATAGAGCCACATTTCATTATGTGTCCTCACTCTGCTTTTGCCTTTTAAACTACATTTGAACAGCGGCTCTGTGTTGAACGGAAGCTGCTCTCAGCACTGCAAGGGTCAAAGGAGACAAAATGCATGTAAACATGACATTTATTATGAGGTGATTAATCACAGAACATGATAACCAGAAGTCATCATATGCTAATTTCATATCTGATGGAAAACTCCTTCCCTTCTAACCCCAGTCTGGCATCAGTTCAGATCTTACTTTGATTTCAAGTTTCAAACTGGAGCCCAGTATATAATAATCACCTCTTTGCACAGGCTGCCTTGGACTTACATATTTGCAAATGTAAAGTAACTTCAACCTCCTTCATTCAAACCTTTTTTCCACTTTACTCAGTCTCACAATCCAAAATTTACCAACAAGGCTCTGAAAGTCGTGGTTTGACTCTGTTTTGGACTCGCCCCCTCTCCTCCCTCAAGGCTCTTTTATCCTGTATTTCTATTATTGTTGTGTCTTTAGAGTTTCTCCCACAGATAACTGCCAAATGGAAATTGGAGAACATTGTCCAGACGAAACTAGAGACTGCTGCTGTGGAGAGCATAAACAGAAGTGCCTCTTGTGCTAAACTCAGCCTAAATCACTTTAAAATTATCTATCATATCCACTATTCATGAGCCAAACTCTCAAACAAACAACTGGCATCATTATTGGATAATTTTATTAAACTGGAAACTAGCAGCCCTCTGGCTCTGAACGGATGTTTGGGATTACTGACAAAATAATAAGAATTTTTATAACCATAAGAGATCTGATCCTCTATGTGCTGAGTGTAATAAGAAAGAAAAGATAAGCTACATTACTATCAGTCATAGTATGCATCATTCAGTTAAAACCATTACAACTTTAAATCACTGCCCATTGCTAAGATATCTTTATGATCAACTGCAAATAAGTTGTCACTGGAAGACAAAATTAAGGTAATGATGACACATGGAGTTACATTTCTGTAATTAAACCTTTGCATAAGCATTTGTATGACTATATATATATATATATATATATATATATATATATATATATATATATATATATATATATATATATATATATATATATATATATATATATATATATATATATATATATGAATAGTACTGGAAGAAAATGATCAGTATCAGAGACTTTCATCACCACTTTCCATCATTTTCTTCACCAAACTATTGAACTATTACGGAACACAACTGAACGTGACAGATGTGCCGACTGTTAAGAATAAATATCTATTGCTTCAGTTTGCCCATAAATGCACAAACTCTGTGGCACTGACAAGATGCAATTAGTTAATTAATACAAAATTACACACATGCACATTTGATTTTATTATCTAATGTTGATATTTTATTTCTTATTGGTTGTTGTTGTGCAACGCCCAGCGGAAGCTATTTATATTTTTGTCACGCCATGTATGATGACAATAAAGTCATTCTAT
Organism: Amphiprion ocellaris; assembly: GCF_022539595.1. Lineage (NCBI taxonomy): Eukaryota > Metazoa > Chordata > Actinopteri > Pomacentridae > Amphiprion > Amphiprion ocellaris. The sequence goes on along the minus strand of NC_072781.1, from coordinate 25,466,917 downwards.
TCTATTCTATTCTATTCTTTTCTATTCTATTCTATTCTATTCTATTCTATACTGTTTATTAACGTTAATCATATACAAATGCATTATTTATATAAAATTTACTATGTAAAAAATGGCTTCAAAAGCTCTTAGACCAAGCTCTTAGCTTGTTGTTTTAAGGATCAGTTTAAGATTTTAATAATCACCTAATTACCTTTTAGGACAATATTGATATCAATCTCATGTTGTGATTGGAAGTAGAAGATCTTGCCTGGATGTCACAGTAAGACCTGACCTACAACCAGTGTTCATTGACTGTGTAGCACTTCACAAAGAACTACATGTGTGTGTAATACAGTATCTCACATTCAAGTTACTGATCAGTTGCAGTTACTACTTTAATTTTAAGGCAGTATAGCCAACTGCTGGTGCCATTTGGATTCTTTTAGTTATGCAGCCAAGCTTTGCTCTCTCTACCATTCTCTGCTGAGTGCTCCCGAGGCTCACCAACTCTGCTGTTAGCTTTGTACTAACACTGTACTGTCTGGTACTTTTACTTAAGCAAGGATTCTGTGTATTTCTACCACCACTGGATTCAACACACCACATGTTACTTCATCATATCTACTTTGTCATTGTTAGAGATATTAATAGCCACATTTTAACATTTTGGACATGGCCAGATTAATATTTTCTGTTTCCAATCTGTATGCTAAGCTAAGTTACCCATGTCCAGACTCCAGGTGGACATGGGTAATCAGAGTGTTTTTAATCAAAAGGGTGAACTCTTCCTTTAAACATTACTCTTAGCCCAATCGCACAGAAATACAAATCAATTGTAGCACTCAAGACATAACAACACAGAAAGAGTAACACGATCCAACTGTAATTTGTCACAAAAAACACCAAAGATTGTCCACCTTGTTTCTTGGACTGCTCCTCTTCGTCCCCCACCTCATCTTCAGTGACCTCTGACCCGGTGGTGTACTCCTCATCCTCTGACAGGAGAGACTGCTGCCTCTGGAGGAGGAAAGGTCACAACTTTTAAACACTGATTAGCAAACATGGAAGTCTCACCCTTCAGTTTTTTTAACTGTTGATCTAAAGAATCATCCACAGTTCCTTTGCAATCATCTTGACGTGTTTGCAGTTCAAAGTACAACAATCAGCACTAAAATCTCAACAGATATAATGTAGGAAATGAGGAAAGTCCTACCAGTTGAAGACTCCAGTTTTTCAAAAGGGAAAACTGGTTAAAAGACAATGTAGATGAAGTAAGGACCAGAAAAAGGCACCAACAGGGAAAACGCTGATAAACAGACACTGACACAGACTTACAGTGCTGCCGTCTCCTCTCAGAGGACCGAGGAGTGTTGGCTCCAAGAGAACGTCGCAGTCCTGAACCTTTTCTGCACCAGGCAGACTCTCCTCAGCACTGACACACACATACAAACACACAACATTTCATAACAAGGCCCCCCATAAAATGTTCACAAATAGACACACAATCACACACTGGGAGAAATCAAACAATCCACACACACTCACCCCTCTGCAGGTGGTGTGTGACACAAACACACTGCATCTCTGTGCAGCAGCAGGTCATTGAGGACTCTGGTCTGTGCAGACGTCGCCTCGTCACAGTTCTCCTCATCTGGTACGTTCACAATGTGATCTCGCATCTTACAGCCCTGAAAACACACACATACACTACATTAGGATAGAAAACTAGTGCATCTGGGCTGATAACAGAGCTGTCCATGAAACCAGACTCAGACGTCTGTAAAGGCAATCTCGGTTCAATTCCAAGTGGAATTTGGTGCAGTTTGTTGTCTAAAAACAAACCACGGTGTTTTGTGATATGTCATTCTAGCATAAGTTCAAAAGCAAAACAACTAATAAATCCACCTGGTTGTCATCCGCCATTCAAAAAACAACAGATGCATATTTATTTACATGAATCATGGTAAAAATGGTAACATATTAATGCCAGCATGTGAGTGAATTTTAAACTGCGGCCTGTTGTGTTCTTATTCTCTGTGGACTTGGTCAGATCAAGTCCATTATTAAGACATAATGATCCCTCAGTAATGCCCTAGAAGTATTTCAGTACAAAATGTCTCTCTTTCATTATCATTATTCCTAAAATGCAAAGGTCTGTAGCTTATGAATGACCACAATAACCACACTGTTTAGCATTTATTTCTTGAGCTCTTTGTGTCAGTCAAATAGTGTAAATATAGACACAGGAAGCATTAAAGGACAAATCAACCTGTTGTCGCTCACTAAAATCTGATTTTTTGGCAGATGACAAAATAAACTATTCTTTCTTTTTTCCTAATCTGGTCCACGTTCAGGGTTACACACAATGATACCAAGCATATTTTCCCCTTTGAGTGGGCTGAATGATTGACTGTAAGTTTTATGATACCTGTGATAATAACCAAAGACAAAAAACTGCTTGAAAAACCCCTACAATCCACTTATTGATCACAACTTTCAATAGATAACCATGGAGAAAGTAAGAACTCAGCTCAATTCTGTTTCATTTTTTTTTTATTCTGTAGCAAACCAAGGCCATGCAGATATGAGTCACATCCCTTCTGGGGACAAAAGGCAACTGTACATTATGTATCTCATTACATTTTAGTTTGAAGACTGTGTTCAAGTTTGGTTAAGGACACATAACTAATAGTTATGGTTAGGATTAATCCGGGAAATTAATGGAATTAAATGTAATGTCCTGGAAGGGATGGATGTCCGTGTTTGTTTTTACCTTGGGCATCCCAGTGGGGTCAAAGCGGAGAACCCGCTGGTTGCAGCAGGGATATATTCCTGCACCATGCCAGCCTTTATCTGTACCCATGCCAGGATACAGCACACTGTCTTGGTGGTACTTGCAACGGGTCAGCTCTGCACACACAAACACCTGCGCGCGCACACACACACACACACACACATACACATAGTCACACACTTTGGATAATGTGTTTTTTCTCTCAAAGCAATACATTTGAACTATTATCTTTCCTCATCTCTCTCTCTGACCTGCTGGCATCGGGAGCAGGTGAGGTAGTTGATAGTACCCCAGATTCTCCAGTAAACTAGGACCCAGGACTTGAGCTCCTCATACAGGCCTGTCATGTATTCATGCACATCCCAGCTCTTCTGTCTGCAAATACAAACACACACAGAAACACACACACACAGGCACACACACGGTGATCAGAAACAAGTGAAAGCAATTATCGCTTTAAAAGGAAATGAAATGAAATTCTTCTCGAAGGTATCAGCTATGTGCAATTAAGAGTCCATAAATTTTGTCCAATGCTTTGCCATATTAAAAGACCGCTACGTTACCTAGTGTGTGTATAGATGATCTCTCCACGAGCATCAATGTTGATTTTCCCTGGGATACAAGAAATCTTCTTCTCTGTGTCTTTGGTCAGCAGCTTAAGGCACAGACCACATCTGGGATGCAACACATGTATGACAAAGAATAGCAATAAAGGTAGTACAGAAAAAGTTTCAAACTGTTGAAAGAATAAGCAAAGAAAGCTATTAAGTTATCAATGCTAAAACTATGAAACTTGTTCTCACCTGTAAAGAGTCGAGGCATTTCCCGGTGAATCTCTGTTCTGGCAGTTGGGATCGAAGAGACGCTCAATTTTCTTTTGGAAGAGTTTGCTTCAAGGGTGAAAGGAAATGAAGTCAGGAAATATAACAAACATTAAATGCTGCTGTATTTTTGGTCAGGTTCAAAAGTAGAAAAACCTTTTTCACAAGAAATCCATTCATTGAATTTGCAAGGATGACTCAACAACACAGGCCTGACTAACTCCAGCACTGTTACCTCAGCTGCTTTCTGCAACTGAGTGCATTTACATTAGTGAGGGCAATAATTACAAGGATGATATCAATCACAGGACATTTTACTACACAGCTCAATACCTTCCGCCCAGTTTGCTGACAACAATTTTGAGTTTTTTATTTAGATTTTTAATGCACTATTTGCACAGTACATAATCAGAATTCTTCTTCCACACCTTACAGGTTAGTATTCTGAGTGGGTTATGTGTAGACTGCACTGCCTCTGAGGGGGAGTCATTATTCTCTACATCTACTGTGTAAAAACGCTGCAGGAGAACAAGTCTGCAGTTACTCAAGACCAGTTTTGCTCAGTAGCAGAAGCACAGGCTTGATCATATTGTGCTGTTCGAGGTCTAACAACTTTTGCTCCCACAAAAAAGAGGATCTGCACGCCATTGCTGCTGTTACAGACGCCAGTTCACACACTAAAAATATGGTGGATACAGGTCTTTGTTTTTTAATAATACTTTTTCCATGCATAAACACTTCCTGCTTCTCAAGGTTTATAATTACTCATGAATCAACTCTGGAACGGGGAATAATATTCCGACCTGTCGAGTGCTGCAAGTGTTCAACATTTGAGCAAGACCCTTATTATGAACTCAGCAGTCGGCTGGAACTTCTGCATGAAGTTCGCATGTTTCCCATGTGCTTGTTTGGGTAATCACTGTGTTCTCTGGTTTCCTCACACACTATGAAGACATGCATGGTGGCCAAATAAGTGATTCTAAATTTCTGTGTGACCACGCACAGTAGCCTCTTTCATAATGTTACCTTCGCAACGGACTAGCAAGCTGTCCAGAGTGTACCCTGGCGAAATTCGCTGGATTTTGGTTGATTTTTTGTTAATGTTCTTAAGAAACATTTTTTTTGCATTTTTTTTCCACCAAAAAATGTTCAAAAATTTCCCCAAAATGTTGAAAATGTGCACATCTGAAGTTTCACTGTGAAATTTTTTTTTTTTTCTCCACATTTTCAAACTTTGAATCAGGTCAATTTTGACCTGCAGGACAACACGAAGGTTAAAAACATGCAGTTTTTTGCAACTGTCCCCAACCGGCTGGAACAGTTATCACAATGCTTCGGTATGTTTACACAGATGCACAGATCTGACGAATTGCAATCTATAATTATATATTATTATTGTCAAAATTTTTCTTGAACACTGCGGAAAGAATTTTTAATACCACTGAGAATCAAATTTAATGCTTTTTAATGCCATTTAAGGCCTTAATTTTCGCTAAATCAACTTAATGACTATTAATGCTTTTTAATGCCCTGCAGAAACCCTGTTGTTTACACCTCCATCTTCTTACCTCTTGAACTTGTCTTTTTTGTCCCTGATGTCATCTGCCTCGTTGTGGTTGAACAGCTCAGCGATCCGTGTTGCCAGGTTGCTATTAATACAGTTCATGTTGCAGGGTGTGGCCACAATGGCGCTCATGTGTTTGTGGCAGTACTGGATGCACTCCTCCACCTGAACGTGGATAAACACACAGAACTCTTCAAAGACCTTCATATAAATGGTAAATGTAATTTCAGTGATCTTGAATAAATAATACCCAAACACTACTTAATCAGCATTGCAATTCTAGCTCTTTTTATACAGCTTTATTAAGTACAACAACAGTAATAAATTGCACTGGAAACTGTCTAAATAACTCCTGGAGGCAAAAACATCTACATATTTCACATCCATGCAACACTAAGTTAACAAAGCTCTATGTACAGGCCTCTTGATTTTCTTGGATTAAAAGAGATTATATTTATCAGCTCACAACAATAAACACATTTGCAAGCCGCTAGTGCTTTCTGAGCAACTCTGAGCATTCTGCACCTTCACTATAATATAATCTTGGAAATATATTGTTGATTTTTTCATCTGAAAAACAAAAGGCCCGAAGCACATCACCACACCTAGCATCACATGGCACAACACTTACTAACGTATCCATCTTCAAGAACTCGGAGGAGATCAGGATTGAGATCACATTGCTGGGCTCTGTAACCGACAAACACCACATGACCAACCAAGCAAACCCCACAACCAACAAACAACACAGAACACGCAGCCAGTGACCCACCAAACACACGCCACGTTTAGTGACCGATAAATCAAGCGCCATCCACGGATTTACACAAACAGGTGGTGTAAGTGACAGCTCAGGCGTGTGTAAAACTGTGGTATCTATTATTGTTTTACAGTTTTTGCTTTTCCTGGGATTTACCGAGCCGTGGCTTGTCCTTGTTACCCTCTCCTGCAGAGTTCCTCCTGACGTAGTTCATGAGCCAGTCGAAGATCTGAACGTCGCAGTGTACTGAGATGTCCACCTCTTCCCACCTCTGAGGGTCCACAGACAAATACTCAGCAAAGTAGCGCATCTCTTTGACAAGAAGATCTCTAGGACATGTGAAGTCCTGCTTCAGGTTCTTGGTCTCATCGCACACATGGATGACCATGTTGGGACTGCAGGAAACAGTTCACATTCAGTATTTGAAAAATTTTACCCCCTATATAGTTGCATTGCGCTTAAGACGGATAAATACATAAAAAGATCTTTACTCTAAGGTGGAGTATCTTTTACAGTTAGACTAGATGTATAAATCATGTGTAAGGAGTTAATGTGCATTTTTCTTTGCTGGGTTCACGGTTATAAAAAACTGCATTCTGAAGACATCTCTCAACGTACTCTCGTGGCTTCTGAGGTTTGTCTTCTTCCTCTACTGAGACTCTTTTCTCTTTCTTCTCTATAGCACCACCCCTTCCTGAAGGCGTCGACTTGGAGCCTGCAGACACCAGCAGAACAAAAAGCAAATCTTGATATGTGTTTTGAAAGAGCCTGAGACCATTTCTATTTACCACATTTGCTGTGCCTGATCTGTTTATATAACACAAAGCAAAAGGCTTAGCCAAACTGTTCAAATCAACTCTTTACACTTGATTTGATGCAAGCTTTTGTTAAAGAAAAACTAAATTCATCAATTTTGAATTGATCATGTTTGAATTGCTTCAAAATTTGATTTTTTAACACAAATAAAACTGCATAATTACTGTAATTATGTGGTAATTAGAGTAATGATACAGTAATGATGTACCATTAGCACCCATACTATGACCTTTGTCCAGCCTCAGACACAGTAGTACATTTACATTATGCAGCCTATGAAGGAAATCTGACCATGTAATAATTAATGGGCTACACTGCAGACTGTCTTTGGACTACACTATATATTTGTTCAAAAATCACATTTGAAAGCTAAAACCTAAAAGTGAAAAATTAAAAAAATAAACCATGAGACAATAATTCATTTTTAAAGTAATAAATTAAATTGATTTAGAAAGGGTTTCAAAGCCATTTTTCATGTGACTCTTTTTGAGGGAATTAAGCAAAGACTGCAAAGCATTACATGATCCGTAATCTTTTAAGAGGGTTCAGAAAAACCACACCAACAGAGTAGAAAGCATTTTAACTTCAGCTTCATGATCACACCAGCTAAAGTATGACATCTCAACCTATTCATCGTGATCACAGTTTTTTCAGGACTTCACAGTAGTATGTAGTATCACACAAAATTCTACTGCTCTCATTAATTAGTGTAATTAATACACTCCTGGACCTGCCCCTTTTAATGTCTTTTTAAAGGAGAAAATCTGGTTTCAGTGCTTTTTAAAACTTGGACAAGCAAATGTTGGCTCTTGTTGGTTAAAGTAACTAAACTGAAGACTGAAGACGGCACTAACAGACCTGTAACTTTGCTGCTGCTCTGGCTGTTTCCTCTGTCCACCACCTCCCCAGGGTCCAGCAGCGTGGACAGGCCATCTGAAGAGGAAATGTTTCCTTCTGTCAGGGCGTTACATTGGTTGTCCACGTTAGGAAATCCTCCTGTGCTCTTCAGCTCCTCAAATCGACGGGCACACTGTAGGGTCACATCAGTGCCACAGAATTACGGCTTAACGCTTAAGGTCTGATGTTACTAAAGCATGGAGCAGCAGATGGACGGGATGGGATGTATGGAGAAGTGGATGGATGGAAGCATTCATAGTTACCCAGCATTCCAGTTACCTCCTTGGGAGTGAAGCCTGGTACTAGCTTGGCTACATTGTCCCAGTTTATGGGCTGAGGCACTCCCCACAGAGAGCCCAGCACCATGTCCAAAACTAGGACATTGTTGTCATAGGGAAAGTTGTTGTTGTCTGAGCAGAAGCGACTCATCTCTACACGGACGGAGAAAAAAAAAATGCACCGAGTCAGAAATAAATGTCTCAACCTGCTTGATCCTCCTCTTGTCCAATAAAATGCTTGGTAAATGTACAGAACCAAAACTGCAAATAACAATAATTCCAATTGGTGATTGTTGACAATATTTTATTGATTAATAATCAGCTGTTTGGTCTTCTATCAGTGTTTTCCAAAGCCCAACATAGTGTCCTCAAATGTCATGCTTTGTCCATAACCAAAAGATGATCTGTTTGCTGTCAGAGAGGAGGAAAGAAGCCATAAAATATTCACTTTTAAGAATTTTGACATTTTTTTCTTTAAAAATTCTTCAAACTGAAAATATCAAAATACCCAATTTATCAGCTGACACTTGAATGATTAAACAAATGTTGCACCTCTAGTGGCAAATACAAAACAATATAAAGAAATAGAAATAAATGAATATTCTTTGATTACTTTTTAACTGTGAGACTCTGATGCTTTTCTTTGTCTTTTGATAATAAACCGAACATTTTCAGGTTCTGGACTGTTGGTCTAGCAAATGCACTGTGTGGATAAAATTTTGAAGAATTATTTTCCTTGTTTTAAAGCACAGATGACACATTGTTTGAAAAATGATAGCTTTTTCAGAAAATGTGTCCACTAAGTACGCTATTTTTATACGTTTACATCAAACCGTCTCAGCATGCATCGCAACTGGTGTCAAATTTATGCACATGCATAAAAATTCGGTTTTGAAGGTTTTTGTCAGTGGTATCTTTGGCATAATTCAAAGTTAGTGTGATTTTCTACCACCATATACATCACAGTTTACAACATCCTGATGGCTGTGCAGAGCTTTAATCTGAGGTGATGTTAGCTGACAGACAAAGAACAGATTCATGATTTATGCACTGCAGAAACATTCACTGATACATGTATATAATAGAGATGTATGGTGTACAATAGAGAAATGTGCTGTGAGTAGTGATGCAGGCCGAGCCCCCCTGTCCTCCTGCTGCATCAACACCACAACATTTTAGGTCAAATTAAACCAGCTGTTTCTCTACGACACATATTCAAACAGCAAGAAGAATACATACTTATCCCGTGTTGGAGAAATTCCCCACCGTCGTCTCGTACAGTAATCCAATCCGGTGAATATTTTATGTCATTGTGTGAGGGTGATGCTGATGCTGCGGTCTTCTCCTGCCGGCTAGCTGCATCCTCTGCTAATGCTAGCTAACTTTGCGGGACGGGACAGGATCTGCTGCCTTCAGGTACTCCTCGTAAACGTCTTGCGAGCAGGTCCAAACCGCACGTTACGACCACCAGCAATGTGGCCAGTCGAATATTATCACTCAAGTGCAAGTGGATGTTGCGGTGTCCTTCAGGTTACGTAATTTAAACATCATGGTCTGGATACGTTATAAGATACGCGCAGATATCGTCTTTTTTTTTTTTACTTGAGACGTTTGATTAAAGTAGGACTGCAGGGAATTTCACGATAATAATAATAATGGATTAGATTTATATAGCGCTTTTCTATTAAGGCATACTCAAAGCGCGTACAATGGATCCATTATTCATTCACTCACACATTCTCACTCTGGTGGTGGTAAACTACATCTGTATCCACAGCTGCCCTGGGGCAGGCTGACGGAAGCGTGGCTGCCAGGCCGCACCTACGGCCCCTCCGACATCCACCACCAACATTCATACGCATTCATACTCCAGTGTGAGTAGCAGCACTGGAGGCAAGGTGGGTAAAGTGTCTTGCCCAAGGACAAAACAGCACATGACTAGGACCCGCTCTACCACCTGAGCCACAGCCGCCCCTGCATCTAAGAAAATGACCAGGAATCAAAATTTTCTGCAAAACTACTAGGCCTTAAAGGAGCCTTCAGATGTAACTCCGCCAGTACCTACAATATTTCCTACAGTCCTGGAAGGCAGCACTAGCCTTATTTAGCTAGCATAAGTGCTAGCTTAAGTAACTCCTTAGCTTTGACGTTGGTGTACTCCTAAGTCCAGTAACACGGTAGCGTAGACTAAACGTGGAAGAAATACTATCGACAAGTCACACTGTCACTAAGCTTCCACTTCCTAAAATACTTTAGACGAATAAAAGCTTGCTAGTTTCATCTGTAACTGCAGCGCTTATTCGTCCTTGTTGTCGCACTGCAGCAGGTTAGGCGTCCTGTTGCTTAGAGATGGCTGCCGTAAATCCACCGTCCCTGCCAAAAAACATCCTTTTCAATCAACTGCATGAAGTTGTATTAATTATTCTATTAGTGCAATACAATAAACAAACCTCCATCTATACACACAGCCAGCAGTGAATCCTGCTGAGAGGGCTACACACATGTTCATAGAGGTGAAGTTACATCCAGTGACAACCACTTTTCCTGGCAATTTGTTTTTACTTATCAGTTTTTATTTGGACTGCACAGGGGCTTGGGCCTGGGATCTTTCTGCATGGAGTTTCCATGTTCTCCCTGTGCATGTGTGGGTTTTCTAAATTGTCCGTACGTGTGAATATGAGTTTGATTGTTAGTTTCTATATGTAGCCCTGTGATAAGACTGTAGCTGTGCATTTTGTTAAAGCTCTTGTACAGACTCTCAAGACTGTAAGGATGAAACCTACTTTGAAGAACTCTGAAAGCAAATGGCACAAACTGCTGAACAATGTAAGACTTAGCCAGAACCAAAGCCAAAATAAACTGACTGCTGAATAGACACAGCGTGATGAATCAACTGGCAGTGTCCTGAGCAGAACAAAGACACAATGTATTGCACTTAGCTATCTTTTGAGCTTTATCAACACTTCAGAAAGCATTACTTTTATAACTATTACAGATATAATCAGTTGTGGGTTACACTAACAATTATACTGTGCATGAGTTGTCATCTACTTCTACATGGCAGTCTTGCCTACATATGCAAATTACTGAAAACTGAATGGTAAAAATAACTACAAGCCAACCTAGCCGAACAGGACAGTGTGCTACCCCAGTGTGAGTAATGTTCTCAGTCTGGTCATCCTGATACAGATTGTGATTTTGTCACTCTGTTGCTCTTACATAAGTTCTACAATTCTGCTTTGTGAAAGCCCTGCTAAAACCTAGTCTATTAGAGCCAGCCACTCATTTTAACTCAGTAATGGCACTGTATAACACAATGGACAAAATAAGATTTTTGAAAACATTTATTTTCAAAATAATTATAATATATTTATTTACAAAATTACATTATGTGACTAAGAAACTGTTGAAAATGTGCAAAATCAGCCACTTTTTCTGGATTAATCCTATTTGCTTCACACAGAAGACAATACAGAGGAGTAGCCTTTAGGAGAGAGAGCAAAAAACAGAAAACCAGGTTACATGATCACATTGTCCCACAAAATACCTTGGCTTTGTTCTTACACTGTCCATGTACAGATGATGTACCAGTGCACCTCATGAACTGAAACATATTACGAGAATACACAAAACTTTCTTGCGCAAGCTTTGACTAAAGAAATTTAAATCTCTTAAAATCTAACACAGTGAACCTGTGTATCCAAACCATTTTCAACCAGTTACCTTATGACAGGGTCTAAATTGCATTCAGTAAATTGAATCAAAAACTACTGTTAGCAATTGTTTATGAGGTTCCTGGTGTTACCTCCCACATATCTACTGTCAGCTGATTATAGGTCAAACATTGCAAACAAGTACTGACTGAGCCGACCAATGAAAAGCTCTGCAAACATGAACATACATCACAGGTCCATCTTCTCGGGGATGTTTAGCACTGTGCTGGAGGGCATGCCGGAGCTGGATGTTCCCAGGCCAAAGGAAGCTGGTGTTTCTCTGTACACTGATTCCAGCAGCTCCTCTGAGGAAGCTGAGGCGGCGGCTGAAGCAGGATCTGGGGTAAAGCCTTGAGCTTGGACCAACTGTGGTTGTGCATCCAAGGCAGCCTGGGAGCCCTGTGTGTTTCCTGGTTGGGTCTGAGCGAGCCTCTCCATCTCTGCGTGCTTACGACCTCTCCTTTTGCCGAGGACCTTGACATAGTTTGCGGGAACGAGCCCTGTGGTCTGACCGTCCAGGCTGGCCAGCACCCAGCCACGCACCCTGGGCTGTTGCTCTAAACACAGGAAGGAATAAAATGTTTTGATCTGAGCTTGTCAACGTGGGGGAACTTCATAACTGTTTCTCAGAAAAAATAAAATAAAGAAACAAACACTACCATTGTTGCAAGTTCCTTTATTGACAACACATTGAATGATGAAGTTTTCACAGAGAAAACCAAGGCTAGAAAAGTCAATTTGATATGTTTGCATATCAAATTGTAAGAAGCTCTAAGTCTGTTCCTATAAAAATCAAAAACTGTACTGAATTGAGCAAAAATACATCTCATTTTCCCACAGATGTTGTTTTGGTTTATACAAGCTGTGATCAATGTAGAGACTGTGCCTATATAAAACAAAAACCATACTCGATTTAAATTTGGGTGCCATCCCCGTCATTGTAGTGTTCTTGTGCAGTGATACATTGCTCTCTGTGCTCCTGGCATGTTTGAAACACACAATAAATGATATAGTAGTACCCATTTTAAAAATAACTAGCAACAGAAACACTTTGTTGTTACAACACAAAATCATATCAAAAGCAATCAAAGAAAACATTTAAAATGACTTTTAAAATATTTTTTAACTTTTACTTTTTAATTAAAAATAATTTTAAAAAGAATTTCTTGTATTAATGTTATTCAAGTAACTCCAAAGCCAGACTCATTTTTCTACAGCCATCAATGATGATGTAGGGCTAACCTGTAGTACCACAGTTGCACAAAATCTACCAAACTACCTCTAGGAGTAGTGGGATATGGATAAAATTCTCTGTGACGGTGTATATTTAGTTCTAAAACGGTGGATAAAATAACCAGATGAGAAACCAACAACATTTTCCAATAGTGCATAATGGCTTAGTACATCCACACATCATTTTTGTGTACGACAAACTAAAGGCCAGAAAATGATTTCTAGCAGTCAGAGCTCTCACCTTTAGGAGCGAGGTTGAGCATGTCTCCGGCCCGCACAGAAATCTCCTCCTCAGATGCAGCTGCAAAGTCGTACTCTGCCCTGGCCACTACGTGGTCATCCTCCCCGCTGGCCCAGTTAGTAGCTAAACACAGCAACACAAAACACTCTAACTTACTGCAGCTGGGAGTCAAAGACAGACCATTGTTAAGCCATTAACATTTGGTCATTTAGACATCAATAATTATATGTGGTTTTAAGCAAATACAAAAACATGAGCAAGACCAAAATTGCTGTCTTGAGTACTGTTGATTTCAGCCACAAAGTAGTCCAACTGATACTATAACAAGTGGTGCTTCTCAGCTGTTTGCTGCTGAGTCATTCCAAGTACCTGTCAAAGACAGTGGTATTTGTGATGCCTAGACAAATACCTGCACAGGGTTGGGCCTTCATGATGAGAACTGCTAGTCTGGTCTAAGGTGCAAAAGTGCCCCCCCCCCAAAAAAAAGCCAGTTACAGATGTGACCCTGGCTTACATGCATATATATTTATAAGAACATGTGAATGTTCACTGATTCATCTGCAAGTACCAAATGTTAAATACAGGCCTTACCGCTTTCTTCGGAGGCAGAAGTGGAGCTCAGCAGCTTCCAGATGAGGTATGGTCCACCCATTACAACAGCAAAAAACAGAAAGATTGGCCAGGACTTAACGCTATGATCATCCATCCCTGCTCTGGATGAACTTGTAGCCAGGGCTTCACTCGTGCTGTCAGCCCACAGGTCTTCAACATCTGAACCCCGCCCCAGCAGCCTCTGCAGCCGTCTGTACAGGTAGCGCAATGTACGCACCAGGGCAAATGCTGACAAAACTCGAGTGAGATGCGCACGCAGCCGTGTTAAGTGGTTGGCTACGTCCAGCACAGCACGGAAACTGTTATATACAGCTGAAAATGTAGCGTCAAGCATCATGCTGACTGAGGCAAAGGCCTGGACGATGCTTTCAATGGACTGGAAGGCACCACGGCTACTCTCCTCCGCCTGCTGCACAAACCGACTGGGGGCGACGGCGTCTTCTGTGTGGGAGAAGCGGTTGTACCCTCCCAGGCCATAGCCACCACCATAGGCACCGCCGTAGCTGTAGGGGCTGTAACCGCTGTATATGGAGCTCCCATAGGGGCTGTAAGAGGAGGTGAAAGAGCTATAAGATGGACGGTAGGACTGCTGGACGGGACGAGGGGGCACTGGGGGAGCCATTCTGGTCAGGACAGGCGGACCAGCAGAAGAGGAAAGGCCTGATGCAGGTCCAAAGTCTGTCGACCTGTGTAGTGAGAAAGACGATATCAGATTGTGTACATCTGTGGTGATTTTAAAGGTAGTTTATTCAGGAGGAGAGAACCAGTCAGATGTCAGTTCAGGACAAGATGTTAAACTATACCAAACTGAACTCAATACCAGGACATTCCAAATAACACTTCAGTTTTGGCAAAATGTTCATACTTTCCAAATGTGATGTCAACATTATTAGTATGAATTGATGGCATTTACAAAAACATTTTGCTCCACTATTCCATAATATTTTAAAGGTAAATATTCTACTTTGTAGTCCACCACATTTATCTGACAGCTTTAGTTATTTAAGATGAAGGTTTTTCACAATGGATAACATACCAAGCTTTAAAATACAACACACCATTAAAGATTGAATCAAGGCTTTCTAACTTTTGTGGCTTCTTACAAAAATAGTCAGGCTCAGATCTAGGATGTCTAAGGTGTTAACAGCTAAACCAAACAGTGCTTTTTTCCTATAAAAAAAAAAAATCTGTTTTATTTCAATAAATGTTCAAATTGGGACTGAACGATTAATCAATTTTATATTCAAATTGCAAAGACCGCAATTTAGAACACGGGTCTTGAGGTGCATTGGACTGAGGGTTTAAGCTGTCATGTGTCATTTGTTTCACAAATTCTGACTGTCCAGTCGTGCTTTTGATGCTGTCTCACGTGACAACGCTGCTCCATCACATTTTAGAATCTATGACACAGTTTATTTTGAACTAAAGCTTGACTGTAAAAAAATACATTGCAAGTCAGATGGCACAAGCAATATCTGTTGAAAAAAAATCACAATCATTCAGCTGATTTAGTTTAAATGATCCAATATTTCATCACGAAAAAGTAGTAACACTGAAAACATACCTGTGATTCAGAACTTTATTCTTCTTTCCTCTCCAATTGATAATGTAATAGGCTCTCACAATTATCTGCTGTACTTGTATATTACACTGGATATAAACTAGTTTGAACCTGCAGCAGCTACAACTGTAACAAGCTGCTGATACTGATGTTTCAGTGTTACGATTCTCGTGAAATCATAAATAAAATATAAAATAAATATGCAAAAATTAATTTTACTTTAGCTATGGTTTGTTACGAATACTTTCATACGTTTCCTTAAAAAGTAGGATTTTGAAGCAGGACTATTACATGTAATGGAGTATTACTACACGATTGTGCTGGTACTTCTACTTCAGTAAAGGATCTGGATACTACTTCCACCACTGCATTGAGGTGTTCCGACCTGAATGCTTCACCCATTCATAAACAAACATCCTGGAGAAGAAGACAGGCAACATCACAATTACTGCTAAATAGCGCGTTAAAAGTACCTCACACACACACAAAAAGCTAATTTAACATTGTTCAATTTATGTTAATGATCTACGTGGAGCTTAAATTTATCAATAACCAATGCAACAAAAATAAATTAACGATTTACAAAGAGAGTCTGACAAGAAACACTATGCACCAGGGAAGTGGGCACATGACAAGGCCTTGTTTGACCTAGCTAACTAGTTAGCTATTTGTACAGCTGGATGGATTTTGGTAGAATGGCTGCTTTTGCCACATTATTCTGACAATTACGGATAGAACTGAAGAACTAACAATATTTTACACCACCATATCAACACTTACTGGACACTATTAGTCACTGTATCGATAATGGACCCTGCTTGGGCAACAACTTTAGCATTAGCTAGCTAGCAATAGCTGTGTGCTAACCGTAGCTAGTAAAAACAAGACAAGTGTTCGGACTACGGCAGAACTTGTGCCGGTTACCTGTAATTTATAGGTGCACTCATGGCCCCCGGAATCCGCCTTTCCCATGGCTTTGGCGGAGGTTGTGGATCCATCGCAAAATACTTGTCCACAAATAGAAATACAGCGGAGCCTGTCTGGACCCTGTCCCCGACTACCTCTCCTGCTGCCTTCAGGGCTCCTCGTAATTTCCCATTTCAAAAAGTCCAACTCGGGTGTTTGTGTAGATGTATTTGCCCGGTGATGAAGAAGTAGCACATCCTTTGCTACAGATACCTTCTAGTGTCACGTGTGTCACTCATTCATTCCATTACCCACCGTTATTCACGATTAATCAGTTACCTTTTGTTGTTTGCGCTGTGTCAGACCCCTCGTCTCTTACCTTTTGATATCTACCAGACATCTTGATTCAAGTACCTTTTGTTCTTTGTTGTCTTCCCCTCTGTCACTGATTAGCAACTATACGCAAATTAACCACCATTCATCCTTGTATTTACACACAGCCCCCTCCATACCCCTGACCCACTCTCTGACCATCCCTATCAAATTACCGATTCTGAAAATGTTCTGGGTCAGCTCACCTGCACACTCATACTCTGTGTCAGTAAACCTACCGTATAGTGGAATACTCATAAACACCCCACTAAAGCAAACTTTGAAGGACTAAGACTGAAGTTTCTTCAACACCTACAAGGGCAATGAATGACTTATATTAACAACATTGGATTTCTTTAGTAT
Organism: Amphiprion ocellaris; assembly: GCF_022539595.1. Lineage (NCBI taxonomy): Eukaryota > Metazoa > Chordata > Actinopteri > Pomacentridae > Amphiprion > Amphiprion ocellaris. Next base: position 25,450,004 of record NC_072781.1, on the reverse strand, counting down.
ATGTCATCTGTTCTCGTATCATTGTCTACTATGTGTTAGCACAGCTTCGACGAGATTTTTACTTTAAACAGATAAAACAGAAAGGGCCTGCGGCTCCTAAAGGCACCATCAATGTTTTGGCAAAAGTTTTTGCAGTTTCAGGACAGCATCTCAGTGACTCTTATTCCTTACGACAGCGCCACCTATCGAGTTGGATGGTCTATATGTGCACGTTTGTTACAACCAAAACTACATTCTGTGCAATTATGTATAGTTTTACAATTACATCACAGCAGCTAAGATGAGTATTCACATGCCTCAGTACATGAGCAGGGACCAGACAGGAGTTAGTAACACCAGGGGAGCCAAGCACACAGAGCAGTCACTCGAGACTGTAATATATAGTAGAGTTCCTGAGATTTAATCCATCAAAATGTAAATAAATTTAGCAAATCACTATATCCAATTTTTTTTCCTTTTTTGTACTCCATGAATTAGAACCCAAATCCATGAGCAACTTAATATGTTCTTCAAATCTAAATAATACACTCTGTTCCTTAAAAAAACGAAATGCACTTTTTACTTCGGTCCAACAGAGGGAGCTGTCTCCCATCAGAAAAGATTGAAGGTCTTTACAGCCTCTTCCATTAAAGATAAGGGGGACTTTCCCCCTTTAGTTGTACACAGTACACTGTGTTTGAACAAAGAGCACAGATTTTCACAGATTTAACTTCACTCTTTTAAATTTTAGCTGAGGAGAAACATAAACACTGTCCTGAGGTTTGGATTACATTACATACCTGCACCGTCTGAACTAGGAAGTTGGAATGTGAAATACGAGAGAAAAGATTTTTGTTCTCAAGCAAAATAGTACACCAAAGTCTGCCGTCATTACATCAATGGCCATTAATGTGAAGATAACACAGTATAATAGCATATCTCATATAACACATTCGAAAGACACAGGTTCTATCTGTAAATGTGCTATGATCTGATAAAAGTTGTCTTTTAGTCTCTGAAGATCTGTTCTAAGAAAATACACATGTAAGTCTCATGTATCTTAAACAGTTCAGCCATTTCACACAACTGATGCTGACACTTGATTGCAGAGCAGAATGCTTCTAAATCTTCAAAAGCATTAATTTGTCATCATGAGCGGTGTCCGTTCTTCCAGTGTCAGCGTCCTTATATTGCTGATGAAACAGCTCTGAGACCTGACTTAGAATGACACACGTGAGTTTAGTTTAGGGGTGCACTCGTCTGTGAGCGTTACCTTGCTCTCAGAAATGTCAGCATTTAACCCCGTAGTAGGGTTTGTGAGGGGGCGGCCTGTAGCTACGCTGCTGTGAGCATGTTTTTGAGTACAAGCAGGTTAGTGCAGAGGTGTACGGTGTGGTTTTAGGAGGGAGTCCTGTGATGTCAAGTGTTATTGCAGAGGGTGGGGGAGTCGTGTGCACAGATGTCATGTTAGATTCTCCCGGAGGAAGGACGACAGCAGAAGCCTGTGTAATGCCTGTGTAGGTGTGTAACACTGACGCTGCCGTGTGCGACATCACAGAGTCAGGATCTCAGGCCAAAAGTGGGCATCCAAAATGCCGACCCGTGGTGTCGCTGAGTGTGGGAACACACTTGAGATGAGGATAGTCTTGTTATTTGGGGTTTGTCCTATATCACTGTGACCTTTTGTATTGTAATGACATCAGAACGCTCTTATTATGGGCTCTTGTAGTTTCTTGTGTTTTATTATCGAATTATATACACTACCATTCAACAGTTTGGGGTCACCCAGGCAATTTCATGTTTTCCATGAAAACTCACACTTTTATTCATGTGCTACCATAATTGCACAAGGGTTTTCTAATCATCCATTAGCCTTTCAACACCATTAGCTAACACAATGTAGCATTAGAACACAGGAGTGATGGTTGCTGGAAATGTTCCTCTGTACCTCTATGGAGATATTCCATTAAAAGTCAGAATAGTCATTTACCACATTAACAATGTCCAGACTGTATTTTAATTCAGTTAATGTTATCTTCATCAAGAAAAAACTGCTTTTCTTTCAAAAATAAAGACATTTCTAGGAGACCCCAAACTTTTAACAGTAGTGTAATAATTTTAATTTCCGATTCTATTCTATTTCCTTTTATCAATAAAGCACTTTGAATTGCATTCTCGATATGTACTGGATTGTGTTTTGTGCACAGGGTTTTGTGTTTTGTGTTATCAACTTCCTCATCTAACTTAGCAAGGACACAACTAAACACATTTCCCAAAATGTCTAACTTTTCCTTTAAAACAAAGAGGCCTAAATGAAATGAGCTCCAAATCAGACTAAAAATACATAAGTCCTTTACACATGAATTCAATGATATTGGTTAAAGTTGAGGTATGTTAAGGCACTGAAATACAAAAATGTAGGACTATAAGCTCTATTGAAGTCTGGAAGTTTTGGGAAGAACAGTCTAATCTTCTCAAGTTAAACTGGCAAGAAATCACCACAGCTAACGCTGACCAACAGAAACACCCTTGCGTCAGTCTTCGGTCTCATATTTTAATGTGCAAATGTTGTGTAACACATTTAGCAAAGACTGGAGAAAAAGTTGCTGGGGTAGTCATAAACATTCCCTGTATATTCCTGCGTTGATGAAACTAAAATAGGTGGTGCTCAGAAAAGACTGACTGGCATAGTAAAATAGTTCAGAGGTTCCGTAACCTTTCCCCAGTGCCCTTTATCTGTCGCCTCTCTTTCTATTCCTAAGTTCAGATTCAGCCCACTGGTCCGACCAGTCCTGTGACTTTACTCTGTTAGCATTCCTTCACTCACACTGAAGTTCCAGTGTTCCTGCTGTATTTTTGCTGGGCAGCACGTTGGATTGGCCTGAACTAGATATGGGTACTTTTTGCACGCACTGGTTCCCTCTTCCTCTGTGTATGTGTGTGTTGTCACTGTGCCGCATACATGAGTATTGCACAAAACATACGGGCCGGAAGAGGAAGATGGGAGCTTTTACAAAAGTGGAACTGTCAAGAAAAAAAATGTTGGTGGAACGTACAGAACTTGAACTTGGTGTGTGTTTATTAACACCTGTGTCCGTGACAGTATGTTGACATAGTTTTGTGGCTACTTGTTCAAAAAGGAAATACAGTAACTGACTGCAGGGTGGAGTGGAGCTACACAACACTGTGGTGTCTGTTACAATGGAGGCAATTTCATGAAGTTCTGTCACTGGAGGTGTAAAGAGTAATCCTTAATTACTGAAACAGTGATGCTGAGAAAAATGGGATTGAAAGCTTGAAGGACACTTGTAAAAAGTCATATGTAAAAGTTGCAAAATGTTGCTTTTATATGTTTTACAATACTTATATTACTATGTTAGGATGCATTCCGGTGTTACTTTTTCAATTTAGGCACTAATTTGAATTACAGCCCTATGTATTTACCATGATTAACATGTAAGATCAACAAAACACATATTTCAAGGTGGGACTAATGTTAACTTAATTAGCTAGTTTGAGTGCTGTCACTCTATTTGGGCTTTTATACAGTCTACATGCTTCAAAACCATATTACTTCAACAACTGCATTATTTCGAAGTTTCCCAACTGAAGAGTTTCCTCTTATAAAATTCAAAAACCAATACTTTAGAAAGACTATATTTAAAATACAGACCTCAAAGTAGAAAGTCAGTGCAATAGAATAGTACAAATATGATCATTGACACAAGTTAGGAAAAGAACACATGAAGATTAGTGACCAACTAAAAATCACAGTATTGAACAAGTCATAGTACCAATAATCAGACCTTCAGTGACTCCGTTCCTAAAATGTCACCACCATGCAGTGTGCTAGTTTCATAAAGTGGCTCTAAATAACAGACAGGCAAGTCCTTCAGAGCTGGCACAGGGGTTATCAGTGAGAACAGTTCACACAATGTGAATATTGTCAACCCGAACGGATGGCATCCAAGAAAAGCATCCTTACTTGCACTAAAATTTATTTAAAAACACAAAAAGAAGGCCTGATGCATACTATGAGTAATTTCTTTGGTCATATGAAGCCACAATAAATTCTAAGCTCAGATGGGGTCCGGCATGTTTGGTATAAACCTGGCCATGAGTACCCAGAGAACGCATAGTCCTGACAGTAAAGCGCAGAGGTGGGACTGTGATGGTATGGGGCTGAACAAGTACAGTGACATTTATAAGTGGCACCATGAACACCTGTGAACAGACCAAAATACTAGCGGACAAGATGACTCCCAGTCTAGAGAAGTGCTAGAACCACACAAGATTCTGAAGAATGGCATATCATCTCTGAAGAAATTTGTATGGAATCCTCTATGCCGAGGAGGACTGAGTGTGTCATCAACGTGGCGAATATGTGAAGTACTATAATAATAAAAAAACAATTAAATCTCAGTAATGAAAGGTGTACTGACCTTTGTTGCACTGAGCGTATACTGCGGAGTCAGCATTTTTAATATATACAAATCTGAACTGTCAGTTTTTCATTTCAAATAAAAGTAAAGATCCTACTGCTTAATTTAGATGAAATGATTTAATTTTGTATTACATAATAATTTGTGTTTTGCAAGACAGAAGTCAAAAAGAAAACTCTGTTTAAACCAAATATGTAGTTACTACTACTTGGCAGGGCACTATTTACAACAGGGATTCTTCCACTTATTCTTTATGGATTAGAAGATTCATCTATAAAATAAAATCTGTAAAAACAATGGGGCCACACACATCTATTGAACCCTGTAACACACAGGTAAACTCTGAGACTGGTCAAACATTCACAATAAGAGCTTCATGGGATTTTCCCTGCTCTGAAACATGGGTTAGGTCTTGCCAAGGAGCCATTCTAGCAACACATAAGGTACAACACCTATAATTAAAATGTGCTGCAGGAAGTTTGCAAATTGTAGGATCAGAGAATGAAAGCAGTAACTGTGCTCCATATTTCAAGTCTCGGCTCAATGATTTTTCACGTGGAAAAGAAGACTACAATTAGTCCTGATGTTTTTTGGGCGTCATTCAGTTAATTCAGAAGAAGATAAAAATAAATAGGTGTTTGGAGCCTAAATGCAGATTCTACATATCATAAATTTCCTTCAGTGAATTCAAAAAATATTGACATATTTATAGGACTTTATTAGTTTAATACAGAATCATCATATAATATTCAGTGATGTATAAGGTGTCAGAAATGAGAATATGAGAAAGATCTGTAACAGAGTAAGACCAAAAATCATAAAAGACACTTTTTAAAAGTCTGGTTTATTTTTCACCTGCTTGTGAATTTTCATCTGTTTATACATAAAATGAAATATACAAGTCAAAAAATAGGTAGAATTGCTCAAAAATACGCAAATACATCTATAAGTGATTGTAATAAATATCATTAAAATCTAACTGTTGACAGTGATACATGTCTACCAGGGCACTGAACCCACCGATGACGGGACTACACTGTAGCAACCCCTGCCTGATTCGGAGAGATGATAGCACGTTCATTCAGGTGGAGCATAGCCGGGTGTTGTCAGCAAACCATTTGCAGTGAGTTTGCAAAAGGAAGGGGGAGCGAGGGGGGAGGAGGAGACAGAGCAGCAGAGGAGGGGCATTACTGGAAATAGGTGGCTAAACAGGTCTAGCTTGCCTTTTCCAGGACATGGTGAGGAAATATTGAAAGATACTCGAGCAGCGAGCATCTACGACAAACTGTCTATGTATACACAGCGTAATTATGCACACGGACACAACACACTGCACACGCACACATCCACACATGCAGAGTTTACATAGTAAAAAGCTTGGAGCTCCTTGCAGAAATATAATATCCTGGTGAATTATATTGCTTTTTTCACTTGAGGACATTCTGTCTTATTTTTTTATCCACAAACTGGATTTGATGTTGCAATAGTTTGCTTAATTACACAGCTCACAGAGATTACAACAGGAAGCCTTTACTGTCATTGTATTGTGCAGAACATAACACTATTACTGCCCCTGGCTGGCGAATTCTCAGCCAAACAACAAAGCAACGTCAAAAACAGAAGTAAATAAAGTAAATAAATAACAAATGGTGAAATCTAGTACGAGAGGCAGTGGGATTTGGCATGAGTTTGAATAAAAATTAGCTAGTTCAAATTGCTGCAGTGTAAGAGTGGTTGTTTAGGACTCATACTAATCCAATTTTGTAACAGGGTTTAGCTAAAAATGTAAAATGTCCAAATTCCATGTGCTGAGTCGTGGCTCAATAGTGCACTGCTGGATCATGAGAGGCCGGATACAGATTTCATCTTCAGCACAGTCACTCTAGTGTTAAAACACAACATTTATTATTGCTCTTCTTGTCATTTACTGAAGATGTTGTAATCATACAAAAACATATGTCGTCTCTAGATTGATGCTGTCGTTACTTTTCCTCTGAATTCAACAACACACGGTTTTGAATCTAAATTGAACTCTGCATAATGTCAAGACAGAAATTCCGCTAGTTCAGATGTCCAAATATCAATGTCCTGTCTAAAGGACATGTAGTAACAGAAGCTTTACAGGAACCAACGTATTGTGTGCATCGCCACCATTTCATCTGCTCATGAACTCTAATAAAGGGCAAGACAAGCATTTCACAGGCATGCGTTCTGATTTTTTTTTCCTGCAAATCATTCATTGTCTTATCAGTTGATTAGATTCAAGAGAAAAGCACAACATTCAGAAGGTGTTTTCTTTGAGCCATGTTTTTTGTCTGAGAAGAGAAAAACAATGTGAGCCATGAAGAATGAAGCTGAAAGTTTCATAGGAAATGCCTGTAAATGAGTTGGGAGCAGTAAACCAAAACCAATAGCCTGTGAGCAGACTGTAGACAGTATCCTGTACTCTGAGGTGAAATCAGGGTTCAGTGTGGTTCTGTACAACAAGACAGGAAGGAAGCTACATACAGCATTTCATCTCAGTCTCCCAATACAAGAGAAAACAAACATCTCCAGTGTAATACATCCTGGGTTCCTTGGTAATGACGCTTCAGGACACACTGACTGTAAAGTACCTTGTTGACACGAAAAGCATAGTTTTCCAAGAAACAAGATTACAATCAGAACATTGATTTGTAACCTATCAACATTCATTGGTTTATTGTGATGAAAATGTGATCAGCTTTGATGTAAACATGAAACTCATGGATTCCTTATAACTGCACTTGCAACAATAAGTACACATGTGAGTCAACGCAAATAAAACTATACCAATCGTCTGTAATCATTTTTTTTCATTTAAGTTGAAATTCTGTAGAGCTACGTTATTTTACCTGTCATCTGTGCAATATCATTAAAATGTCAAATGATTCTAAATTGCATCACCACACGGTCATTACTCTGCTTCTATGTTCAACGGTAGGCTATTTACTGTAATGTAAAGTTAAAGACAAAGACTTTAGATTTACTATATTAAAAACACAGGCCCCACGGCACATACTGCAACGACATTATTCATTATTGGGTTTCAAATCCTTATTTTTTTTTTCAATATTTGACTTGATTCTAAGCTGCATGGAGGATACCAAACTTCTGGAGAGATGTTCTGACATTCTTCAGACACTATATTTTTCAGTTGCTCTTTGCTCAAGGGGTCGTGTCACTCTACCCTTTTCTTTAAAATCACCTAATGGTGTTGTGTTGGGTTCAAGCCAGGTCAGATTATTTGTCCAGATTATAGTTCTTTTTTCTTCTGTAGAAACTCTTGTCTGATATTGGTGTGTGCTTCTTCTGTCAAGCTTCGACAGACTGTAAGTCATAGTTTCCATCAGTATTTTGGTACATCCAAAATCCATTAATGGTGCTATTCACATCTATCATCTCCCCAACAGTCATGCAGCTTTAATCACTGCACTCCACATGCTGAACCTCGTCTGGTCTGAACAAATTTATCTCTGTTCCTACTTTTGTGTCAAAGAGTAAAAAGAGTTTCTTTTCTTGGTCGCTGTCCATAGCTGTTGATGTCATGCAGCGTCCTCACTGTCTGGCTGGACATTGATCTTTCTATTTTCCGCGGTGTCTTTGTGAAGTGTCACAATCACATTTAATATTTCCTCTGACAGTTCTTCCATCCATGCGGAACCATCTCAGTATTTACCAGAAGGCTTTACAGCAAATGAGGCATGTTTTAAAAGTCTGTCCTTCAGCCTGTGGGTTTGGGATTTGCCTTGTGTTAGCAACTTGCTGTGTTAATGAGCCACTGAATATTAGCAAGAACACTATTCTGACACTAAAGATTTTATATTTGGGAAAGATTTCTCAAATTCTTGCCCACAGATTATTGAAACTCTGAGGTAATATTTGGTTTCAAATGTGTCAGAAGTGTACGTCATACACGCTAACCAAAATTCACTGCCATGATCAGTGTTTTCAAAAGATTTTATCTGTTACTCATTTAAGTCATTACAGAGGCATGACATGGATTATCATCTGATTATGTGGTTGCAAACATGGGGAAATGTAATCCAAATAAGAACGTGAGTTGTTCAAGACAGTTGTATTATGACACTACATTTAGTTAGAGGAACCAAACTTGTGAGGCTTAGATATGCAGAAGATCATGGAGAAATACTCATCTTCAAAACTACAAGAGCATTAACCATATTAAAAACCCTTAGTGGTTTCGGATTCTCTACTCTGATATTTGGTTTGGTGCAATCCACAATGTATAATTCATATATGATAGTTTTGTGTGGATTTCCAAAGTTATGAGTTGAAAATAATTTTAAAAAACGATTAAAGACTATTTCAAAGTATTTGGGTCCAACAACATAAGCACTTACTGAAATTATATTGCTCAACAGTAGTGACTGTAGTCACTTCATTTCCTTTATTGTGTAATGGATAACTTCGAAATTCAACCATATTATGTGATAAAACCCAATGTTTAAGATACTTGGTTTGTTAAATTATTTTCCTCACACACTCTTAGACTGTTCTCCAACTATCCTTTCATCTGTATAATGTTGCAAAAGCTAGGCTAATTGCATGCTGTAGTCTTACGTTATCTATACTTTACAGAAATTAAAGCGGTATCAATCATCACATAGTGACTATAGCAAATGACCGTAACAAAAGAAAATATTTCTCAAAATAATAAACTATTCCTTTAAAAATTAAAAAGATCTCTAAACTGGTTGCTTTGGCTTCACTATTCATGATGATGTGATATGTTTATGTAATATGAGACAATCATATACTAGCACAATGCTAAAAGCACCATTGCCATTTATGATTGGACACATAAAGATCTCGATTAAGCCACAAAAGCAGGGTTTTGAGCTGCAGACTTTCATTTCAGGAATTTAAGTGTTGACTGAGAGGGAAGTGAGTAATGTTTTTGCCATAACTAAAGTCATAACAATAATGAACGAGGACATGCACAGTGTAGCTTAAACTGAAAGTGCAAACTCATATAGCTCAGTCCCATCGTTTTGTTTTTGACACCTGCTTTTGTGGAAAAGATAGACTGTCAACAGCTCATTATCTCCACCAGATAAGCACTGTTTTACACACCCAGTGACCATAAATGTGTTTAGACACACATCACTATACCATCTTCATTGTTATACGCTTATTATCTTTCTATGATGTGACAGATTTTGGTAAAAGTTCACTTAGTTTTCATGCAAGAGGACAGCAATAAATTTATATTATTAACACAATATTACTTTTTTTCTGAACTTGTATGGACAGATTGTAAATCATTTAGTGCCGTGTGGTAATGGCATATGTGTGATAATGCTTGCTGAGGTGTCCCACTATAGAAAATAATGTATGTGGCCTACTCCTCCACCTCATTGTGCATTAGCATTTACATTAATGTATAATTGCAACTGGGAATTTTTTAAAATTTGCAAAAATATGACATAAAAATCAGAATGAATGGCAGACAATGTAGAAACAGACTGTTTATTGCTGATCTTGTAGAAAAAAGAGAAACAAAAATATCAAATCTTACAAAGTAGTCATCAAAATATATACTTTCATACAAGAAAAAAGCTTCTAGAAGGCATAAAATTAAGAAAACATTTTAGGCTGAGTGAGGTGCTAAAGTTGTCTGACAGAAGTCAGTGTTTGTCCATTATCAGCCATGTGCCGTCAGTCCTTGAGCAAGAAGTTTTTGGTAACTATCCCTAAGAGCATCAGTAAAATGAATAAAACATTAAAATTGACATCTGTATCTGATGCCTGTATCTACGTATAAAACATCTGCTAGAAATGCTCTGAGAACTCTGGATAACACGTGATTGCTGGTATGACATAGTCATTACAAAGGAGAAACACCACTGAATGTGCGTCCTCCCACTTCCTCAATGGAAATTTCAGTACCTTGCCAGTTCTTGAGTGTTTCAGCATGGTTACTGCTGTCACTCTCAACTACGGCTAACATGTATGTACAGAGTGCACTTTAAAGCAAATGCTCTGGTACCAAAAATCAAACTGACATGTTTTACAAAGAAATAAAAAGTAAACCCTTGGCAATAAGCAATTTCTTCTGCTACACTTTAAAAAAAAAATCCATTAACCCCCTTTTTTTCTTAAGATCAAACCACCCCACCAGCAAAACATTTATTACAATTCAATTCAATTTTATTTATATAGCGCTATTACACATATTACACAGTATGCTGTCGGTAAATCCAACATCACCTGACAAAGACAAAGAAAGAAAGCAATACATTCACTTCTTCAAAGGCATCACTTTGGTTTGGAAGCCATTAGCCTGTAGTAAGGTCATAATTACAACCTAAGGCATAGTTCAGCCATACAAGTCTTAGTATTGCTGAAACCAGCTGGACCCATGTGAGCTCAGTTCTACTGATCAGTCTGGAGAGCACCAGCAGCTGCAAGACAACCAACCAAGTAACATGTTTGGCCATACAGAAGTAGGAAGCGTTTCTGGTGAGGTCGTTGCTAAACAGAGAACTAGTCAATCAGTTTACTGCCTGAAACAAAGCCTTCATCTGGCTATGGATCCAGCTGGCTGCCAATAATTTTCGTCTGATGTCCACTGAGGAAATTCCTCAAGCAAACATCTATTAAGCCTTACTGAGCCAGTACAAGTGATGTAAAATTCCTGACTTTTCAAGGCTCAAGAAGATCAGTGTTCACCTTGAAACTGCTTTTGCTTGTTTTTTGATACCAAAAATGTCACTCTTTTACTCATTTTGCCGAGTTGCTTTGAGCCAGTCAGCCACACTTGGAAAGTGACCTTCCGAGACCATGCTGTTGTTTCCGTAACGATTCTGCAGATTTGTAAGAGGCTGAGTGATGCCAACACCATCCTGTCTCATTGGATCCATGTTGGCACCATTGCTCATAGGACGAGGAAGCAGGTTGGTGTAAGTATTCCCTTGGCTTTCCCTTGGGGAATGCATGAGAGAAGCATGGCTCTCTTGGCCCACTGTGATCTGGGGCTCCTGCTTTAGCTGACAGCTGGTCTGAGACCCCACTCCTACAAGGCCTTTCAGAAAATCATCTCCTTCCATTCCCTCTAGGAAGGGGAATGAGCCAAGTCCCTGTGACGCCTGTCCACCTCCAAGTACCGATCCATTAAAGGTGTTCTGGCCTGCATTGAGGGTATTGAAACCAGACCACATAGTCTGGAGACCATGGCTCTGGTTGCCCATAGGGTTCTGAGCCTGAGTCTCTGGTGCAAGCTCCTCCCTTTGATGCTGTGGTTGGAAGGGTGGCTGAGTCTGCGTCTGGTTCATTGCTTGGGCCTGAGGAACTGTGTCCAAGCACTGCAAGTCCCGTATGGAGAGCTGAGGGAGGGTGTTGTTCTCACAGCTGCTGTGCCCTCTGTTGGAGTAACCAGACCCGCGGTTTTGCTGTTGCAGCCTGCTGTTATTAGGGCGTGGAAGAGCGCTGATGCCAACAGATGGGTTGATGGTCACTGTGTCCACGGAGAGTGCTGGATTGGGATTTGTCCATGAACGGCTGATTTGTAGATTAGGAGCCGGAGATGTCATCATTACATTTTGAGGGCTGGGTTGGTAGGGCTGGTTGAAGACAGATTGTTGCTGCATCATAGGTGTGTTCTGCCTCAGGTACATGTTGGGAAGGTCTGGAAAATACAGAGGCACTTAGTGTGATGGCAGGGCTGTGGTATCCTGATTTAGTGGAAATAAATTGTATTTGACTTAAGACTTAATAATTGCTGTTTGAGCTACCTTTCCGCATGTGACCCATGGTACTCTGTGAAACCGCCTTTGGCCTACTCATAGCTAGACCAGCAAAAGGAGCACCTAGAGAGAGAAACCTTAGTTACAATGCATGCATGTATACTTGCATGGACATGTGAAATCATATCAAATGGGCAGTGCTGTAGATATTGTACTAGAGGTCTTACCTGACAATCCTGACATCTTCATCAAATGCTCTCTTCTGCGCTTCTTTTCATTGTAGCCATAAGGATCTGTAACAAACACAGAATGTTCACATTTATCACCTGGCTCTTGCTGAGAACTGGGCCCCATGTCCTAAGCCCGAGCATCAGATACAGAAGAACACATAGAGTTTGAGTTTAGCAGGCACACAAAGAAGGTGATCACTGCTCACCTTTGTCGTCAGGCAGATATCTGAAATCCATTGGTTCACTGACTTCTTGATCGGAGGGTCGCCGCAACTGCATGTGCACAGTGATGGACTCTGTTATGGAGGTGTTGTAGTAGGACGGTGTCTTGAAAACAATGGCAACTTGGCGATGAACGTCAGCCTGAGAAAAGGAGCCTTTGGCCTCCCAGCCATCGGAGGAGAAGAAGCGCACCTCAATGTCATCTAGAGGAAGGAGGGGTGATGGGGTGACAGAAAACTGAATCAGCATGCAAAGAGATGGGTTCCGTGGTTATGAACAGTAAAATGGACTAAATGAAGATGAATGGGGAGAAAACAGATGCAAAGTAGATAAAAACACACAATATATAGTCACATGTATGACAGTTAGTTGGGGAAAAATCCATGGTACAAAACGTGAATAATATGCACCTTTTTGTACTTTGTCACAAAGTAAGAAGATCTCATCTCCTCCTTTCACACTTCCACTGTTCCTGTTGACCCGACAGATCCTCAGCTCTGCTGTGTTTGGGGCCCCTGATGATGCAGAAACAAAGTATAAACACCCAATGCAACAAATCTGAAGAATTCCACTGTATTGCAAGAAAAATGTCAGAATCTGCCTTTTACTTGATTTTATTGTTTACATACTGTACAGAAAACAATGCGTGAGTGACTCAGTATTGCTGTTTCAGTATGTGCCTCAGCCTTGAAGAAAAACACACATTCATTTTACAGTTGAAGTCTCACATGTCACATGCCTGCTGTCAGAAGAGGAAGTGCTCTATGGTAACAGTGTTGTTAGAGGGTTGGTGTATTTAAAGAACTTCCCCTTTGTGCCTGTGTGTGTGAAGAACTGTAAACTAGATCACTAAGAAACAGTGTTGAGAGAAAAACCTTCTGGACACATACACAAACACTTCCATTCACAGATGCAGCTAGCACATATTGTACGTACTGTAAGTGCACACACAGCTACTTGTGTAACTTCTCGATTCTTACAGTTTTATTATAATTGTTTACTTTAACGTGGTATCATGTTGAGCTCTTAAAATTCATCATCACCTTAACCCTAAGGTGGACAGCTGATCCAAGCAGCCTGTATCCCAAAAGGGTGCAACTATATGGCAGTTTCCTCATGTTCTCATTATTTGTAAAGGCCTTAGATGACGTGAGTGACGGAGCTCGGCCACTCACTGTTGTCGTAGATGGGGTTGGTGACGATGGGGTTGAGTGCTCGGGTATAATGGCCGTTTTCATCTTGCAGGAAAACCTGGATGCACAGACGAACCACGTTCAAGTCGTACTCCTCCGTCTGCAGCAGCTGCTCACGTGGCACTGAGGTCACACACACACACACACACACACACACACACACACACACACACACACACACACACACACACACACCCAGTCAGTGTCACAGTTAGATGAGAGCAAACACTGACTCACAGAAGGCATTATTACTGCCGTGAAACAAACAATCAGCAAAACAAACAAAGGATCACTGACACCACACCACACAGATGAATATGTAATACTATCTAGAGAAGATACTTTGTCTTTTCAGTGCCACTTCAAGTGCTGTTCGTAAATGTGCTCATTAACAGTGTTATTGGATTTTTATTATGACTGATGCATTATTGATTATATGGCAGTTTACAGAATAGTCTCTGGACTGTAGTGAAGTTGATGTATGAAATTAAGTAAAAGCATATCAATCAGTGTTCATGAATCACTTGATCAGCAGAATCAGCCAGAAATAATCTGCCTTGGAGCTACTTTCTACCAGCAAAGCAGTCTCTCGGAAAACTGTTAAATGCAGAGTCTGTGGATTACTTCTAACTACAACTGTTGCTTACCTAAGACACATTTTTTTTCTTTTACAATTCTTCTAATGTCAGCTTTAAAATTTTTTAATCGCTGTAAGCAAAATGTCATACTGTTTAAAGTTGGTACATTTGAAACTGTCAGGACACCTAAATATCTACATGGCTTGCCAGCACATGGAAGGGGTCTTACTGGAATCTGGGTGAACTGACCCTTTAGAAATCACAGTTTTAAGTGTGACCTGGTGTTTAAACTGGTGAGGAGGATGTTGATCGTCCACTAAATCCCTATTAGAGCAAAGCATTAGCATGCTGTGAGTGTAGACAGATAGATAGATAGATAGATAGATAGATAGACAGACAGACAGACAGACAGACAGACAGACAGACAGACAGATAGATACATAGATAGATAGATAGATAGATAGATAGATAGACAGATAGATAGATAGATAGATAGATAGATAGATAGCTACATAGATAGATAGATAGATAGATAGATAGATAGATAGATAGATAGATAGATAGACAGATAGATAGATAGATAGATAGATAGATAGATAGATAGATACATAGATAGATAGATAGATAGATAGATAGATAGATAGATGTCCTCCTGCTTGTGTCAGTCACATCTGTAGGTTGTCCCCAAAACCTCACCTTTACATCAACTTAAACACGTCACAGATAAGCTTTTTCTAGCGTCTTCAGCCTACATTCTCATTTGCACACACTCACACACACGAGCATCACACATCCCTTCAGTGGCAACACGCAAACACACACCTTGCAGCAGAGCTCTGACTGAGAGACACCCACACACTGACAGACACACACCAGGCTTTCACATCCGCCTACTTTCTCTTCCTCCGTCTCTCTATTGCTATCTTTGCGCTCAAGTCGAGGCCATCCCCACCCACAATTTGTCGCCATGGTGACGCTTTGCGACGTCACCTCAGAGTGGAAAGTAGTGTGTGTCTCTGTATGTGAGTGTCTGCACGACACTAAAGCAAGAGATGACTCCCTGCACGAGTGACCACGGTGGCTCCTGACGTCTATGAAAGTGGTGGGACACCAGAAAGTGTTTTAAGCTTATTCACCACGTTTAATGCCTTTACAGAAATTAAACAGCAACAGTGTAAAACCAGAAATATTTCTTTTCTTGCTGCAAAAGTACACCATAGCCATACTATGTGGCTCTTCTACACAGAAACACTAAACAAAATCAAAACCACTGCAGTGTAGCGACACATGAGGTGTAGGGAAAGTCCTCATCTTTACTGGACATGTTCAGTGTAAACAGCCAGCCAGATATTTCTCCTGCTCTGTCTCTGCATGCGCTGCTGGCACCAGCCAATAGTCTTCCCAAGGCTCAAGATCTGTTTGGATTTTGCTTAGTCAGAAGGCAACACATTTGTGCTGAGAGTCTGACTGGAGTCAGCAGATGCAGAATTAACAAGAAGTGAAAAGGAGGAAAACAACTGCAACATGTCTCTCCATGCATTTTACTGAGAAATAATAATGTTGGCTGGTGTCACCATGAAGCTTCACACTTTGCTCAGAAACTGTGATATTAGATATCAGATTCAGCCAAAATGTGTGGCTGGCTCTAATTTTTATTACAGTGTTCTATATCCGATGGCAATCAGACAGTCTGCTGTATGACTGTGTACATAATGAAGCAGATTGTTTTAAGGGTTACAGACTTTCTTTAAGAGATACAGAGGATATCTGTTGGTTAAATATAAAGCTCTGACATTAGATTAGTGTAATTGGGGAGGTTTCTCAGCACAAAGGTGCATTTCTTCATAAAGTGTGACGAACATTACAGAAACGTAAAATAGTTGAAAACGGTATGTAAATGAATACATGATGAGTTCCCTCCTTATCAGGTCATCAGTTGTGCTCAGATAAGAATAATATATGTATATGTACTAATTTAAATGAGGTAAACCTGCACTGAATATAAAGGGTCAATTTTGAAGTGCATTGTTCAGGTTTACCAGCAGATTTGCAAGCAGTAGTTGCAAAATATCATTACAAGAAACTAATATCATCGATTATAATCAGGAAGTACAATCTAACATCTTAGCAATAACCATTCTATCAATAAAGTATTACTATATTTTGTAGTAAAAATGCTTACAATATTGTATTTCTGATGAGTAGCTTTACCTACATTCTCTTGTGTAAGCACAGTGAGAAGTGTATGTGTAGTTAATCGACTATATTTGTGTTGCACCTTTTGTGTGTGGTGCTGCCAAGCTATTCTATTCATATGGCACAGCTTTACTACAAAGTAGGTACAGTATGGATGCTCACTAAGCGAAGAGGTTTTACTGTCTTAAACAACAACAACAACAACAAACAAAGCCTCGCAGGGTCTCTGCTCTACTTCAGATTTGTGTTGGGCCATCAGGTTTGCCTGCTGTAGGTGGCGGAGACACACACAGTGGAGAAACTGAAGGAGGACGGAACTGTCAGAGCAAATATTGATGGAACATGCTGTGTTGGCCTGCATGTGTGCGAGCGAGTGTTGGTGGAGTGTGTTACTGATGGAGGCTGGACAGACAGGTGCAGGAAAGTGGGTTGTAGGTACGAACGGTGGTGAGTGTGTGCATTTGTGGTGGAAAGAAACTAGGCCCCAGAGGCAAGAGGCATCCTGAGCTGCATGAAGCTGCAAGCTGCTGGGGAGGGAGGGAGAGGGGGGAGGTCATTGGTGAAGGGGGGCGGTGATGGGGGAGGGTGTTAGGTTGGGGTGCGGGGGGGTAAGTAGTGGTTAGTGTTAGTGTGGGAGCAGCATTTGAGAGTGAGAAAGAAGGGGAGGCAGTGCCAAGTCTCACCACAATGAGCGTCTCCACTGTGTGACTCACAATTTCACCACGTTTCATGACATGCGACACTGAATTTGTGTGTCTTCCAGAGGCAGAGGTCACCCTACACGGTCATATACTGTAGTTACATCATCTATACTATACCTTCATGGCACTATTGTGTGTACAACACAAAAGAAAATTGTTTTAAGACACAAAAACTACAGAAGGTATTATAGTTTGGATATAAACACAGTTTAGTTTATTCCTGCAAGAACCAATAATAGGTATAGTTAAAGGACAGTTTCCTCATGTTAACCCTTTTAAGTAAGCAAAGTCAACCAGGGAAAGGACTAGTGGTGATGACACTAAAAAACAATCTGTCCACAATGATTTGAGTTCCAGAAAAAATATGTTACATTTACAAGCAGCAGCAGTTTTCGTGGATATTGGAGTCCTGGTTTGTCTATGATATCACAAATCCACATGTATCACCCTAAATCACTATGAACAGCAGATTTCTGTCCCATGTGAAAGGAGTAAACATCTGACAGGTGTATCACCACACAACCACAATGTGAAAATGTGAGGCGACAGTAATACAGAAACATTAGTACGTCATGCTCACGTCTGTGTGAGGTGAGTTGTCCTAATAGAAAGTGATCTCATTCTGTCTGTGAAAAGGTGATTTACACAAGTAAACAAGGGGGAAAATAACAATATGTTGCTCTGATTAGGGGTCAGCGCTGTGGCTTTGCAGGTTTAATCACTACTGAACAATAAGTGTTAGAGAGGCTCAGGTGATGAAGACCAATAAGACTTTTAGCTAGAAACTAACTGTGAAATTTATTACTTGCAAATGTGGAAAAAAGATAACTGTTTTAGAGCAGATTCTCTCCCACATATAAAGTGAGCAAACACTGATACATCTTTATATTCTCACGTCACACTCACAGCATGTTCTGAGTCATCACTGTCCACTTTGTGTTTCACAAAGTCTTAGTGAATCTACATACATCAGATGAAGTGACTTCAGTTGGTTTACGTGTGTAGGTGTGTGCGCGTGTGTGTGTGTATGTGTGTGTGTATGTGTGTGTGTGTGTGCCTAAAAGTGGTCATGCGAGTGTCCTTGTGGTGAGGGAGGGGGTATGTCTTATCTCTCCTCTGACACAGGAAGCAGCTGAGTTTCACAGCAGAAGTGAACTAAAGGGAGGGGAAGGGTTGAGCCATTAAAAACATAGACATCCAACTGTCCACTGCACACATCTGAGGCAATAAATACATCTGATTCCAGTCAGTGGTGCTGCCATGGCAACCTGAAACCTGACTAGTAGCATCAAGGATCATACAGCTCCTGTATCTGTAGCTGGCACTTCACTGCATATGCTTCACTGGGCTACTGTTCTATGTCCAACAGAAAGCTCTCGCTCTGGTTGCTTGTATTAAAACAAAGTATTAATTTGTCTTGAATAGCAGCAGGTACAGGGAACTGACTGCATAGCCTGACATAATTATCAAAAAGACGACAAGTGTTTCAAGCTTTCTAAGACCTATATTAGGTCTACAAGCTCTAAAAGTAACAATAATGTAAGAGAATAGAGATGTGGTCCTGTCAGGTGACGCTCAGTCAACAGTGCAAGATGCTAAAAATGTCAGCAGGGTCAGAGTTTCAATTCACACAGGAGCCATCTGTGTTACACTTTCAAATTTTTGTAAAGTCAGAGACTTTTGCAAGCACATAAAGCAATGAATCAAAACAATCTGCAAATATGTGAAATAAGTGCAGTTTAGAGCAGACTCTCAAACTGACTAACATGCAACTTTGCTCAGTGCATTTAAAAAACACAACAGACACAAAATCTGAGATTAATTCAAACATTAAGAGCATATATGTTTAAATTCAACCTGATCATAAAGCTTCCATTCCCTCCACAGTTTTACAGACCTGTAAAGCACCCTACCCTACTTTTATCATCATCTTGGAGAGCTGGGGAACCCCCTTGGTTCAGCCCTCCCCCTTTTAATGAATCCTGCATTCCCAGCTCTCACGTGGCATCTTGCACTGTGCTGAATTGAGCAACTGTGACCAAGAATGGGGAAGTAGCTCAACGCCTGTTTGTACACGAGAACCGCTGTCTGTCTGCTCAAGAGGACCGCAGAACGAAAGCACGTAGAGGAAATGGCATTACTGTAGATAGTGCTGTGGCAGGAGAGCAGATTTTCAAATAGATGCTGGAAAATCAGCTAAACTGCCGGAGAACTGGGTCTGCTGCTAATTAAAGTGTAAATATATAAATATATATATATATATATATATATATATATATATATATATATATACACAGCTAGTGCTGTAGCATAAAAACCGCTGAATCATTATTGAAGTGAGTTGGAGACTGTTTACGTGTGTTTGTGAAAATCATTTTTTATTAAAAGTAAAGTCACGTTGACTGGTTCTCTGGATTCACTTGATAGGATTCATCCGGTGTTCATTATCATTTGGAGTTGGTATGTACGCTAAAAATGACCAATAAGGTCAAAGCACCGCTAAGCCTCAGCAGAGCTTTAAAGCAACTAGCATGGTTGTATGCCCACTATAAACAAATACTTTTATTTATTAAGCTGACTGTTTGTTGAAAGGCTCAGTATTTCCTAAATTAGGTGGGCACTGTAGCTTTTTGCAAACATTATCCTGTCAAAGGGAAATAGTACATTTGTTGAGGACTATTTTCAGCTGCAGATGACTATTCATGGCAGCAAATGTATGTTTGTTTTTTTGTTTGCATTTAACAGAGGAACTCTGCACAGAGGAATGAGACATGTCAGATTTTGGACATGCATTTAATGCTTTTTAAAAGAATGTATTTTTTTGGTCGCGTTTTTAAAAAATACTTCCTTTACACAAATGCCATAATCTTTGTTTGTGCTTTCGATTGTTTTTCTTTTGTCTGTGTGAACAACAAATACAAACCATTCTGTAGTTAGCATTTCTGTAATACCGGCCCTAAAGACACAATAAGGTAGCATGGCAGTAGTCAAGATCTTATACCAGATGTGCTGAAACCACTGCTGCCACTCAGTGTGATATGAGCTCTCAATGAAAGAGATAAAAACAGAAACAGGCAGAATACAGGATTTCGGAGCAGAAGGACTCACCATTGAATGGGTTGATCCCTCTGGTTATCCTCTGAACAATCGCATCTTTCACTTCCCTCCTCCTCACACACTGGATACCCAGATTCTGGAAACTGTGTCAATAATAGGACAACAATAACGTGAGAAACCGACACTAATGCAACAAGCTGATCACAATACAACACATGGGGCCACACCTGAGTGAAGAAAGATCTATCTAAAAAAACAATGTTGTGTGCGAAGGTTGAATCAGTGATGCAATAATCCTGACCCATCCAGTTTAGCCAGTAAATCACAACAAGTCTAGCACATTATTCATGAACTATTCTCTTATCATGGCTGATCCAAGTCTTCTGCTGGAATAATCCAATTTGCTCACATGGCTGCCTGATATTCTAAATCATCTTGAATTTACTGCACAAGCCCATGAGGGGTTTACAAATTATACACACCAATAGACCGTGACTCATTCACTCGCTCACACACTCGCTCCAGTACGCATACATACACACAAACTTTGTTTTCTCTCTGTAACACACAGCAAATATGGGTGATGTCATTTGGGGAATTCCCATATTGCCATCTTCATCACAGACATGGTTTGACAAATATGCTTTGTGTGTGTGTGTGTGTGTGTGTGTGTGCTGTATGAGTTTCTTCATGTGTATCTGAGAGGTCATTGATTTACCCTTGATACCTTCTGAAACTGTCAAACGAAACACGAAATGCTGTCAATAGAGAGCAAATCAATTATGCTGTAGTGTGTGTGTGTGTGTGCATGCACAAGAAAGAGCGATTACTTATTTGGATGACAGCATGCTGATTAAGACTGAGACTGGAGTGTTAATTGCTCTTGATGGTGAGTGACAGTGAAGCAAACACTGCTGCAGAGTATTTCTGGACAGATGTGACTGTGGCAGGAGAACTCACGCAATCACTCTGCGGTCTGGACCAAACTCGGCCTCGTAGAATCCGTCTTTGCAGTCCTTCCCCACTAGGTCGTGTGGATGCGGTCGATACGGTTCATTCTTCGTCACCAGATAAACGCGCACCTTCCCTTTACCGCAGTAATTCAGGATCTGTGGAGAAGGTGTACATATTGACACATATGTAAGCCAGCTTGTACAGAAAGATGTAAGCAGAGGGGAGACGAAGAGAAAACAAGGAAAAACATCTTCTATGCACGAATATACATGTAAATGACTGCGGCTGAGGAGGTGACAGTGTTCCTGACTGACTTGCAGGCTGGGGTACGTCCTGTTGTTGTCGGAGCTCTTCTCACCGGGGATGCTTCCGGCCGAGCGACCCTCACACTTGTACCTGAAGCGCATTCCCCTCTGCTTGGGCTGCTCGAAGATCTGAGCCGCCGGTTCAGCCACTGGAGAGGGAAGACAAGGAGTTCATACAGATTGAGAAAGGAAAGGGTGAATGGATGAGACAATGGTGTAAGAATCTGAATTGATCTCACTAACTAAAACCTTCTATTGTCACGTAAGATTCTAACTCTGAAGGGCTTGTTTTGTATATTTGGTTGCAGTTTTTTGCTGGATCCATAGCCAGGCTTAGGCATACACAGTTAATGATCATGTTTCTGATCATGAATAACCCCTGAAGCATTGATTTGGTGACTTGAACACCAAACACTAGATGTGAAGGTTCAAACTATAAAGGTCTTTTTCACAGAAGACATTTTGACATGTTACAGCAGGAAAGACACAGGTGTACATGATGAAGTGAATGAATTCCACGAATTCCATTTAGCTGCTTCAATTTCAGAGTCATGTCCTGCTGGAAGTCATGATTAATGGTATTAGTGACAACTGTACTTTTAATACTGTGAGACGACTGTGGCAAAGTAGCCAGAATGTCCCTAAGATGCTGCAGCCTGTGTTAGAGTGTTGGAACACTGTGTATCTGAATGCCTAAAGTAAGGAACTCTTTTATGTAACCTAGATTTTAAAAAATCTTTCATTTTTTAAAAATAATTTTAGCCCAGCTAGATGCATTCTATTTGTTTTAAACTACAAATTGTTCCATAAATGCTTATGAAGAAGGCAAGCCTCAGCCTTTGTGCATTCAAAATACACCAAGAAATGAGTTTGTCTGAGGTCTTTGGCCCCTATGCAGGAAACAAAAGTGGCCCCACATGATGTCTATGTAAGAGAGGAACTAAAACTGACACGGGAAGCGCTTCTGTTTTTGCTTTGCAGTATTTCTACAGCTTCAACAACACAAAATGTAATTTTCTCAGACATGACAGCTGAGCAACAAGCACTCAAAGTGCAGCAGATGTTATTTATGTAGGTCGGCATGAATCAAGTCAAGTTACATTTCTGGCATAATTAAGAAACGTACGTTTGCCAAATAACATTTTTAAAAATGGCTCGCCCATGTTCAGCCTTCCTCATTTTGCAGATGCTCCAAACACAGAACTGAAAGATGATGTAGCTCAATCTCAAACATTACACTATGTCGAAACATCACAAATTATAAAGATAAGTATTAGAAGAAACTCTGCTTCTCATACATGCTCACAACAAAGATCCGAAGAAGCAATACTTAGCAATAAAACAAAACGAGGAAGTGCAATGACTGCATGCATTGTGGGATTTTTTTCCTTTTTATTTACACTTTAAATTGTGCACTTTTAAAGACAGGCAGCCAAGTTTGACAGCAGTGAAATGGACTTACTGAGGTGTGGATCCTCCCCTAGCATGGAGGGCATAAGAACTGAGGAGGAAAGTGTGACAGGTAGGAACAAATTAGGCAAATAAACATGCAGATTGGATAGAAAAACCTGTACTGGAGCATAGACAGTGACACAGTAATACCACTTCATCCATGCTGAATAACTGTCAATCATTGCAATAAAGAGGAAGTTCACTGGGCTGTTAAACAGAAATAATAATGGTGCCAGACAGTATATAATGTGAAGAATTAGGTCCTTATAATAACATTGTGCAATCAGACATTAGATGTACATATGTACAATCTCTCTCTCTCTATCTCTATGTGTGTATATACATATATTTATGTATAGCAGTGCCTTTGAACACACAGTTCCACCGGTGTGGTTGTTAGTATTCATTTCTAAGCCTCTCACTCTCCACCTTCCTGTTGCTGTTGTACAGTAAATAAAGGTGTTGTTACTCACCATCCATGATGCAGTCTCTCGCTTTCTCTCAGCTCTGTCTGCGCGTACTGTCTCCTGGAGCAGCTCGGGCTGAATGACTGACAGAGGACAGAAAAGTGTTAATTGTTG
Organism: Amphiprion ocellaris; assembly: GCF_022539595.1. Lineage (NCBI taxonomy): Eukaryota > Metazoa > Chordata > Actinopteri > Pomacentridae > Amphiprion > Amphiprion ocellaris. The sequence goes on along the minus strand of NC_072781.1, from coordinate 25,426,387 downwards.
GAGCGGCGGGCTGGCGGGGAATTCCCCTCCGTCACTGCGCTGCGTCTGAAGCAGCCAATCAGGAGCGTCGTGAGTCAGCGCGCGCAGAGCGGACGGAGCTGAGAGGATCCACTGGCGTAGCTCCACGGTCAGAGTGGACACTGTGGGGACGGACACGGAGGTGGCGATGCCCAGGGGGACGCAGGGAATACCTCACCCTCACATGTACGGCACATGCACTGGCCCCTCCTCACCCCTCCAACAGAAACATGAATGACAGGATTTACTCCCACACCAGAGCTCAGCCCAGCCCAGATGTCTATCTGATAATTAGACAATTTTCAAGTTATTTCAAAGAAAAATGAATACGCAGTGTGAGATCCTTTGCTGTATACAAAGTAAGGTCATCCCTCTCACTTTCTAGGCTCAGCCCATGTTCCACATTAATATTACAGTGAGTGCATAGGGAGACAATTATATAGCTATTTATGTCAAGTGTGCCTTGCAAATACTTAATACATTTCATTTATGTCAGAGAAAGTCTTTACATCTATTTCAGAAGGCAGGTGCATAGGAGAGGGAGTAGCGTATCGAAAAGTTTTAAACAGACTAACCCACGCTGTCTAACCGTGGAAATACTTTTATTTATGAAGGCCTCCATCACGTGAATAGTTGTCATTTGCTCGATGCAGGTCTAACATGAAAACATTTCTTAATATTGTTGCATCCAGATGATTGCAAAAGTAGAAAATAGTTTCTGAGCAACTCTAAAAGTGACCTTATAGATTTTTCAAAGATCTCTGTCACATTTTCATAAAACCATATGCTTGGAACTGCCTCAAATATAATGCAGTGAGAAGTATAACTTGGAGTTTGCTGTGACCATAGACTGTATATAAAGAAGGACAAACCCTTTGTGATGTCACCTCTGGGTTTCCCGAATCTCTCCTCAGGTTCCTGACTCCTTCTAACTGCTGTTTAACCCAAAAATGAGCAAAGAGGTAGATTGTGAGTGGAACTGAAGCGGAGTAAGGGCTGTGATTCCACCCTCCTGTCACTCAAAGTGCTCACACTCTTAACTACGCATAAATTTAAGCTTTAATTTCATTTTAAGAAGGCGTCACGTGTTGTTTCGAATGTATCAATAAGCTGATGAAGTCAAAATAGTTTTTTGTATCATGCTGTAAACTCTTTCCTCCAAAGTTGGCCACTTTAACATGGGGGTCTATGGGGATTCATTTGCTGTTCTAGTCAGCCTCCAGTGGACATTTAAGGAACTGCAGCTTTTAGCACTGTGTTGGCTGATTTTTTTCAGCACCACAGGTTGCTGCTTGGCTATGAAAAAGGTGAAATCAGTGGCTGACCATAGGCTTTACAGAAAGGATGGACTTTGTCTCTGGGTCTGAAAAGTGGAGCAGAAGTCACCCGCATTCTTTGTAACAGCCAGCAGGGGGCGACTTCTCTGGTTGCAAAAAGAAGTCGAATGGGAAAATTACCTTTCCTCTTCTTTGATTTGTTACCATAGCAAATATTTTACTAATAGCTTTCTAGTCTCAATTGCAAGCTTCAAGTTGTATTTAGTACATGATGGTCAATTTGAAAATTATGGTCCAATTTACAGCAAAAAAAAGACAGTAAAGCAGAGTCTGGCTTCGTTGTAAATGACAGGTTGCTATTGTATCATTGTGTCCCTGAGTTCTCAGTCAGATCCACAACTCGCTCATCACATCTGGTTTCAAAAAGAGCAAGATGGCAACGGCAAAATGCCAAACTTGGGACTTGAAGAGTAGTCCACAAACCAACAAGTGACATCACTGTGGCCATGTCCGTCTTTTATATAGTCTATGTGGCTGACTTATGCAGTTGCTAAACTTCATGTTACAGTTTGAGTAAAGCCCATGTTACATCCCTGATTGCTCAAGATATTTTCGTGGGATTAAACTCCGGATACTATGGGTGCAGGAAACCAGTCTCATAGACAGATTATACATAACTTTACCATTAAGAAGGTTCATTCTTCTCCCCACAAGGTCTGTTTCATAATGCTTCTGAAGCTGTACTGACCAATGAACAAACATCATGGGATCGCGTAGATTTCCATTGTTTTAAGCACTTTAGAACATCTTGTCCATGTTAGCTGTAAAATTACGATTTTAATTCCTTTCTGACCCTTGCAACAGCTTGTTGTTTCACCAATTCATTTAGGAGATTCAATTAACATGTTTTTACTAATTTTCTTCAGGTGAAATCTACTCTGAAACTGATGAGAGTCATAATGAGGCTGTCACTTTCCATTTCTGATGACTAAGATTTACTTTATTACAGTAAACAAGCACATCAAGGCATTAAGACTTTCCCAGAAAAGCGAACATGATGTGTAAGTAATTAAGAACACCTCCCATTACTGCAAGGAGAGCTCTAAATGTGGTGCAACTGATAATGACACATAGAACAATGCAATAGATGCGACAAAATAAGCACAGACTACATAGTTTTTTAGGGGTTTAATGGGTGTACGGATTCAATTAAAGGAAGTGATAAACACATACAAAAATACCCTTTCAATACATTTTAGAAACAAACATCTAAATGACCTGTTTTGTTAAATGCTTTCAAACAGCAAAACATGAGTTGTCTGAAACAGAGTGGTGCAGATTTCAAAAAAGACCTACCTGCTATGAATGCTATTAAAAAAAAAAATCACATGGTACAAATATGCAAATATAAATAAAGTGATAAGAAAACCCCCAATAATGAAGAATATGCATTTTGAAAAAACTGTTCTCTGTACATTTAGTTGGGGAAACTGGTGCTGGAAAAAAGCCTGTGGCCCAACTCTCTACCTGCTCCATGAAGAGGGCGCCTTGTGAGCATCACTTTACAGGTCACTCTATAGATATAACCTCTGTTCTGAAATCAAACCCTGACACCCAGCTTCAAGACGGAGAGTTGGGACCCAAGGCAAGTAAAAAGTTGTCTCCTGACCCCCCACCACCATCACTTGTGGCCCCAGGAGATGCCTTTTAAGAACCTCCACAGGAGGCGCAGCGGGTTAACACCCAAAACAAGGGGAATTCTGTCTCACTCCAACACAAACACAACCACCTATGCATGCACGCTCACACACAGTCAGCCATATATGCATGCATACACACACAAACCGGCACAACTCTTCAAAAAGCTTCGAACCATTTTTTTTTTCCCACAAAGCACCACAAAATTTCCAATGGACAAGAAACGCGCTCACAGCTGAAACTTGGTCTTATCAGGAACAAACTTCACAAGCAAGCAGACCACTGTGAAGTGGTGGGTGTGACTGTGGGGTTTTGGAGGGCGGGGGGGTCAAGCAGCATCCCGAACAAATTCCTTTTTTGTTGTTGTTTAGTCCTCTTGATGGACTTGAGGTTAATGGTAGGTGTCAGACAATCTGTCACAGGTACATACACAAAACTGATAAACACATCCTTACAACTGTCCGAACTGTTCAGTGCTCACATTTTTATGGCAACTACACTTATCTGACGGCTTGAAGACACCATGAAAAGTGAGCAGGAAACTCGTCAACCAAGATGAACAGTAGGTGGCAAAGGCTCCAGTGACAGAAGGATTAACGTTCAGCATTCCGATATGGTTCTTCTAATGTTCTGTGCTAATCCTTCCAAGAGTTGAACAATGAAACACTTCAAGAAAATGAACGATGGTTCCCGTTATGTGGATGATTTTCTTGGACTTACCAGCACCTGAGAAGCTCTGATGTCACTGGGCGTCTACAATCACCAACACATTGCAATTCTGATACTAACCGTGAGACCTCTTTGGCTAGTTTCGCTGGTCCAAAGAGCTGTGGTTGTGATTTCTGTTATACCCAAGCAAACTCTCAACAAATCCTCCCTGCAACTGTATCCAAACTTATACAGTGTCTACAAAAAATATCCAGGGCTGGAGACATTTTTGTTTTGGGACAAGCAGTAGAGAAAAACACAAAAATTACAATTTTTTAAACATTTTTTTTCTTTTTAGATAAAACTACAATAGAATGGTCAAAAGACTTAACAGTAATCTTTTGCTTCTTTTTAAGACAAAAAGTTATGTACATTAACATTTACTGTACAGGTTTTTGTTTGAGAGAGAAGAAATGAAAAGAAAAAAAAACTAAACTAAACAAAAAAAATCAGCATACACCAGAAGTGTGTGTAGCAAGCTCGATCAATGTCCTGGGTCTTTGTTTTTTTTTTTTTTAAAACATGTTAAACTGGAAAAAGGGAAAATGAAGAAAACAGACCATTTTCCATCTGTACTGTGTACATTTTAAACACTGAGGGAGAAAAGGAGTAAAAAACTGCTGCTTTAGTTCTCATGTCATATCTCGGTGACTGTGGGGTTAAACACCCTCTGGCTGCGAGCGAGACAGCATTAACCAAATCCCCTATCCACTGGCAAATCTGTAATCTCTGAAAGATTGGAGGTGAGGTCCGTTCTGCTGCTTCACACTTCAGACTCACTAACCTGAACCTGCTCCCTGTCCCTGTGTGAAGTCATCCCCTCGGTGTTGACTGTAAAGCCCCATTTCTGTCTGTGTATGATTCCAGTCTGTTAGATGCGTGTTCAAGCTATGTGGATTCTGGCCTTCTCTGTTTCTTTCAGCCTCTTGGCCTGTTCCTCCATAGAGGGGGAGAGGGGTCTCTTGGAGGCTGCTCCATTCAGTGGGTCGGCTCCTCGGCTCACTAGTGTGGGAATGGAGCTGCCGACGGGGGGTGCCGTGTGTTCTACAAAGAGAAAGGGGGGCAGAAAATTTTTCATTTTGCCACTTGATTTAGTTTTGTTGTAGTCACATTTTAGTCATTTGAGTTTTTTTTAAACACTGAAATGTGTTTTTCGTCACTGACATTTTAATATGGTTTTTATCAGGCTTTTCTAATTCTGGAGCCATGTTTGTTCTGTACAGTTATCATAGTTACAGGTGCTGATCTTGTTGCATGGTTTATTTGTCTATAACTGACAGATTATTGGCTCATGCACACGGTTCATGTCACCCTGGTCGGCAGAAATACATCAGACTGAGGGTGGAGTGATGCTGCATGTTCATGGAGATGGTTTGGGTTTGCTCAGAGATGTTTGCATGGCTATTTCGTCTATATTTTTATGTATAACTTGTAGTGTTTTTCCATTAGTCCAAGTTGGTCTGCTTTAGCAGCAGCGTTTTAGGCTTAGCCAAACCACAATGACATACATTTTCAATACAGTTTTACAGCAGGGGATAGCTGCACTGCTGGGGTCCTGCTTGGTAGCAACACCCACCACCCCCAGCTCTTGCTGGTTTCTCCCCTCAGCTATGTCTTTGCCAGATAAACTCCTGCAGCTGTTTCATGGCTGTGCTAAGTTTCTTGCTGTTACTGCTGTCCATTAACAAACACAATAATTTAAGATTTTTATTTTCGTGTTGGAAAAAATATCAGTTTGTTGTCTTATGCTTTTCTTGACAAAAATCAAGGTGACACAACAAAATCTTAGCCATGAGCATTCTGATGACAGCTAGCAGAGCTGATGGCAAAGAAACTGACACTCACTTGAGCCAATGACAGGAATGGACATGCCCTTTTCTTCGCTGGCAGGTGGAGCGTCAGTGGTGACGGCGCCCTCAGACACTGGAGGTTTGGGAGGTGTGATGCTACGTACATTGAAACAAAAGATAAAAATATCACAGCGTTATTCATTAGAAGTAACAGTAGCGGTTTCAACTTCACTAACAGATCTGGAAAAAACAGCTAATACTTACTTGTGGCGGTTGAGTGCCAGTTTAATGGAATTTTTCACAACACGACAGCTGTTACTGGCTGGCAGAGGTGAGGAGGCATCTGGCAGCTCCATGCTGGGAAGTCTCTGAGGTAAGAAACAGCAACATTATACATCACCAGACTTGTCTTTTATAACTTAACAAATAAAACATATCAACAACATTGAAAAACAGGTCCACTACATAAAGAAAACTAGTCAGGCACATAAACCGGTTACCTGTGTTCTTGAGGTATCGATGGTTGGAATGGGCTTTGCCTTTGATCCAGACAGAGAAGTCTAATGGTGAAGAAGAGAGACAAAATGTCATTTTTGTAGCTGTGTTTACACTAACAGTTAACAAAAGCAGACAGAGTTACACTTACAAGATTAGGTCCATCTCCATGTGTATAGCAGTCAGAGGACACTGGATATGGCTCTTTGAATGCAGAGTCATCGTTGGGCACCACCTGCAACAAAAAGCCCAAAAATATCACAGCTTATGTCTTACATGACAGTCAAACTGCACCAAATCTGTAACTGAGTCCAAAATGTCCAAAATCAACAAACAGCGCCGTCCTCACCTCTGCGTCTTTGTGCCTCTTGGTAAGGTCCTCTTGTGTAGGGGAGTGTGGTCTCTTGACAGGAGCTCCATTGACGGAGTCGTCCAGGCCGTTGGGCTCCTCTCCGGGGCTGCTGGTGGCGTCGGGCTTCACATTCCCGCTCAGCACTGTGCTGACTGAGCTGCTGGCTGGTGGGGAAGGAGGCTTTGCTTTAACTGGAGGCACTTCAGAGTGAGAGGGAAACAGATGTGAAGAAATTTAATAAAATACAGCTTTGACACTGTGAATATGAACATGTGTTTTGTTCACCAAATTAATCTTGTTTCCTAGATTTCAAGATTTTAACTAGTATTTGTTATTAGGTTTGCAACTGATGGCTGGACAGCGGCACTGACTGCAGGTTAAACAGATGCTGAAAAATGAAATTTTGTGTTATTAAGGAAAGGAAGATCAATTTATTGTTTTATACTATATAGATTGTGTCTGTATGATAACCTACAATATTTTAACTCACTTGAGCCAATGACAGGGATGGACATGCCCTGGTCTTTAGCAGCAGGTGCTGCACTGGGTGCTGGGGGGCTCTCCACAAAAAGTTGCTTGGGAGGGCTGACGCTGCAAAATACAGAGCAGAAAGAAAACATTTACTAAGCATCACAATGTGGATTTGAGCCTTTTCCTCGTCAAGAGTTACCATAAAGAAAAAAAATACATAAAGAGGAACTGAACATCTGGGGATACAAGAAATGCATTTAACACAGCGGTAAAAATAAACACACAGCACTAGATGACGCTTATCACACCTGTCATCTGTGTCAAATGCAGGTTTAGAGGGCTTGCTGGTTGGGGAACTGAAGGGAGTCCCTGAGTCTGTGTCTCTGGAGCTGTCCAGGTGACTGCTGTCCAGAGAGATCCGCTTAGAGCTCCCACCATTAGAGCTGCGGTTCAGCTCTGCTATGCTCTGCAGAAAAGGGGGAGATTTGGAAAAGGAGGTGAATAAACAGAGACAAATACACAGTGATGTTGAAATGTGTTGCAGAGCAAGATATCTCACCCTCTTCTTCTTCTGCACAAGTTCGGGAGGAAGGTACTGATGGAGCTGCTTCTTCTTCACATGTGTTGCTTCAATCTTCATCCCATCCTTCAGCATGTTGATGTTGTTGGCTTGTCTGTACACTGTAGAGAACAATGTGATGTTGAGGTTGACTGACTTCTGTCATGAATGTTTGTGAGACTTACAATGTCATGTAAATGAGTTCTTTTAGTTCTTGACTCACTGAAACTTGAATACCCAACCTTGGTACATTCATATTTTCAAATTCTCCTTGCAGCCATGCAGCAACAGAAAAACTGCCAAAAAATTGTAACCCTAACAGACGGAAAGTCACCTGGCATTTTTTCAGTAGTTCTAATGAATCTTCAACCCAACTAATCTTATTCACAACTGTATACACTGAACACCACAGCGTATAGCAGTGTTTCTCAAATAGTGAGGCCCGTGACCCTGGTGGGGCGCAGAGGCATGACGGGGGGGCGCGACCGATTGGGAGGAAAAGGTCCGTCTATGTGGAACTACTTAGCTGAACTATTGTTTTAATGTTGGCCTGTTTTTCGCGGTGCACAAACTGCACTGGCCTTTCGGACTCGGACGTACGGACTCCTGAGAACGGGAGAACGCATCGTTAATGTGCAATTGGAACACCGGCGTACTTGATCACGTCACCACTTCGATTCATCTACTCCGATTATTTTTACCAGTGGTGTAAAAAATATGGCCCCCAGATGGTCCATTTTGGCCCAAAGGAAGACTTTGCAAAGGGCAAAAATTACAGACCATGACAAGTTGTTTTGATCATAAAGTAAAATACTAGATTGTTCAGTTCCAGATACCTATGACAGAATGTTTTGCTCCTTTGTAGATACACTGTGATCTGGCAGCTGTAATGTGTAAATGATCAACTGAGGTATAATACTGCTGAAATTGAACTTGTTTTTCTTAAGAAATTTTACTGCTGATGATTTTACGGCCCACTTGAGATCAAATTGGACTTTATGTGGCCCCTGGACTAAAATGAATTTGAAATTCCTGATCTTTACTGTGAAAAACAAAATGGAATCAGACAAAATAACACAGCCCTGCATTTTCACTTTTTTGGTAGCAAGAAAATGCCCAGTGATCTCAAAGGACCTACCAGTGTCTGTGAAGGACTGAATGTCATACGTCAGGTCAATGTTTACACTTTCCGCATTCTCCACCTTCTTGAAGATGATCCCAATGAACCACATGGACACAAAGTCGTTCCTGTAGCAGAAACATACAAAGAGCGCAATAACATTTTATAAGGAGGATAAAGCTTTACTGTGTCACAGAGCTGTCTGTGTACGTGTATAAAGTTGGACTCACTCGTTGCGGTTCTCTTTGGACCCAGGGAACGACTGGGGGTTGACATGAGCTAGGGTGATGTACTCATTCCTCTCCAGGTTTCCCACCAGAACGCGGATCTTTGACTCCACCAGGCCGATCCTGGAGGAAAACATTGGGATGCATTCATGGAAAATGCCGGTAGTGAAATTGATCTTAGCAGAATAGCAGGACAATTTCCTTCCATGATTTAGATTTGTTTTCAGATTATGTGAAGGATTGGCTAAACACCTGAGCGGTCACAATATGAGATTTTCACTATATGATTATTATGGGCAGAAGAATTCATGATAATACTATTGTGAGCTCTGTAGAAATAATTCCATGCTTTCAGTTAATTCAGTGGTAAATTTCTTTATTGCATGTTGTGCCTCTTTTACGGCAATTGAATTAGGGTTAAACTATAAGCGTAGGAGGTGGACAGAAAGTCATAACTATACTGTGTGTTGTTTCAGTGTAGGCAGAGTTACTGGCACCGGATTATTTAATATATTATTATATGTATATGATGGACACTAAATCAATGTTTCATTTTTAACATATTAAACTGGTATATTGCAACAGGCCAGTTTCACACTAATAGAGGAACTTCAAACACAAAACTCAAGAATGATGTGCCAGCTATCTTAGTTGAAATGTTACAATGACATTTAAACTCAGTGAAAACTGAAGGTGCCTTAACGTTATCGATCTACTAGAGATCCTGCCATTTGACACTCACCATTCTAAGTGGTTTTCTTCTGTGGATGCACTGGCAGTTAGAACAATGTAATGTCTGCAAAAAAAAAAAAAAAGAAAACAAAGCATGCCATCATTCACAATGTTATGCAGCTAAAACTAAGAGAGTCCTTTTGAGAGACACTAAATGCTTGTACAGGGATTGGACACATTGTCAGATGTATTCCTGACAAAAAACAGCCTCAAGACCCCGGTCAAGCAGCATTTGTTAAAATACTACTGTGCAGGCATAATGCTGTTGTGCTGATGCTATAGCTTATTTTAATATTATTGTGATATTAATCATTAAATAGTCTGATCAAGCAGCATTTTGATGTTTTTTTGAAGTAAAACTTCTGGGATTTGTGTGCTGCATAGCAGGATGTAACCATGAACTGTCTCACCACTGCTCAGGTGGCTCGTGTAGCTCAAGAGTTGGTGCAACAGCAACAACAGAACCTGGCAGCAAACTTAACTGTGGTACTTCAACTGCGTGGGAGAAACTTTCACAAACAGCATGAGTCAACCAAACTCGACTGACCACAGTTAGGATGAGTCAAATCTGCCCAAACCAAAAAGTGTAAAAAATAAGTTGGTTAGGAAAAAAAGTTGCATCACTTCATTTCAACTGCACAAGTGCATTTTGCAGCCTCCCAAAACGGTAAATGTCACATGAACGGCTCATCTCCAAAAAATGTTTTGAAAAATATGTACCAAGCTGACATGTTAAATAATCTAATATCCTTAATGCAGAAAAATTACAGAAATCAATCCTTTATCTGACAAAATTAACACCTACTTGTACTTTTGGAAAAAGCTGGGTGGCTCAAAGAGTTTGGACCATTCTGCTTTGCCCTGAAGAATCTCATCTGTGACACTGAGACCTGTACATGACAACACACAGAGAGACAAACACCTATTAGGTTTGATAGTTCAGCACTCATTTATACTTCAGTGTGCTGAAATGCACCTTCACTCCTGTCTGTCCAGATGCTAATTTCAATGTTATTGGAGAAAACAAATGAACTTGTTATTGCACATTCTTCAATCCTGCAGCGTTGAATAAGTCTTTACCGTATTTGAACTCTTCGCTCATGATGGTGCGTGTTGACGTGGACACGTTGTACGTAGAGTTCTGCTGGGGGTAGGCAGGTGTGATGATGGGCATCAGGTGGTATCTGTCAGATGGATTCACCTAGGGATTTATAAATAGCAGAAGGAAGCAAGATTAAATATTTGCCAACATGTCGGCACACTCTGCCCACCAAGCTGAAAGAGTAGAGCAAGTCCACCCCCCCATCACACAAACACGTGGTATATCCTAGTTCATTTTTCTGGCTTCACATTTTCTCCTCAACTGTTCTTGTTGCATGTAATTAGACATGCACCCCTTAAAAACATTATATGAGCTGATTTGTCTGTTACTAAGGCTATACAGCTGGATCTCATACCTGTGGGCAGAAGCATATTTTTAGGATCTTCCCTTGAACTTCATAAGAATACTATGCATTTTTCTTAATATCAGATGAATGACTAGTATCAACAAATGCAGAGCAAGCCTGGTTTTAAAGTGTGTATAGATCAGTTAAACCAGCATTACATTTTTTAAGTATACAACATATGCTTAGTTAAAAGTCTTTAACACACTTGACTTTCTCCTATTAAACATGATGACTATTCGAAAATGCCCTATATTGTCACCATGAAATCTCTGGTTTTAGCTTTCATTTTGTTCCTAATTTTGTTTAACGGGCTAGACTTTGATGATATACTTTCAGCCCTGAGCTCAGCAGTCGCCACTGTGACTAAATGGAAACGAGACCAACAGATGATTAATAACTGTTTATTGCTGAAGGCACACAACATGTCACAGCTGCAACAGCTGCAAGAGCGTTTTCAATTGAGGCAAAAAAGCAATTAGTTTGGGATAAGTAGATTAAAAGACAAAAGAAAAATGTGAAAAAAACAAATAAATGTCAAAGTCTTAGCAGAGGAAATATAATCTTAAAGCACAGCTGCTCATACTCTTGACTGTATGACGCACATTAACCCCACTCTGTAGCACCACCTGGTGTGTGGATGCTGGCATCTACAATTTGTTTACATGTGAAAATAAACACTCACTAACATGAATCAAACCTGTCTCAACATCATAAGCAACCTTTCACCTACAAGTATGTGAATCTAGGAGTTTGTAGGTGCTACCGTTGCTTTGTAACAGACCAAGTATCTTCCAAACCCTGTTCTATTTTTATTACCACAGAGTGCACCATGTTTGCATTAAATAAAGGTCATTTAAAAAATTTTAAAACTCAGAACATTTTCCTTTATCACCAACAAATCATCTACCATCAGAGCAACAAGAACAAGTTTCAAACAAAATCCTTTTATTGTTTTCCAAACAGTGTGTTAAATATCCTACATTTTTATGCTGATAAATTTATGCATATACATTGAATGATTCACTTTAGGCCCTTATTCATAACTCTGCGATGTTTACGTTAGCAGTTGTTAAGCAAAGATCAGAGAATGGTAAAATCAGGTGGAAACAACTGAGGCAGAAATGGGATAAAGGACAAGTGCCTTTTCAAGGCAATTTGAAACAAAGGAGTGCAAAAGTGTTAAATTTTACTCTACACATTACTTCTACTCATCTGACGCGACTTAAACAGAGATACCACATCTGTTGCACCATTCAAGTGCTAATGCAGTGTTTTTACTGAAGGGGTTTATCTAGCTAATAAACGGCATCCACATTGGGGAAAAAAAAAGTCTTCCTTGCTCCAAGCTGCTCTGGGAAGCCTCCAACAAGCAGAGTTTAGACCATTGGAGCTCATGATGGAGGACCCGATCAATGTCATGGTCACATGAGGACAGAGGGATGAAGAAACATGAAATAAGAGAAATGAAATGCTCCCGCTGTAGAGCTCAATTTAAGCAACTTTTTAGTACTATGTCCTGATCATGTTACCTGTGTCTACACAGCAATACACAAGCAAAACAGAGGCACAACGACACTGTAAACATTAAGAAATAAAACTCAGGTGTCATACTCACTCTAGGATCCCACACGGGTAAATTCAGGTTACTGTCCTCAGGCTGTTTCAATAGCACAGGATTTGGCCACTCCCTACATAAAGGCAAGTGTAGTCGTCAAAGGAGGGAATACTGAGTTACAGTGATTTTTGTCATGCAAGGCTGGAAAATTCTGATGTAATCAAGCGGAAGAAGACAATAAGAAATTATTAGATTCAACTGTCTCACCATTTGGAGAAAACCAAGAAGAACTTGTGGACAAGCGTGGCAGCGACAGCGTTGGGGTAGAGCTGGCAGGTCCTGGCCACCAACATGGCCCATGACACTCCACCCAGAAAGCCCAGCATGTTGGAGTAGATCCCTCGACCTGGAGTCACGAGATACAGCAAGGCAGTGACACAAGGTGGTGTTATCCAAAAGACAAGCACAGTGTCTGTCAAGTACACACTAAACTGAGTGGATACTGAAAGGAGCATTTATTGATGGTCAATGCTGATAAAAGCAGCAAATGTTTACAGCCACGGATACAACAAAATGCACTAAAAGCAAACAAAAACAGGAGATGTACAAGTGCATCAGGCATGTAAAGAACACTTACGCTTAGCCCACAGTTTGATGGCTCTTAATGTCAGCCTGAAGTTTTCTTTGTTTGGCACCAGGTACAAAATTTCATCAGTTACTCGACAACCTGTAATGAGAAAACAGAAATCTCAGACACTGTCAGACAAGTATTACACTCTTACAGCTGTGGAAATCCCCACAAAAAGGGTTTCTATTTCAGAAGAACAAACTTCTGCCATCTGAATTCATATACCTGCCACAACTAGGTCCTGCAAATGTGACGTACTATACGCTTATTCTACTCTGATGCTTATTGAATGTCACGGTAAAAACAGCACCACCAACAACAGCAATATCAATTTCACTGCTGCAAGAACATGATTAAATAAATGCCACAGTAATTTACCATTAAGGCTGCGAATACACCGAATGTCCAAGTTTCTCAGAATGGAGTCTCCCCTCAGGTCCAAGTTGTCTGGAATGGACTGTAAGGCCAATCTGGCAAAAAGCAGGTCAATCTGCTCAGACGGAGACAGACAAAAAAGACAGAAGAGATGAAAACATCTAATTTAGCTCACTATGAGATAAGCTTAACCTGCCATGTTCATATTGCCACTTAGCACAGTAACATACAGAAAAGACTGAGGTTAGAAAAGTAACAGATGAGGCACAACAAAATTTAAATGTCACACATTGCTGGATGAGGACCACTTAACCCCTTTTTCATGACACAAAGGAATAATGGGTGGTTGGACATCAAGTAGAAGATTAGTCTTAAAATAATTCTACTTAAAGGTTTTGAGAAATTTAATTGAGGCAAAATACAACACTTAGGCATTGAGATTCCAAAGTTAGACAGATAATGTATCTCATCTCTGTGTCTCTCCTTACCTGGTAACAATCTAAACTACAATGTGCATCCATTGGATATTAGCGTAACTCACCTCAATTCCATCAAATTTGAATTTTATCACTGGTACAAAAGCATCCTCGACAGCCTTGATGGGAAAAAACACAAAGACATAAGGGTTGATCAAAAACAAACCTGGGACATAGTGATATGCGACTATGTTGTCCTGTGTGTAGGCAACAAAATGTAAAGATAACTTACCCTAAGATCTTTAATCTCTTCGTGCTGTTTCAATTTCTCAAAGAAAGACTGGAAAAAGTCACTTCTCTCTACATGGCGTGGAGCCACACATAAGGCATCAATATCAGCTCCTGTAAAAAACAGCTACTTTGATCAGTCTAATTCTAATTGATATCGGTTAGTAGATTAAATGGTTAATGACTTCAGTGAAATATTAACAAAGTTGCTGCATTCAAGCTTAAAGAGGTCATGTGATAAAACATTAAGGTTAAACATCTTGGAGCGCAAGTTCCATAAAACATGTAGAGCAGCTATGAAAGGAAACCAGATTAGAGACATGATACCAGGTGCATATAACAAGATCATTTCCAAGTGAAGCAACATTTCACTATGGTTTTCTACATACTGTCCCAGTACAAAATGTCTACAATTCAGATGTTTTCACAAAATGCAAACAAAGAAGTAAAAAATGAAATAAAATAAATATCTCTGTTGTGTAATTTTCGAGACTGAAATTACCTGGGTTAGAGTTATATAGTTAAATTTTCAGAAATCATGTGAATATGGACAGGTGCCCACTGGTCTAGCTTAAATATGTTATCATTTTAGTACACAACAACCAGGTTTAAATGTTTATATATGTTGCAAATACTGACTTTTAATATATATCGTAAATGATTTAGGCAGTAAGGCTGTAGAGTGTACTAAGTGAACAGTGGTTGATCCATTTAATCAGAGATGTCCCTGTGACCAATTGATTTCAGTCAGTCTAGAATCTTTTTGGGTTGACAGCCTAAACATGTATTTGCTAGTTGCAAATGAACTGTCTGGAATAAAAATTCAATCTGGATTCTACTTTTGTCTCATTGTCGTGTTTTGAGCTCAATTACAAATGCCTAGCATAATACAAACCACCAATTTCACTCAACAGTACTTATATATTTTTGGAGAGAACTGTATGTTGTAAAATATTACTACACAGACATGGATCATTACTTTTGTAGACCACCTTTTATTGTGTTGGAATATTCACACATATTATATAATACACATGCATATTTTAATGTATCTGCTAAATAAATCAATGCCTGTCACAGATACATGAAACTCTGATGCTAATTTGTCATTTGTCTGTTGTCTGATTTGTGAGGCCTCATGACAGCCAACGTCTGTACTGTACCAAATGTTATTTGTGTGAAGATACTCCAATCTAACACTACTGTGCAGTCCAGACTGAATTTCTGTAGTCTTCACAGCATCTACAGAGTGTGTTCGGCCTTGGTACATCCTCTATATGTCCAGCATGAGCAAATTACACATCTTTAAATGCAGTTTTCAGCTCATTGTAAATGGCTTAGGGCTGTCAAACTGTCCTGAAATCAAAGCAAGTTGCTCCACTATACAGTTTACTCAAGACAATAATATTAGGTGGCTAAACTGTAATGAAACACTATATAGCTGTTTGATAGACACAAAGCATCCAAACTCATCAGACTACATAGCTTATAGCAAATAATAAATAAAATTGCCACCAGAAACCTTAATAGATTTGCAGATTAGCTTAGAACATCCTTACTTATCTAAATAAATCGAAAACACTGTATATACTTTAAAAAAAAAAAACAAAACAAACTATTTTTTTTTGGAAAACAAATTCTAAAACATAGGGTGAACATTTGTATTGTACGTGCATTTTTTTTTTCAAATAAATGTTTTACCTTTCATTCACATTTGTTGTTTTTTGTTTAAAACAATGGCAAACTCAGACCACATTCATACTGATGCCTTCAGTTCACAGTCAGCCAATGTTTACCCTGCTTTCTGCCCCCAAAACTGGTCTTTTCAAAAACAGTCAACAGCAGAGCAATGTGACAATGCCAGCCTTGTGCTTTAGTGTAGTCAGGGTGAGCTGAGCTTTTCATAAACAATGATGTGCGCCTGCTTAGAAAGAACTGAGTGCTGTGTGGCAGTCATGTTCTGCTACCCCTATTTTTACAGTGCCAATATAGCTCAAAACACTGTACGGCTGTTGCCATGTTAGTTTAATGTCTTTGTAAAATTTGCCAGCTAAAAAGAATAGATTTGACAGATGATGTCAAAACACCACAAGACATACCTTTGGTGTGTACTCCGAGTCGGTATGAACCAAATGTAAATATCTTGCCCCCAACACAGCTAATAGCTGATGGTGGAAGGTTCTGTAAAGGAGGGATGCACAGAGTATAGAGTCAGTATGACTTCTTCCATTCTACTGACATACCAGAAGAAAGCATTCAATTTTGTTAGTGTCTCTGATTGGATAGTCGCTACTGATGACCTCAAAAGGCAACAGAAATTATGGCTTGGACACAAAAGACTTCCGGTACTATAGCAGAACTTACCTTTAATTCACTGATCTCTGCAATCCATTCTTTAACAAAGTTATTCAACTTCCCGAGGACTGCAAGTCTGAAAGAAAATACAACTTTAAGCAGTTGCTGCACTGAAATTGTCCTTTAAGCATCAAGGCATACTTATTTAGTTACTCCAATGACATGAAAGTGTGTCACATAAAGAGGCACAAGACAGCTTTAGAATCAAATGCCATCTTGGAAAGGCTTGATTTAAAAGTTTGTTCAGATTACCAGTGAAGTGATCACACCTGTTCTCCCTTTGTAAGCGTTGCTGTGATTGCTGGAATGAAAGGTGCTTAATAGCTGTGCTTTCATAAAAAGTCAACATGGTTTTTTTTTTCCCTCACCTGTGGTTCAATTCCTCTTCATCTTCAAACACCCCAAAAGGTTTCATAGCATCACAGAGCTTCTTGGTGTACTGGCGATCTATTTCTCGTGGCGGTGCAAGGCTAATGGCAGAGGTGATGCCATAGTGTTTCTGAGGCTGCTGCCCACCAGGCATGGTGCTGCAAGGAACAGAATATGGGACTAAGTTACAACACATGAAATGACAAGCAGTATACCCAAGACTACCTAAGGTTACTAGTGATGTGCCAAAGCAGACACCAAAATACTTTCAATTTATGTTTCCCATCTGGAATCAATCCTTATATGAAAAAATGTATATCTAAGCTCTGTTCTTTTGGGGAAAAAGTGCATTTTATCACTAACACAGGACACTATAGATATTAAACATACACCATGGGGATCTACGTTAAAGAATATCCAGATGACAGGAACTACTATGGCTCTATAGATGTGTGAGCCACTGAAACTGATTTGAAGAGAACAAGAAAGGTGTTGCTAGGGCGAGACAGACTTCTATCACTGAGTCCTTGGAATGTGGCAGGTAATATCTGAGTACAGAGAGTTTGTAGCTATGGCAACATTTATCACTGATCATGGAAAACTGACTCATATCCCTCTGGGACTATGTTAGGGATTCCTCACATGCTTAAAACTGCAAAATGTTTCCTCATTCAAACTCAAATCAATAAATATGCCAGAAAAATAAACACATATGATCATGAAATAGTAATTTAAAAAAAACAAAACATAAACCCAACAACAAAGAGCTACATAAAGTTTGGTGTGGTATTTGTTCGTCCAGATTCACCTTACATGTATTCAGTAAAATTATTCTTGGGTCTTCATTATTTTCAATGCCCGTGATACTGACATAGTTGTTTTATCAGCAATACTCTGTGCATTTTCATGATACTTAAATTTAAAGTTGTTTACTCTATCAGCAACACACTGACTAATTCATACAGTTATCGTGGAATTTATCAACCTCATTATGCATTTCTTTTTAATTTGAATAACAGGGCAATATATATAAATCAGCAAGCCCGTGTAATCTGGTCCACTCCTCTCCGCTTTTACAGTCTTTTAAGAGGCTGCATGAATAGATAGACAAGATTTAGCATACAGGCATGGAGGTCGATCAGTTAGTTTGCCTTGTATTTTAGTGTCATGTGTAGATGGCTTTCCACAAGCAGTAATACTCACAAGATGACGCGGACTATAACTGATTATAGGCTACTTTACATTTCCTGTTAAGCTTTTACACACAAATATCGGCATTAAATCGAGGATATCAGTCGGTGCTTCGCTTGCTATCGGATAGTGAAGTAAAGGAGCGGTATAGCACATCACGTTCGCTTTTTAACGTTAGGGCTTTTAAAACATGCATTAAATACTGGACATGGTATGTGCCGTTACCCATGTAGGTAACAGTTTGACATTCATCAACCCCAGCAGCATTTGTTATGATGTAGATTTAGCTAGTTCTGTTCCTGCATACTCTTACCGCGAATCCATGTGTAAACAATCCACTGACATCAACGTGCTTAATTTACATTACTAAAACATCACACGCCAACTTTATAGTTGTGAACAATTTCATCTTGAAAACTGAGTTCAGAAAAACATGCTTACAATGTGCCTCTTCAATCTCAAACGGCGAGCGAACGTTAGCAGACAGGCTACAAACAGGTTGGAAGCGCTAACAAATTAGCTAATTTAGCAAGTAGCAAACGTTAGCCGTTTGCTACGGAAGAATTGGTTTAACTAATGACTTACGCTCCAGCCAGACCTCTTACTAGTTGACATTTACACACACTAAACCAACAACTTAAATATGTTCATTCCGTTAGACATATTCACAGTAGTCACACACCAGTAGAAATGCGAGCTAGCCAACAAGCGGCTGTAGGCCTTGTTTGGTTGTTGTGACAGTTGGCTAACGTTAGCTTTTAGCCTATTCTTCAGGACTATCTTAAACGCGAAGGAAAACGCTCATAAGTGAAAAATGTGCCACATGCACGACTTACCTTGACATTTCTTTCATGACACTCTAAAACGCTTGCACTGTTTTTCTGCTGTAAACCCGTAAAAAAACTAAGAAAGTCAGCAAGTGGAAATGGTAACAGCCTCGACCTGATTACAACAATGGTCACTTTCCAGAGAGCAGTTCAAACCTTCCCACTGACCCGGAATCACTTCTTAACAGATAACGTATCAGTTGGTAATCCTGAAAGTATTTTCATATCTACTTTATCCGTTGAACACACGGCATTTTTGGATGCCGGCGGCGAATTATGACTTCAATTGCTGTTAGGAGTTTTTCTTTAAATCCCAAACTACAAATGTAACCGTGTTTTTTTGGAACACCGTTTGCGTGCGGCGCGTTGAGCGACCATCACCGGCAGGCACCGCCTCGCAGAGGCCACAAATCACGTGACCTGCGAGGCCTGAAGCTGATGAATCCAACAACACCGCTAGCAGCTAACTGCTAACACACCTGACACAAGGTGGGTCTGAGGGGCTGAAATACGACCTAAATCCATGCTATAGTAAACTGTTAGCTTGGAAATTAGGTTACAGAAAAGCGAAGGTATAATACGCTGCTTAGAAGGCACGCCGGTCAAATGTATGCACAACTATTATTAGTTCTAAGTTTGTTAGCCTGTGGTAGCTCATGTGTTTACAGTATATTCAAAACAACACGTTTTTCCTACTAAAAGCTTGTTTATTGAGAACCAGCAAAACTCTGGTTCCACCATTACAGCTGACACGAATTAAGCATTGTGTTCATGTCATGTTAACAGTTATATTTGTTAAAGTGTTTAACAAAGTAGACGACTTCAGTTGCAACGCACTATAGTGGATAGTGGAGTAGATACCAGATTAATATGAACTATTACATGTTATTAATGCATTTCTGTGTGCACAGTGACAATATTGATATCTTAAAAAGCAAACTAAAAAAATACGCTTATAGACTGTATTTAAAATTATTTATTTTTCTGCATTATTTGTAACCTTTTTTTTGCCTCTTTTATGTATTTTTTTTAATCACTGCACAAATTAGTTTTTGTTATTGTTCCGTTGCAATTGTATTTTTGACTTTAACCTGCTTGGAGTGTTTCCTCAGTCACTGTGTTTCTTGAGGCCTTCACCAATAACATAGTGTGTAAGGGGAACTGGAGTGGGAGCTGGGAGTTTCTGTTTTTATTATTATGTTGTCCTACAACACAGTTTGTGTTACCTGCATTTTGTGTGAAACAAATAAAGTCTGACTGATAAAACTTGCCTCATCTCTGGAAATTAAAACTGCTATGTTGTGCTTAATATTACTGTGTGTGCTCTTGTGTCCACCAGGGAGCTCATCACCACAAAAATAAGGTGTAACGAAGGAAACGTAAAGGCATTAAACTAGAAAGTAACTAGATGAATAAATGACAGACACACCAAAATGTAATTTTAGTGCCAGTAATTTTGTCTGGGCTGGTGTTGATATTACCAACAGCTTAAGTTAACAAGCATCATGCTACAAATACTTGGGTATCTGGGTGGATGACAGGGTAACTGTCAGAATAAATAATGTGCACTTCATGAAATACTGGATGGGTTTTAATTATTAAAATAGAGCTTGCCCTAATTTAACTGTGAGTAAAAAAACTCGTACAGGCAACATTCTTATGGGGAGATTATTTATATGCATGTTGCTACCTTTGCAGCCTGTTGTCCGGACTTTTTGTATTTAACTTGTCCACAATACGTCACTGTATCCATTATTATCTGGTTTCTTGGCTGCCCAAGGAGACAGCTTGAACTTGGTAGAAGGGCCTTCTCCTGTTTTGTGCCCTGGTCCTGAAGTAACCCTCAGAACACACTAGAGCTTAATGATTCTTTTCCCTGGCAGATTTCAAAGCTGTCATCAAAATATGTGTAAGTGAAGAGAGCAGTAGATGTTCCTAAGCTGGATTTCGTTTGAATTATCTGCAGTGCTTCAGCTGATTTAATATGCTTTACTTTTTCTTTATTATATTTTGATTTTATATTTTTTTTCTAAATTAAAAATGGTGCTGTTTTTAGTCTAGGTCTTCCTCATAAACAAAATTGTATTTTCAAGGAGCTTGCTTAATAAATGAAGGTTTCTCAGAAAAATTCAGCTGATGTTCTTGTAACTACAAAAGCCGAAGAGGTCAACGAAGGCTAGTGTAACATTTAAGGTTGTTTTTCAATTTAATAAAAAAAAATATCGAGGAAATGCTATTGTTCTGCTGTTATTCTTCACTCTATTTACATAATTACAGATATGCAACTTATGTAAATGCACATTTTGGTGCACATTTTTATTCACAGTTAAAGAGGAACCACAAAAGCTGTAAAAAAAAAACCAAAAAAAACGGTAACTTGAGATTTCATTATTGAGACGATACCAGTATGTTGCTATGTTACTAAAAAATTGTGCATTCTTGAAATAAATTCTGATTGCTGTTTGCATAAGACTGGCGAAGCTCTCGCTACCAGTTTGGTGCATTTGGAGGTGCAGTTTTCTTACAAGCTGCAGCTGTAGACACAACAGAGCTGTCATGTAGACTGACTGTGTTAATAGCTCCACGTAGTGGACAGCTTACATCATTACATCTAATGTCAACAGAACTTTTGATAATCAGCCTTGACTAAGCTCAGTGTGTTGGGTGAATGATCGTCAGCTGTTTACGTTCCTTATATTAAAAAAAAAGTCAGTACTTCTTTTTTTTCTTGCCCAGCACATGATGCCACAAATTTTGCACAATTTTGCTTCTGTTTTGTTGTTTCTGTGGCTGAATGTATGTGAATAAACCCAGTACACGTAGTCCATACATGGCTTGTCATTCTTCATTAGAAATCTGACATTTTGCTTTAACTGGTCAGTGTATTCTTTGCAGTCTTTGTATAACCAAACATCTAAACAAAACCTTGATGTGTTCAATAAATTTACATTAGATTCAACTTTATTGTCATTACTCAGCGTATAAGTACTAAGACAACAAAATGCAGTTTAATCACTAATGTAAAAGCAGTAAGGTGCATTATATACAGTATAGTATATAGAATAAGTTGCAGTATAAACAGAATAAACAATGTGGACAGTGGACACACTGATATACACTACCATCCAAAAGTTTGGGGTCACTTAGAAATGTCCTTATTTTTGAAAGAAAAGCAGTTTTTTCAATGAAGATAACATTACATTAATCAGAAATATGGTCTAGACATTGTTAATGTGGTAAATGACTATTCTAGCTGGAAATGATGGATTTTTAATGGAATATCTACATAGAGGTACAGAGGAACATTTCCAGCAACCATCACTCCTGTGTTCTAATGCTACATTGTGTTAGCTAATCGTGTTGAAAGGCTAATTGATGATTAGAAAACCCTTGTTTGTGCAATTATGTTAGCACATGAATGAAAGTGTGAGTTTTCATGGAAAACCTGAAATTGTCTGGGTGACCCCAAACTTTTGAACGATAGTATATGAATGTACAGACGTGGATATAATTTTTTTATAGATAATGTAAATGTACAGTTAGGGATAAATAATGGTATAACCAGTTTAAATAGTTTCTCTATTATAAACTGTATGAGCAACAGAAACCGTATCAACAGTGGATTCCAGTGCTAATGCTATGAGATACCACCAGTATATATACAAGATAAACAGTATGAACGATACTTCACAAGACGTATGTAGGTTCAGTGAAACCTGCTTTCATTTCAGCTCTATTCGTGTTACACAGGATGTTACTTATGTCACTGCAAGCAACCTTTCACCAGTCTAGGAAACAGAAGTCCCTGATTGGCTTACGCCCATTTCTGCATTTTGAACTTTCAGTGTCATAATATTGAAAGCAGTCACAACTGCAGTGAGACTATCAGTCCCAGAGCTTTAACACTGCAACACAAAGCCCATTTGACCTAAAAATGAGCAAACAGTCTTTTCTAGTAAATGTGGACGACTGGATAGCAGAGAACCAAAATGCTTTTCTGCCACCAGTGTGCAACAAGCTCATGTGAGTAACATGTTTTGCTTTCATATTTGCCAAATTGTTACATATTTTTGTGCTTTTGTTTGTAAGTGCAAATGATAGATTTCACAGTGTATTAAACAATCTGTAGTTTATTTGACAGTTTTACAATTCATTAGGTTGAAAATTCTATTTTGGTGCATACAGAAATTAACAACTACAGAAATTGTTTAAGGACTTACAGTCACTACAAGATTGTTTCTAATTCCTCTTTCTGTCAGGCACTTTTCCCAGTTACAGATCATGTTTGTTGGAGGTCCCAATACCAGGAAGGATTACCATATAGAGGAGGGAGAGGAGGTGAGACAGAAGTGCTGATTTATCCTGCCTTCATTCCAACACACACATGCACCTAATGAAACCAGGACACCACCTTCAACCTGATTACTTCATGCAAACTTGATGAATGAGAACAAAATGTAGCTTTCAGTTCTTGCTTTTTCCTAATAGTTCCCCATATTACTGGCTCCACATCAAGGCCAAATTCTACCAGTGTTGCAATACGTGGTCAAATGATTTTGGCCAGCTGCCACTATTAGTTTTTTTAGCAGAACTGTGGTCGTTGGCATCCTTGTCTGCCGTGATCTTTGAAGTGTCAAAGTACGGAGTGTCAGCTGACAGCCACTTGCAACAGTCATTTCTCAGTGGTGGTCCTTAATATTTTTAAAGTTGTGCTTATTTTCTACACTGTCTAAACAACAGCCCAGAGGATAAGGTGGACACTCTTACATTTATTGTTTTTTAAGCTCTGTGGTTCAGTGCATTCAATTTAGAATTAAAGTCCAGCTTAGGCCATTAATTAACCTCCAAAAAACTCTTCTGTGTTGCCAAGTTGCACGTGTAGAGTTTTATTTTTCAGTGAAAACAATCCCTTTCTGCCTTCGAATGGCTTAGATGTTGTTCTCCACTCACACTTCCTCTGCTTACTGCAGCTTGAACACAGCAGCTCAACTACAAATCTGCCCAAACAATGTAAATTGCTAAAATATGCTTCTTAGTTTGCACCGCTGGTCTGGTAATACTGCGGGCCTATCATTAGCTGAATCACTCAGTGGCTTCAACATAGACATAGACCCCTGTGGCTTCAGAGTGTTGTTCTTTCTGGAGCGCTACCTTACCTAACTTTGTCAGCTCTGAGCCATAACTGGGCTCTTTGATAATGAACGGTGAAACAACATAATCACCCCAAAAGTGTCCAGTTACTTTTGAATCCTTAAAATTTGGATCCTATGTGTTAAAATGCCTCTATTTTCGTCACAGTTTTCTCAGTATTGACTAAAACAAGATGTTCTGTTCGAGAAACAGAAACTGAAATATTTTCATTTTGTGTTCAGTGCATCCTTCTTACTGGTACTTGCATTATCCACTATTACCACAAATGCCAACAGTTCAGTTGGAGACTACAGCGTGTCCTGTTATACATCCTTTGACCACATATGCAGAACTTGCCAACACTTGCAAAAAATATTTTGATGAATAACATTTAACCTGGTGCTATTCTTTATCTGTCTTCCATTCGCTGTTTTAAATAGTTGTTCTACCAGCTGAAGGGGGACATGTGCCTGAAAGTGATTGAAAACGGCAAACACAAAGATGTGCACATCAAGGAGGGAGAGGTGAGCTTTAATATTTTTAATATGCATTACTATTGCATTTTATCTTGACAGTAAAGCTATACAGAATTTCTCTATATAGAGAGTCCATCTTTAAATCAATACATTACATCCTTGTCCCTTGTAATACCCGTTACTAATGAAAATAAGGAAATGCATCATGCTTCTGTGATGAATTTTTCTTGTGACAATCTACATTCTATTAATTAACTTCCAATCTGTAGATGTTTCTGCTGCCTGCTCGGATCCCTCATTCCCCCCAGAGACAGGCCAACACTGTAGGACTGGTGGTGGAGAGGAGACGGCTTCTGACAGAGACCGACTGCCTGAGGTTAACTCCTGTAACTCCATCTCTTTCCTTTTTCTCATCTCTTCTTAATGAAATAATGGCAAGAAAATAACCACAGGACATGCTCAGAAATACACAGAGCTGTAATGAAACTAAAAGCATGCCATTAAAAGTCAAATTTACAGAACTAAGTGATAAATCAGAAAATTGGATCTTTAGTGGGCTGCAGGAAATACAAGGAGTACGACAGTTACTGCAGTTGCTTTAATGCAATGCGGAGTAGGTGACAATACAGCATGGTGTCTGCTCCAGAGGGTCTTAATACTATCTTCAAAGTCACATACTAGTGTTTACTTGAAAAATCTATGAGAAAATATAGCAAAAATATTTTTAGGGTCATTGTGCTGTTGCATCAACCAACTTTTACTAAGTCTTAGCTGGGTAGCCACACTTGCACTGTTCTCTACAACAATGTATATACACTACCAGTCAAAAGTTTAGACACATCTTCTCATTTATTTACTTATTTATTTTTTTCTAAATTGGAGATTAATACTGAAGATTAACACTTTTTAGTTTACGACATAATTCCATATGTATTATATGTATTATTTTATAGTTTTATAGTATATATATATATATATATATATATATATATATATATATATATATATATATATATATACCAAGATGGCAAACTGTCGAAATTTAAAAGGCTTTAAAAAAGGCATTGAAATTGTAGTCCACAAACCAACAGGCAAAATCACATTCACCATTTCGTTCTTTTATGTAGAATTCGTGATAAAATAGCTTGATAGCTCTGTAATTAATTTCTACTTCAATAATGTCAAGCTGCCCAGGACCAGAGGAAGCAAAGCAGCCCCAAATCATGATGTACCCACAACTGTAGTGATGATGGTGCTGATGTTATTTGACCTCCTATGGATGCATTGTTACATTTGCAGTCGTAGAATGGGATTAGAAAGACTTCCTGTTTTGCATCTCTGCCCAGAACATTCATAAAAGTCAGTGCTGTAGGTAGATTCGTGAGATTCTCAGTGACTCAAAGCAGCATTAACATTAGTGTGTGTTGGTGTTTCCAGGTACTATGTGGACAACACTACTGACATCCTGTTCGAGAAATGGTTCTACTGCCAGAATCTAGGAACTCAACTGGTGCCAGTAATTAAAGAGTAAGACATCTTCCTGTCTTTACAAACAGTCCATCAGAAAAGGTTATTGGTTTTATTGTAGTTTGTTTGGTTGATAAACTTTTTACTTGCAGGTTCATGGCGTCTAAGCAGTGCAAAACAGGAAAACCTGATCCAAGTGAGTTGTTCAGAAATGTATTAAGTATCTTGTGTCTGATCTAAAGGGTAGAAACGTTAAATTGTTTATCTTTGAACGAACAGATGAAGTCTTCAGAGAGCCTCCATTCCAGTTTAATACCATGAACGTGATGTCACCCTTCTCCTTCAAAGACTGGCTGGAAAAGCAAAGGCCGTCCCTGGGTAATGGAAAGTCTGTCAACATGTTCGGAGCTCAGTTTGAAACAGAGGTACAAGAAATTTCTTTAATTTTTTGTTTACTTTGACTATATAGTTGCTGATAATTTAATTGACCATTTTATATGGGTTAAAGCTCTTGTGTGGTTATTTAATGTCGTTGTTTAATAAAGTGTAAACAATAGAGAACAGAGTAAATTACGAAGGGTTTTTGTAGGAAACAGTCTCATATTTCTTAAACTAAGGTATAAAAAGTAGCATTACTGATTCAGTAGCAGAGGTCAGGTATCCAGTGGCCTACAAAAGTGCTTTGGACACTTTTTTAGTTTAATATGTAACATAAAGAGGATCAATTTCTAATGTGATATTTTTGGGGAAAATATTTGAGAAACAGATTTATATTAAGCTTCTGAACTTAAATATTGCCAGCAGCATTTGTCCAACATTTATACTGTCTTGAGATGACAGCTCTCTTAAGCGACAGTTATTGATAAAAGAACAGGTCTGAATGCTCAAACTACTGAGGGACATCTTCATCTTAGAAGTACCTCCAATACAGTTGATCATGATGTTCTGACAGGCAGAAATTACTTTTCCCTCAAATATGAGTAGGACTTGGTAGGATATGCAGGATGGTTGCACAGCTGATAACCAGTCAATTGTTACTGAACTGCCTGCTACAAGAAAAAAAGAGCAACACGTGGCCCATTTGAATTTGATAGTTATGGAAACTTTGAAGGATGTTCAAAAAACTGGTAAAGCCAAATCCAAGGCCCAATTCATCATTCTGCAGATGCTGAGATCAGGCTATATCATCTGCAGACATGACAACGGTTTCCGATGCTATGCAGATGACATACAGCTCTATACCTCTGCTACACCTCTCGATTGAAACCCTGTTGATGTACTTGTAAATTGTTTTTCAGCAATCAATGACTGGATGTCTCAAAATTTACCTTACGTGAACGTCATCTTTTCAGGCTTGCTTTTTCCTAAAAAAGAAAAAATATTAACTCTAGAGTACTAAACATTTTAATTGTTCATACTTCTTGCTTCTGATGTTTAGTGGTATTTTTGTTTTTTTTGTGAAGCACATTGTATTGCTGTTTTTACATTAATTGAATATTGTTTTAACCTAAATTTTACCTTGAAATGCAAAAATGTTCAAAACACAAGAAGGACTCTAAATAAAGTTTGTAAAATTTATATAATTGCATGTATTATTTACGTAGCATTTATTTTGTATACATGTACAGTAGCTTATAACAGTGTTACAAGTCAGTGGAAATTCCCTACTCGTATCATGGATAAGATTATGTCGCAGCAAGTTTTGACTGCATAAATTTCAACACAAGTCCTAGTTCCTAGGGTTTCTAACTAATTTTGATACTTGAGTGAATTCTGTAGAAGACAGACTTTACTAAGGCAAAACTGAAACTAACGTATAATGCATGGTAATAGTGGTATGTCGAGCTTGTGGAAATTCCCTACTGGTATCATGGATAAGATTATGTCACAGCAAGTTTTAACTGCATAAATTTCAACACAAAGGCAGAATTACAGTTGAGACAACATGAGCATATGAGATATACCATAGATGATAACAGAAATGAAGATTCTCTTATGACTCCAACAGGCAACAGTGTTCGGACCTGGATTGACAGAGACGTCAGTGCGACAAAGTGATGTGTGGATTTGGCAAATGGTATGTATGAACAGTATGTACCAACCATCTGCTGTGCTGCTTTATGTACGGATTTTGTTCAAAAGTTTCAGAACTGTGCCTGTAAAAATCATAAACTGTAACTGATTTTACTTTGGCCAAAGTACTCTGGTTGTGCACTCTCAGTGATTCTGCAACAGTCCTTGGACCTAGATTGTTTGCACTGATTCTTCTCCTTCATACACTTCAGGACATAACAGTAGAAGTCTGCCTTGACATGGACACAGAATCCGACCCTGAGGCATTAATTCCTGGTTGATAACTACATAAATGTTGAGGAAAACATGCTGTTGGTATACTCCTGACCTGATGTGTCTTGCCCAGTTTTGGAAACTGTGGCCTCTTACAATGTGAAAAGGATATTTTCTTCTCTCGGTGGTACCCACAGACACACCTCTAATTACCAACAATGCTCTTCTACATGAAGGTTGGATCATCTCTAGAACTGAATGACAGAACGTGTTTTTGTGTCACAAATGCACACCTACCAGTTGTCACCAAAAATGTCTAACACGTGTCTCCATGTTGATAGTGTGGTGTCATGCCCACTTCATGGGCACCACAGTCTCAGAACTTTTTGATCATCACATGTACGTGTCTGTCTGCTTTCACTCAGCCAAGCTTATTCCTCTCTTATTCTCTTATTTTCTGTCTCTCTATCAGGAGGGATCGTCAAGAGTAACTCTGAATGAGCAGGAGTTTACCCTTTCTGCAGGGGACAGTTTGCTTGTTCCTGAGCAGAGCCAGTGAGTCAATATTAATGAATAATTTACCAACTCAGTATCAAATTAGTAGACAACTTTTAGATCAAAGGTGTTAATATTTAGCTTTCAAGATATTCTAGTGTCGTTTTAAAGTGTGTGTGATTTGACAGTTATGATGGAAATATTACTTCCTCAAAGCCAACCATAAAAATATATATGGTTTCCTCTTTTGTAGATATGAGTGGCAGAGAGATGAGGGGACTGTCGCCTTGTGTGTGGTTCAAAACCCAGAGCGGAAGAGACCCTAACCATCAACTGCCAATTCACACAAATACAGCAGACTCTCGTGAAGATATAGCTCATGTGTACTCCTATTCTTCACAAAGAGCTC
Source organism: Amphiprion ocellaris (assembly GCF_022539595.1). Taxonomy (NCBI): domain Eukaryota; kingdom Metazoa; phylum Chordata; class Actinopteri; family Pomacentridae; genus Amphiprion; species Amphiprion ocellaris. The sequence goes on along the minus strand of NC_072781.1, from coordinate 25,397,225 downwards.
TATCGGTCAGTAAACAGTACGTTGTGTATCATTGTCACATACAATAAGCTGTGTAAACTCCGTTAAGTTTTGTTTTTTGGTAATGGAAATGATTATTAACCCCTTTCAGCATTATTGGCTAGAAGACACTACAGAAACTGAAACTGCACTCACATTCATTTTGCCACTGCGTGTAATTTTATATTTGCGTTAAGAGAGAACTAATAAAGATATATCTTAAGAAATGAAAGTGCACACAATGTGGTTATTTGTCTTAACAGACTCTCTCCTTGACAGTTAATTACAGTTCGTTAAGTTCCATGGCTGCTACTGTTATCAGGCTTGTCAAAGCTACAGTTCCAGTACATTAATCCCGGTGACAGAGAAGATGTAAAACACAAGTTTCGACAAGTATCAGGAATGTAACCTTGTTGTCAGATGATGCCCATGTGTTGCATGCCAACCTCTGCTTGGAAGTTATTTAATCCACTTTACAATCTTTTTTTTCAAATGAGCTGACCTTTCCTAGAGAAGTCCCAACTGCCTGGGCATGAGTTCAGAAAAGATTTGGTTGCGAGATGTGCTAAGACACATCCATAAAACCTGTCTCCCAGGAATGGGTGCAGCTATTAATGAGGCCAAGGTTCTTTTGATTTATGTGTTGTAGATAAAATGCCAGTAAACAAATGGAATGCACGTGGGTCTGGTACCTTGTTTGTTTAGGATAGTATGATCAGATTTTGTGAATATAAACTGTACCGGTGCATTAAAATGACAAAAACAGGATTTGTACTAACAGTTCTAAATCCTATGTTCTAGTCACAGAGATGTCTCCTGAAAGACAAACTTCACCTAGACATTGTATTTTATTTTTATTTAACCTCTTCTAATAAAAAGCAAGTTTTTTTTTTAACCTTGTTAACATGGTCATATAGTATTATTTTATATGTTTGAAAAAAATCCTGTCAACTTGCATTGTGGGGCTTTTTGTATGAGAGGAGAAAAGAAAAGGAAGAGATTCTTATTTTGGTTGAAAAGTGCAAAAGGTGAACCTGTGAGCCTTTATGTAGCATTAGCAACACTACAATATTAGAAGTTTCAATTGTGTACTAGAATGTAATTTTACAGTGGTTGAGCAAAGTTGTCAGTGAGCTGGTGTGCTTGAGCTGCAGCAGTTTGGGGAGGGATAAGTAGAGAAAGAAAACTGCATAGAAATCCACATTCTAGAGGAGTGAACGGTGTGGAGTTATATCTATGTCATTTTCAAACAGGAAAAATTATTTTCATTTATAAAAACTTGTAACTGTGATACAAAGAGATGAGTTTTTAGGGGTTTCATTAATGACTGCAGAGGGACTTGAAGGAACATTTTCAAAGAGATTTTCATTTGTTTTTTGTGTTCTATGTCAGGTGAAAACGTTGGTGGGTTGAAGCCAAGGCACAATTAACTTAGCTCTGTTTAGCTTAGGCTAACTCAATTTAGCTTAGACTAGAAGAAGTAGGAAACACCTAGGACAACTGTCATGGAATGAGGGGGGGATTCGAACCCAAAATGAGGCGGTAAGCGGGTGGGCTGTAGCAGACTTTATTTTTAACAAAATAACACACCTAGCTAAGTGAAGCACTCACAATCGGGGAAACGGGTGAACGACGGCTGTAGCCAGGGACGACTGCAGATCAGATCCTTGTCCGAGAGGCAGAGCTGGCCGACTGGGGCAGCCTGGGGGGGAGAAGGTCCATGCCCTCTCCCTAAGAGGGCGGCAGGGGTCCATGTCCTCACCCTGGAGGACGACAGGGAATTAGCTGCTCTGGCAGTCAGCATTCTTGCCGTGTTCCATCGTCATCTCGCGACTGAGGCAGTAGAATCCGTATTGCGTACGGTGCCGGTCTTTATAGGACAGGTGGTGATTGGATGAGCTGCAGGTGTGAGTCTGGCACGGCTGCTTTGCATCCAGGCTGATTTCCAGCAGCGCCGTGACGACTTTCTATAAAATTTAAAAAATAACCTTTAAGGCTCTTTCCACTTCTTTTCAAGTCTGTGTTAAAACAAGCTACTGCAACTCCTGGCTATGTCTTCATATTTAACAGACTGATATAAGAGTGATGTCAATCTTGAAAGCTAACTCTAGAAAACAAATGATCTCATCAGTGTTTCTTTGAACTTGTCATACAGTGAGTTCAATTTATCTACCAAACCAGTTTTTCCAACGTAATGGTTCACTTCAGGGTCTGGGACAAAGCCCACAGAATGAATTGAAGCGGGCAGTTTTAATATGTCACAAGTCAGGCTGCCGGATGTTTTTACAAACAATATCACAAAATGTTTTGTTGCTAATTTTGCAAGCACACAATTCTAGATCATCAAGATATCTGTTCAGTTGAGCAGCCTTATCCTCAGAGTGTTCCTGATCACATGCTGCTCTGCTATAAATGCTGCCACAGCCCAAGGCACAGCGTACTCCAGGGTCACCAGTCCTCCCAGGTTGTACCTATGATCTGAATAGTCCCAGGGACAGGCCCCCAGCAGCCTCAGCCCTACCCCCCAGCTGAACTCCCAGAGGTAGATGAACATGGTGTAGGCTGTCAGCCGCACAGGCAGCGAGTGATGCTGAGCCAGCAGCATGGCCCTCAGGCCCTCCATGAGGTAGATTGCAGTGGCGTACATGGGCAGTGCCCACAGGCTGCTGTGACCTGCCAGTCTCCTGTCCTGGGTCCTGCACCAGTCCCACACAGCGGTGAAGGCCACCTCACAAAGGCAGCCATGCAGCGCGTACATATAGAGACGAGCAAGAGAAGACAGAGGATGACTGGATTCTGCTGCGGCTTCATCTTCAACACCAGTCCCTGTTGCAAAGAAAGAGAAGTTACTGTATGTTTTTAAACCATTTGGAGTAAAAAGCTTATTTGCTTCACTGGTGAGATTCAGATCAATACCACTCTCATGTATTTACAGTAAATATGAAGCTGCAGCCATCAGCTAGTTCGTTTAACTTAGCACAAAAATGAAACTGGAATAAACACCTATCCTAGCTCTGTTTGAAGAGCATAAAATCACTCTTTATAATGTATTTCTTTAGTTAGTACAACAGCTAAACTGTAAAAATAGCAAGTTGTGGTTTTACCATATGCCTATTTCACGGCCTGGAACAACTTCTTATTTTGGAGTTAAACAATGAGAACAAATGCAGACAAAAAAAAAAAAAAAAAAAAAAAAAAAAAATGGAACAACTTCTTAAAGTCTCTGCTGACTGTCTCAGTTTTGACACCCAACCCCCCATACAGCCAGATTCTCATTTATATTGTTTCATTTTCATGCACACTAAACATATGTCATACGACATGTGTGACCTTTGGAAGAGCTGGTAGGTGAGGTGTGTTAGCTATGGACTGCATCTGGCTAACTGCTGTCTTTCAGTCCTTCTGCTATGGTAGGCTAGGTTAAGCTAAATTAAAATAAATAAAATGAATGACCACAGGAAGTGGTGTTAACCACTCAGTGCATTTTGAACCCACTATATATAATAAATAAGGTGGTAAAACACACCAGGTCACATGAATTCCACCCCAGTGAGAGGCCACAGAGATGATTGAGTTTTATCATGAAGAGTTAACACGTCTCTGCTAATCCAGGCTAGTTAGCTTGTAGCCACAGAGTCCTACCTGGTGTTGCATTTTTCAATTGCATTTATTTCAATATTTAGCTATGGTCTTATGTATTTTAAAAAAATGTAATTCTTAATGTGTTAGAGCAACAAAATAAAAAAAATAGTAAACAGGAAAGAGTGGCAAAATTAGCCTTGGCTAATGCTAACAGCTAGCCTTAATTAGCTGAAATGTACTTGGTTTTTACTTTAGTTTCATAGTCTTTGTGAAGTTTGCATGCTCTTGTCACCCCAAAGTTGTGAACTATATAGAATACCATGTTTTTTTGTAAGATAAGATTATAAGATGTCAAAAAGATTTTTTGTTTTCGTTTATACACACACACACACACACACACACACACACACACACACACACACACACACACACACACACACACACACACACACGCGTGCACACAAACACACACACACAAACAATAAAAATTTGAAATAAAATTACTGCAACGGAAAATTTGTTTTCTTATTGAAAGATTATAACATCAAAAGGAGAAAGGGTGAGTTGTTTCAGACATGGTTTTACAAATAATTAGTGTACATTATTTGACACTCTCAGTTGTAAAAAATCTCAAGTCTAACCAACCAATCATCTAGACTGCTTTAAAAAATTGGAATCATACCCCTTCAACAATCTCTATACAGATTGAAGACATTTCCTGTAAATCTATCCAGCATTTGCTTTTACTGTGATCTTCAATTTAACATAACTTATGTTAAGATTTTAATAAATATGACAGGTTGTTTTAGCTAGATTTTCTTCCTTACATTATACTACCTCTAGTGCATACAGTCCTGTTTCATGCATCTTCCACAGGACACCCTGCACAGGGTTCAGGCTCTAATGTGGATTATCAGCCTAATAGCCCTGCTCAGCAAGCTAAAGACTTAGAAAATCTTCAACAGATTTTCACTCGGTACTAGAAAGCAATCATTAATTCGACAAAACCATCATCTTGTTGACTGTCACTGTCAATTATTTCTACTCAAACAACAATACATTCAAATGTAATTTAATATTAGCACTGAATTGAACTCCATCACTTCACTATTTCCCTATTTGCAACTAAAATAAGGATGCAATGCAGTAATGACAAAATTGTGATCCTTTTCAGTCACTAGGAATAATATCAAAATGCAAACAGTTATAAGTCTCACCTTGTTCATTACTACCCCGCACTCTCCTTACATTTAGCTTTCTTGCGTCCATCCCCGGACAGCATATGGGACTCTGTGGCTTTGTAATCCCTCTGCTTCCCTATGTGTGTGCATGCGTGTGTGTGTTTATGTGTGTGTGGATCTTGAGCTAAACATTAAGCTGCTCCATGTTATCAGAATGAGACAGTGATGTCTCTGTCACAGGCTGAAGCCGGGAACCAAGGAAGCACAACCCAGACCACCTGAGGAAAAAGTGTATGTGTGTAGAATCAATACTAGTATTGATCTCACAGTGGCTGCTTCAGTGTTCTCTTTACGCATACAGTAAGTGTGCAAATAAGTGTATCGACGTGTGCTTTCAAAAGGCAAACTTGACAGTATCCCTGTCACACAAAAGCTCAATAAAACACTATATATGAGTCATGTTGCGGGTCACACTCGAGGCTATCAATGAGACACAGTATCTAGGTGTGTCAGAGAGGCTGGTTGAATATATACACATATCGATAGATGAATGTACTGGCTGTCTGTCAAGATCTGTTTAAAAGTTATATCCAGGTAAATTTAAGGATGGCAATACTGTCTTCTCAGTTGGTAGGTCCACTACTTTGGTCAAGACTAAAATACATGAACAGTCAGTTGATTGCAATGAAATTCAGACATTAGTGATTCCCAGAGAATGAATCCTGGAGACTTTTGTGATCCCCAGCTTTTCCTTTAAGTGCCACTAGCAGCAGAATATTTGTAGTTTTTGGCAAAGTGTCTGTAAAACTGTTGGCTAAAACTAGGTGCAAACATTAATGTTCCAAACTGATGAATGTAATAGCCAGGGAAGTGTTTTGTTTAACACCACCGCCTCAGTTGTACTTGACAACTTTTGCAAATTAGCAAAGGCTAGTATGCTAACACATTAAAGTGAACAAAGTAAGCAACACACCTGCAAAACAGTAGCATGTTAGCATTGTCATCGTGAGTATCATAGCAGATGTTAGCATTTAGTTTAAAGTGCATGGATATAGATTGTAGAGCTGCTAGCACGTGTATGGACTGAGTTTTCTAGCCCACATACAAATATTTCTTTTAGTTATTTTCCTATTCACCCTATATTCACTTCTGTTTTGTTTAATTGGTAGATATAAACAATATGCTATCTTCCTCTCTGTAAGTACAATCTTATCATTTAGTTTACTAAACCAGCTGAATGGCTTTGGTAGAGCTGAGAGCTCACTACTATGTCATGATGATTAGAAAATTATAATTATAAAAATAAGGAAGTAGAGGATAGTCACTAAGCACTGACTGATGGAGCCATGTTCAGAAAGCTGCCAACAAATGCTGTGAATATGGATGCAGAGCTGTAACATTACAGTTTTACACATACATAGTATACAATGTAACCATAAAGTGTCACTGAGAACAGATGTCCGACCTTTGTCACCTTGTTTGTTTTGTGCGTACTCTAATAAAGCAATTGAACGAATGGCAGACCTCCAGATCAGAGTCCAGTGGTTCCAGCAAACACACGTTTAGGGCGGTGAAGGGCGACTGAACTGCTGTGCCGGTGTCAGTGACCATAAATTTATCTAGCTGACAAAGGTCGGACAGTAGTGGACTGGGGGGTTCTGTGTGTGTTGAATTATTGTAACTGAACTGTTGCCAAAGAGTGTTTGGTTAAGGAAATTAGCCTTCTCTCTCTCTCTCTCTCTCTCTCTCTCTCCCTCAGAAAAGTCTTCATATGCTGCATTTAGTAAAAGTTGGTCTGGTATGCTGAACTGACTGCACACAAATGAACTTTAAATTAATTGAGAGAAATGATGACTTGATGTTGATAAAATGGAATAGGATGAGTTTGTGAGCAGGAGATAAAAGTGTATCTAAAGTTTACATAAGATTAGATGCATTAGGGTGTGAAAAAGACATAGTGAGGTGCGATGTGGTGATGTTAGGTGAGATCAAATTAGATGTAGTGAGGTCAGATGGGATACAATGAAATAACATAAAATGAGATGTGATGAAACAAAATGAGATGTAACAAAATGATTAGAAGAAACTATCAATTTACGACTTATATGTCCTAGTAACTTATTACATTTGTGGAGTTATTAAATAGAAGATAAAAGCAAGGTGAAGTGAGGTGACATTAGATGTGATGAAAAAAATGAGAGGAGGTGTTGTGAGATTTAAAAACGTAAGTGAGGTGAAATAAAGTGAAGGGAAATGTGTTACTACAAGGTCCTAAAAATCCAGTGAAATGAAATGGGACGAACTGCGAGGTGAAATAAAGATGAAATGAGATGAGATCATAAGAAACCGGATTCAGTGATGTGAGATAACAAGTAACAAGAGTGAGTAGAAGATGAGATTAAATCAGTCAATGATGAGACAAAAACATTCAAAACACTGAAGTCATTTTATTTTCTTTGTAGTAGTTTTGCATCTCTTTGTAGTTGTTTTGTATTTATTTGAAGTTGTTCAGTCTCTCTTTGTAGAATATGTGTGTTTTTGTAGTTATTTTGTTCATGTTCAAAATTGTTTTGCATTCTTCAAAGTTGTTTTGTGTTTGCTTTAACATTGTTCTGTATCTCTTTGGAATATTTTTTTTCTCTTTGTAGTTGTTTGTCTTTAAAGATGTTTTGTGGTTGCGGTAATTTTGTGCCTCTTTGTATATGTTTTGTGTGTCCTTTAAATAGTTTTGTGTTTGTTTGAAGTTATTGTTTTCTTCTAGAGTTGTTTAAGGTTTACTTTGAAATTGTTTTGAATATACTTCATCATCTGATCATCTACTCATTAGGTCAGATAATCATTCTCCTGCCCTTATTATGTTTATTTATCTGTGTACCATTCTCTGACATATTGTATCTTGCATGAGGACAGGAACAGTTCCAGGGAAAGGTTGTATTACAGGTCTTTATACAAGCTCCATTTGAAATACAAGACGTGAATATACCTTTTTCCTGGAACTGTTCCTACCCTCTTGTTATAACAAGCCCAGGTTTTACAGGAAGACTGTATGAAGGATTTTAGCTCACCGGATCACTTTCAAAACAGGAGACTAACACCTGCACACTCTATCGTCTCCATCTGCTCAATGCATTAATTCCGTGTTAACTTCTGGTAAGTACTGAAATCTAAACTTTTTATGTGCTCTGTTTTTAGTTAACCCTGCAAAGAATGATAGCTTGCTCTGCAGATTTTATTTATTTATTTTTTTTATCAACATTGAAATATGAAAGTGAAATTCTATTGGCCTTTTGAATCGTGGCTTGCAGTACTTCTGAAAGTATATGTCCTATGTAGCCAGTAACACGACAACAAATTAAGACACTAAAATACAGAAACTTTAAGTTTTAGGTACAAATATGGACAGAAATACACTCCAAATGCACCTACTTGTTCTCAGCACATTCATTAATCTGCTTTCTTGCGCAGAGTGAAGATTGATTCTTGCATACAAGCCTTGTAAAACCGCACTCTAGTTTGACACTTTGTTTTCTCATGATTTAAACACATGAAATATAACATGCAATATAACATCAGCACAATTCAGTGGTAATGGAAAGTGGATTTTATTACCTTTGGACAGAGTCAAACTAACTGTTTCCCCTGTGTTTCCAGTCAGCTTATAACAATAAGATAATATTTCTAAGTAATTTGTATTTAGATATATATATTTGGCAGATGCTTTTGTTCAAAGCAGTGTGTATAAATGGAGTACAGTCTAACCCACAGCAAATACTCAGGTGCATGTATTTCTCATAATGGTGAACTATAGTTTTCACTATTTGCTCTGTAAAATATTAAGGTCTGATACACATTTTTCTGTACTTTTCTCTTCTCTTCTTTGCCTTCTGAAATTTTCAGGCACGGCAGAATAATAATAAAATAAGCAGCAGCGGAAAAAAACTGATAAAAATGGACTTGGTGACTGGAACCCCCATAGTGGTGAATGAAACTTCAACACGCTGCCTGTCCGCCCAAGAAGATGCAGGGACTTTGTTCCTGCAAATGATCATGATAATTGAGATCACTGTAGGCCTGCCAGGAAACATAATAGCCTTGTGGATTTTCTTTTTTCGCATGAAGTTCTGGAAACCCCACATAATCTTTCTCTTAAATCTGGTTCTGGCTGACTTCCTGCTCCTCATCAGTGTGCCCTTCCGCATCCACACCCACATGCGAGGGGAGTACTGGGTGTTTGGAGAGGTCTGGTGCAGCATCAACCTCTTCATGCTGGCTGTCAATCGTTCTGCCAGTATTGCATTCATGACAGTTGTGGCTCTGGATCGCTATTTTAAAGTGATCCATCCGCATCACTGGATCAGCCAAATGACTCTGACTCACGCCGCCTGGCTCGCAGGCCTGACATGGGTTGCTGTGATTGCCCTTCGGATTCCGTTGCTGACCACCAACCTCCTCCAGCAGGATGGCAACATCTCCCTGTGTCGTAGCTTCAACTTCTACAAAGTGATTCCCGTGGGGGTAAAGATACATTACGTGGCCTTTGTTGCAGAGTTCTTCCTGCCCTGGTTCTTGTTACTATTTTCCTCAGCCAAGATCGCCTGCTACCTGAACCAACAAAAGCTAAAGGACATGCAAAAGAGGGTCCGGAGGGCCATTCGAGCAGTAGCAGTGATCAGTATAGTGTTCACCTTCTGCTTCATGCCAAGTGTCATCACAGGCCTGGTGGCGTTGTACATCAGAAACCTCCATCCTATGAAATGCAAGATCTACCACCGGTCCACTCAGCTCTTCATGACATGCATCAGCTTCACCTACCTCAACAGTGCTTCAGACCCCTTTATCTACTTTTACTCCAGCTCCATGTTCCGTAACATTCTCAGGAGCTCCAACTGCTTCAAAAAGCATGTCAGCCGAGTCATAAATGCTGAGAAATAAAGACAATGAAACAGTATCAATTTTAAATGGACAGACTGACAAATGGAGAGTCCCTGAACTGTGGAATATTGGATGCACTGAAATAGGCTCAAACACTCTTTTGAGAACTAGAGCGGAAGACTCTAATGGTGGTACTGAAAATCAGTCCAGGGAAATTTGTCCTTCAGTAATTCATATGTTCACATATACAGTATAACAAAGCATGAACTATTTTCTACAAGGCATGATGTAAACACACATGCAAAATAGCTGACATTTTCATGTACTTGTGACACTCTGGATTTTTTAAAACTAAAGCAACACTGGAGAGATTTTTAAGTGTAGTAAAAATTAGGTTGTATTCTTTCAGTTCTTCAGTTTCCTACTATATTTGAGATAACTCAGTTATTATTTTGAATAAAGTGTCTCCTATTAAAGATTTAGAACTAACTTCTCTAGCTGCTTAAATGTTTGAATTGTGTGTATTGATATACAGTACATAGCCTGATTTTGTGCAACGAGAGAACACAGTGATCAGCAGAGCTGTTGGATGGATTCAATAGTAATACTTTAATACAATGATGAAATGTAAGCGCAATAAAATCTTATGTGGATACATATGTGGAATTCATTACATCTACTTCTCTCTGTACAGAATATTGAATGATGCTTTACTTAGATATGTTAAGTGTTAAGATTACAATTTAAGTTTGTCAGACAAGCTACCAAAGGAAGAGACTAATATGTAGCTCATTAAACATATACATATATGTATATATATATATATATATATATATATATATATATATATATATATATATATATATATATATATATATATATATATATATATATATATATATATATTTAGCTTTTCCTCACTGGCTGTGGGAACTTAGTCATTTCTTGTCTGCAGTGTTGGAAAAAGTACAAGCACAGCATGCAAAGGTCCCCCGCGAAAAATTGTATTGACATGACGATTAACAGCAAAATGCAGTAACATATTAGTCCTGATTTGATCCCTCTGACTGATATATTGTATAATTATGTATTTTGAGATTTTTAATAATGAAGCATTAGTGTTTAGGCAGCATGTTAGTGTTGCTGGTGCAGGTTGTAACTACTTTTTACAGCAGACAGCAGATAAATCTGAGGGCTCATCACACGATTAACAGGAGATAAAAGAAATAAAAAGCAAGTACTGATACACAAATCTGTTTTCGGTTTTTGGACTTTTTTTTCTAATCTTTGGGTTTTGGTGACATTAGATCATAGGAACATCTATTTAAGTTAAACCATAATGATGGTTTCGAAACCATGGTTTCGAAAACGCTGGTTTAGTCTTGAACAATGTGTTGTAATTTAAAAGCATCCTATACTACAGTATCCCTTTAAAATCTTTACTGTAAACGTAACAAACTGTCAGATAAATGTAGTTTAGTAGAAAGTACAATATTTACCTCTGAAATGTAGTGAAATGGAAGTATAACGTAACATAAAATGGAAATATTGAAGTATAAAATTTGTAAGGGTCATTTATAATGCCAATCTTATTTTTGTGCTTGAGTCACTGTTATTTATACAGTACATTTAAAACATCATCTGATGCAACACCAAGTAGAGGTTAAGACTATGTATAGTTATTTATGGTATGGATTTGCCTGAGTGATGGCCGTAGAAAATGATACATGAAAACCCAATAAATCCAATGATTCCCTGGATTCCCTATGAATCCATATAATAATACTAATACTAATATTACTAATATTTATTATTATTATTATTATTATTATTATTATTATTATTATTATTATTATTATTATTATTATTATTATTATTATTATTATTATTATGAGGATTCAAATTCTGCGGTGCACTTGAGATCATTTATTCTTTCAGAACTTCTCACACGGTCGGAACTGTTAGGTCTGTCTGTGTTTCCTCAGTCCCAGCAGCAGCTGGACTTGTGACGTCACTGATGCGTCCTTCAATCAGCGGGGAGCTGAACGGTCAGAGGTGGACACTGCGTGGTCATCACCACGTGCAGTTAGTGGTTAGGAAGAACCACTGCTGACATGTTATCTCACCATAAATTGATATTTGGCTCTATTGAGGCTCTGCTCTTGTTGTGTTCATTCCCTCTGCTCGATAACGCTGCCGACACGTTTTAGCAGCGCTTCGTGTAACACCGTAGCTGACATTATTTAATAAGTCTAGCGTTGCTACTTGGTTCTTGCTTCTAAAATATAAACTTTTGCGTAGAGATAAAGCACCAGCGTTGATAAAGAAAAGAAATCAACCCACACGGGGGAAGTCCTACCGGTCATGTTTATAAACTGAGCTGCGGGCCCAACGTAGTGAGCTCCAGTGGCGCAATCGGTTAGCGCGCGGTACTTATATGACAGTACACTGTAGAGCAATGCCGAGGTTGTGAGTTCGAGCCTCACCTGGAGCAGTCTTTTGCATGTCGACTGCGCGTACAGTTTTTGGCGAATATGTTTACCACAAGGTGACAAAGTTATTGTCGTGGTGGCATAGCAACTACAAGTATATTTAATCACTGCAGGCATCTGACTTTATGTAAACTAAACGCACAGGGAGTAGAATGTACGAGAATATTTAAGACACGTAAACCACCATTCAAACGACCATAAACTGCCGCAGCCATATTTTGTGACAGATTTGCATCATATTGTGTTATGCATTTCAGATGTGATTCGGTGTGCTTTCAATTTAATATTAAAACTGTAGTTCAGCTTCACTGGCAGCAGGAGGCAGCAGCTCTCCATCTGTGTACATACTGTTAACCAAACCTTATAGTTTCAAGAAATTATTTTTATACCATTTTATCACTTTAAATTTTTGAAGTTGCTCTTTTAATGTTTCATATTGTTTTATTGTCTTCTTTTAATGCTTTCCAGTGCACTGCATATTTTAATGCATTGTAAAGCACTCCAGATTTGAAAGGTGCTATAGAAATAACGTTAACTATTACAGTTATTATTGTTTGACATGCATTTTTAATTTGTAATAGATATCAAAGCATACACCTTGCACAATGTGAAACTGAATATGTATTTACAGAAGGTTAAATATGGACAAAAATCTCGCATCATGATCAAAAAATAATTATTGCCCCCCAAAAAAGTCATAGATTGTCTCATGAAAGGATTTGTACCTTTTCATTTTAAATTTGATATAGACAGAGTTCAGTCTTTCTATGTTTGCTTTTTGTTTTATTTCTTTTTCAAATACAAGTGGTTTCCTCTGGACTAAATAATTTCTTTTAAAGAATTGTATCATCTGGTTAACACTCCTGATTTAAACAAGGTTTAAAGTTAATAGGGAAGTGCAAAAACTAATTTACATGCAAGCGATTAGATTAATAGAGGGTAAACTTGTGCAAAAAGTATTACTGTTTAATAGCCACTGACTGGACATGATGTTTCAGTATCCTGCCACTAGAGGTCGCTGTTGTCCGCTGATTGGACCGCTGTTCTGTTTTCCCTCCTGCTTGAATCTGACTGGCGGCTTCTGCTGTTTGAATGAAAACAATCCGTTTCTCTCTCTCTCTCTCTCTCTCTCTCTCTCTCTCTCTCTCTCTCTCTCTCTCTCTCTCTCTCTCTCTCTCTCTCTCTCTCTCTCTCTCTCTCTCTCTCTCTCTCTCTCTCTCTCTCTCTCTCTCTCTCTCTCTCTCTCTCTCTCTCTCTCTCTCTCTCTCTCTCTCTCTCTCTCTCTCTCTCTCTCTGTGTGTGTGTGTACTTTTCCCACTTCTGTGTGTGTTTTCATCTGTCTGCGCATTTTACACAAGCCTGCACATATGGATGTCTGAGGAGGTTGTTTTTATTTAAATGCCGATGAAAACATGCTTTTTGGAGAGCCATCTGCATGCTAAAACACACGAGAGTAGGATGAAAGTTGCAGGAATATGACTGGTATTATGCATGCATGGATGGAAAGAGGGGCCAATAGAGGTGATCTAATACAATACATAACTTAAGTCAATAGACACAAGAGTTTTAACCCCAAGGTAGATGAGCGGCTATGTTTTATATTACTGACTGTCACAAGCTCAAGAACGGAGCTAATGCAGAAAACATCGCCCGCTGAGAGACTTGCTCCATTCTGATCACTTGAGGCCAGATGCAATGAGCATGAGATCACCATTTTATGAAAAACTCTTAAGTATGGGATGGGAATCTCACCAACACTGCTCAAGACATTACCCAGTCTTCTCGGATTAAAGAAGTGCACTTTGTTCGTTTTCCCTGCATTGCATTCATTGCAGTTCCTATCATCACTGCAGCGTACCTGTTTGTGCAGGAGGGTTTTTTCACTCTGCAAATGTTGTCTTTCCACCCTCTCCTCCCACAGCTGATTCCTCTCCCTTCACTTAGTTCTTAGTGTAAACCAGCCATCTTCTCTCAACATGTGCTTTATCTGTGTACATTTTAGAATAAATGTGAAAGTGCACGGAAAGGAAAGTGCTGAGTAAACAACGAACTCGAGTCTGTTTTCATTGTATGATAACAACTATTAACATACAACCTTTGACATAATTGGTTTAGAGGAGTTGTAACGTAGTTAAAAGAGGGGAAATAGCACTGTTAAAACTTATGCCTAGTAATTTGAAATCAAACTTGTCAGTCGTTGTAATATATACAACTTCATTAGAATGTCAGAGGCACCTCTCAACACAGTGAAAGCTGAAGTGTTATCAGAGCCACTCAACTTAGTGAATGTTATAGTGTAAGCATGTAGCGCACTGGCACTCCATACTAAAGTAAAACCTAGTGTTACTTAGCTTAATACATGCTATAATGTTAGCGTGTAGCATTGTGCCACTCAAATTATAGTGTTTGGAAGATGGAGCCTGCTATCACTTTGCTGAATACAAACTCAGGGTTTAATGGAAGTCAGCTTACTACACAGTATTTTTTTTTAATCTGCTGCTGTTTCTTTTAGACATCTGTACTTGTGAACTTGTGTTTTAAGTGTGTTTTGATATGTGTTGCATTTTATTATTGGAGCCTTGTTGAAGGACAATTCCTGTCACCGTTTGGGGCAGACAATAAAGTTTAAAGAGTTTATCTAAAGTGCTAACATGACAAAAAAACTTACTCAGTTTACTAAATGCTAAAGTGTTAGGGTATAGATGATGAACAGTCAACGCAGTATGTGTTAAAGTGCTAGTATGGGGTCTACTGTCATTTGTCCTAGTATGTTAAAGTGTTAGCAATGAGCTCACCGTCACTTAACATAGTGTTCTTCATGTTAGTATGCTAGAGTTCTAGCATGGAGCTTACCACCACTTAACTTAGTATGCTAAAGTGCTAGCATGATGTCTACTGTCATTCATCTTAGTTTGCTAAAGTATTAACAATGAGCCCACCATCACTTAGTATGCGAGTGTCCTTCGTGTTAGTATGCTAAAGTGCTAGCATTGAGTTCACTACCACTTAACTTATCATGCTAAAGTGTTAGCATGAAGTCTATTGTCATTTATCTTAGCATGCTAAAGTGTTAGCATGGAACTTGCCATTCATTTTTAGTATGCTAGTATTAGCATGGAGTCACTCTGCTGAGTATGCAAAGCAGAATGCAACCTATAGTCACAAATGTTAGCACTGTCCCTCAAAGCATTTGCCAGAGTGTTTGCATGGATTGTTGTTCAAATTTTGCCAAATCACTTTTGGATGCTGTGTAATAGGACAGTGCATGTCATACTAGCAGCAGTCTAATGTTATACAGACATTACACATGTTTTTGGTTTTGTTTGCATTGTGTCAGAACAACCTAGTGCAATATTATTAGATCATGGGTTAGTATTGGTTAAACAGTAGGTTCATATCAACCAACACATTCCACTTGGAATACATCTTGTCTGTCTGGGAAGTATGTGGGTCATCATGTCTCTATCTGCATAATAGCTTTGGTTTGTTATGAATTGAATAAAGAGCTTGTCGGAGTATGTGTGCAGGGCTATGAGTGATATTTAAAAGTGAGAATACGCCATTGGAAAAAATGTCTGATGGGAAAGGCAGAGTGGGAGAGTGTGTGATGATGAGTGTGTGATGAGGGACAGACCGGAGTATAAACAGAACCCTAAGGCGCCGTAACTGCGAGTCTGTAGCTGTTGTAGCAGGACCTGTTCTCATGTCTTAACCCTGATCTGGCCTGCAGCATCAACTGGCTTCATACACACACACCACTCCAAAAGACCACAAATCAGTGTATTCTTTTCAGTTTAAAATATCACATTAATCAGCAAGGCTTTTATTTGATAAATGATGAATAAACTTGTCAGGAACGCAATTTATTCACTTGTTAAGACTGCCAACTTCAGAATGATCGCTTCTTTGCACCAGAGACATTGTAGGAAGATATAGATGCATTAAAATTCCCTCAAAATGTAGCAACACAACATCAAACTTTAGTGCAGCGTTTCAGTTTTGTAAGGCGTCCTGCAGCAGTATATTACGATCCTTAAATCCAAGTCCGCCCCCAGCCCGTTACAAACCACACAGCTATGTGTCACAAGCTGTAATTCACATCTGTCTGTGGTTAGCACCGAGTGTTCGCTCACTATCTAGCTGTCTGACAGCTCCCAGGCCCAGCTGTTATGTATTGTGGCCCATGGGCTCTCTGCTCATTACGTGTGAAGGTATAATTATTATTATTGGTTTTTTTTCTTCCACTGCTCTCTCAAGCCCGCAGCGACTTCACTGATGAAGCACCTGTCAAATTGCCAAAAGGAAGTGATGTCATTTTGCCTGGTCGCACACCAGTAAAACTTTGAGGTCAAAGGTGTGGTCTTGTCAGAGGGGTAGATGTATGTGTGTGTTGGAAGTAACCTACAGCCAGGGAGGGTGAAGGAGTTTGAAGTAGGACGTGAGATAATGTTTTGTTCCTGGGAAGTGAATTATGTGTTTGGCTGTTCTTTCAGGGTAAGTGTGTGAATTTTTGGGGTCATCTGGTGAAGAATTCCCAGATGTGCCATTTACATTTTTTTAAGGTCCACTTTCTCAAGGTAAACCATGAATTTCATCATCTTTAGCAGCAACTGATAGCATCGTGTGTGTTGGGGACCTTTAGACTGACACTAACGCAACAGCAATGCAGCACTTTCCTCTGAGGTAATAAATACTTGCAACATCAAACAGAAACATAATCCCCACACATTCACAAAACAAGAGATATGATAATATATTTAATATTACTTATATGCATATGCACAGCTATCCTTTAACAAAATAAATCATAAATCGCCAACAGGGCTAGTTTAGTTAGGTGCAGCTTCTGGAGCTGGAGGAAAACAAATGAAACAACACAAATTTCTTTTTAACCAACTGTATTAAAACAAAACACTTGATATGAATCAAGGAAAACAACAAATACAATCAATTAAATGAAAATTTTACAAAATAAAATAAGAAGCAACAATTCAGTAAGTTTCAATCCTTTAAGTTCACAAACATAATCATACAGTTGAAAAAGTTCAAAATGCAAAGTCCATTTAAGATTTTCAAAATCTCAAGGAAAAAATGAATAAAGAGGGGAAAAAACTGCTGGTACAGTATGTCCCTACCACCACAGCAGTAATGCAACCAGGCTTTGAGGCCTGAACTGAACCAGGATTTGAGGGTTTTCTAGATGTGTTCAATCTAACAAAAAAAAAAAAAAATGTCCTGTTCGAGGAGCTCAAAGCCTGTCATCTCTTCTATTACATCACCATCCAGAGAAAAGATTCTATCTGCATCACTGTGGCTATCGTCAACAACCACAATTTTAGTCATTTTTCAGGCTCAACAACAGTCCCCTTTCTTTGCTTGCTTTTTTCACTGTTCTTAGCAGGTCCATCAGTTCCTTGCTACTGTTACAGACCAAGATGGTGTCATCAGCATATCTTAAATTTGTTTTGTGTTGGTCACCTACTTTAATACCTCCATGGAATTCTCCAGGGGCATCTTTCATGATCTGTTCAGCGTAGATGTTAAAAAGCTGTGGAGATAAAATGCATCCCTGTCTGACCCCTCTTTCAATCTGCAACCAGTCTGTATCACCTCTGCTTGTCCTTAGAGCAGACTCCTGGTCTTCATGAAGTTTTCTAATCAACTTTACAGTGTGATTGGGAAAACCCATTTCCTTCACGATATTCCAGAGTTTCTGGTGGCAGACAGCCAAACACCTTGCTGTAGTCGATAAAACACAAGTACAGAGGTATAGAGTGTGCACAGCAATTTCAGTGATGTTGCAGATATCGGCAATCTGGTTCCTTGTCCCTCTTCCTGATCAAAAACCGGTCTGCTCTTCTGCTATCTCTGTCTTCAGTTTCTATTTCATCCTGTTGTTGATGATTTTCAGAGAGAATCTTACTGGCGTGACTTATCAAAGGTGACCGAGCCTTTTCTGTGGCTGCACCCAGCCTGTGGAATCGCTTACCTGTTCAAATTAGAACTGCTCAGTCTCTTGATACCTTCAAATGCCTGCTGAAGACATACATGTACTCTCTGGCTTTCAACTGTAGCCGAGTGTTGACACCTTGATATATGGCACTGTTTATCTTGTTCTGTATATTTCGACACAGATTATGTCTTGCTTTCTATTTTGAAGCACTTTGGTCAACCTTGCTTGTTTTTTTGAATGTGCTATATAAATAAAGTTGACTTGACTTATCAAGCTGATGGTCCAATGGTTTGAGCATTCTTTGAGGTTGCCTTTCTATTGGATAGGGATGAAGACTGCTCTTCCCCAGTTTGTCAGCCATTCAACCTTCCTCCAGATTGGATCACATATAGCTTTCACATGATGTTAAGTCCTTCTTCACCTGATGCTTTCCACAGCTGTCCTGGAAAATCATCGTGGCCTGTTGACTTCCCATTACTAATTTCTTTGGTATAGGAATAGTTAGATTATCATCACACATGGACAGAATTGTCATTGTTTAGGGAAAAATAAATTAACTAAATTATGTTTACTATCGGGACTTCACAGTGGCTTGGTGGTTAGCACTTTCACCTTGCAGTGTTACGAGGGCGTCACAGAACCCAGGCGCAGACACAGATACAGGGAGACAGGAGGAATAATGGGAAAGACTTTATTTAAACCAAACAAGCTAAGACAATACAACAGGAACCAGGGCTGAGGGGAAAACCAAATCCAGCTAAATATGAAATATGCAAAACCAAACAAAACTATCAAATCCAACACCAAAGTCCAAAGGAAAAAACCCAAACACTAAAACTACACTAAACAAACAGAGTACTCACAAATCAGGGGGAAAACTAGACAGAAGGGGCAGGGAAGCAAACACAGGGAATCCAGGGGGAGAGGAGCAGAATCCATGGGGGCTGAGGCAATCAAGAGGTAGCAGGGTTCGGTGGAGAGAACAGGATCGAAAAAGGGGAGCAAAATCTCTGAAGGGATGTGATTCTATGATCCGGCAAGGAGTGAATGAAAGGACAGAGCTTAAATGGGTGGGGAACAGGTGAATGGTGTGAACTAATTACTGCAGGTGAAACTCATTGCAGTAATCAGCAACACAGAGTGCAGGCAGGTGAAGCAGGGAGAACAAGGGGGTGAGTGAACAGAGAGAGACAGGAGGGAGAGATGACAAACAGAGGGAGCCAGAGAGAGACAAGTCAAAACAAACAGATGAGGAACAATGGGAGAAAGAAGGAAAAAGAGAAAAGGAGGAAGAAGGGCAGAGGCTGGAGCAGGATCATAACATGCAGCTAGATAATCCCTGGTTCGTGTCCTGGCCTTCTCGGGATCTTGCATGCATGGGTTTTCTCCGGTTACTCCAGCTTCCTCCCACATTCCAAAGACATGCTCAGGTTAATTGGTAACTCTAAATTGTCCATAGGTGTGAATGTGAGCGTGACTGTTTGTCTCTTTACGTAATCCTGTGATAGACTGGTGACCTGTCCAGGGTGTGCCTTGCCTTCACCTTAAGTCATCTGGGATAGACTCAGCTCCCCATGATCCTAAAGAGGATTAAGCGGTGTATAGATAATGGATGGATGGATGGATGGATGGATGAATGGATGGATGTCTACAATCAAACTTTTTTGACAGAGTTATTATGGCAGCAGGGTCCTAGTACCAACACAGTGTGTTTTTAATGCAGTTTTACAGCTGATCTGAACAAAAGCAAAATTTAGAGTTATTGTTAAAATTCTGGCTTTACACAATGGTGCTGTTACAAAACAAAATTAAGTCCAGTACTGCATTTCAACTAAAGCATTGCCAGCTCATTACATACAGTAAAGAGAATCAACATGACCCAATATAAATTACTAAATAAAAATGTGAGTTTGTCAAAGCTTGTTAAGTCCACATGGCTTTCGTTGACTAGGTAATTCAGTTGCATCTGTCTTTGTGTCCTGGGTCTCCAGCAAATCACGAGTCCCAGAGGATTGTGGTAATCAGAGGCATTATAAGGGAGAGAATCACCATTTATATCCAGTATAGACATCTATGGGAGAATCTTCTGACACCAAAGATGGCAGCTGTATGACTCATATCTCACTGATCCCCCCCAAAAAGCAAAGAATCTGCTTTCTAACAGCTGCACCGGAAATATCCAGCCAGTCCTATTTTTTACTGGTGCAAGTGTAATGTTATGAAACTGTGTGTTTTGGAGCTAAGTCACCAAACATTTCAAGCATTTTATTTATATATATATATATATATATATATATATATATATATATATATATATATGTATATATATATATATATATATTATATATATATATATATATATATATATATATATAAATAAAAAAATAAATAATATCTGATTTGACTAGTTATTCTATCATGCAATTTTTATGTCCTGTGACTACAATTCATTTAGGTAGGAACCTGGTCTGGTTCACCTTAAATCTCTGGCGGGTGGGGGGCGAGACCAAGATGACTGCCCACTGGAAAAATTTGCCTTTAGGGACTTTGTGTTAATGCAGGTAATACTGCAATTATCAACAAAATACAACAAATGCATTTCTCATCACAGACTGTAAGTCACCCGCTGCCCTCTTTATATTGCTTCATAAGTCATATATTAATTCTGCAACCATACAGAGCACCTGCTATATTACAGTAAATACTGAATAACTTAAATGAAACAGCTAGAAGGGTGGACTTGCGGAGTTTTGGTTCGAGCACAAAAAAGATATCTTCACATTCAGTCACCAACATGGGCTGTGTGTGCATTCTTAAGCTCATGTTAAAGCATTTCCCCCTCTCAGAAAACAGTTTTCCAAATTAAGCATTGTTGATGTTTGTGTGTACAAGCTTGGAGTCTCCTTCATTCCTGCTTTAGTTGAGGCATTATCTGCATATCTTGGCATAAATAACAGCCCCTAAAGATCAGTGGAGTATATAGTAACAATGATAAGACTTCTTGTTGTGTCACAAGATAAACTCAAGGCAAATTCTTTGTTCTTTCCTTGTCGAACACAGAAATACAAACACGACTCCTCTGGATGTTTCTGAAAGTTTTTACACAATACAGCAGCTGGTTATAGATTCACTGTCGAAAAGTGGGCTGACATATTACAGAGGTTCTGGAGAATAAAGAACTTTCCACTGTGCAGGTGCAGAAAGCAGGAATTGGCTTTAAATTGGTTCCCACTTACAGAGCTTCACTACACTACTGGAGGTGCACAGAGAGCCTTTAACTTCCTCTGTCACAGGGGACAGATCCTACAGACTGTCCCCTGTGACATAGTTATATTTGAGAAGAATGCATTTACTATACACCTTTTAAACATCTGGCTAGAATGTGTTTCAAACCACCTCCTGGTTTGAATAATCTGATTTCTCTGCTTAGAAAGTGTAAATATTGGTTTAGATTCTACATTTTAGAACTCTTGTGTCGAAATCCCTATAGTCTAAAGTAAACACAGGCGTGCAACAGATGCACAAACACTGTATATTTTCAAGGGAAAGCAGAGGTCAAAAGTATGCACTTCAGCATTTCCAAATGCACTTTGTTAAGTTGTATAGAAACTAAAAATAAACATGATGTCACAGGTTACTGTAATTTGTGCTGCGCGTTCTCACTCAGGAGTAATGAAAAGTGAGCACAGCAGCAGGTGGGAGCTGGAAAATTTATGCAGTAGTCCAAGTTTTACGTGGAGTGAACACTGTGCTGAGCCTGAGGAACCAAATGCACTTAAGAAGTGGAGTGTCTACAAATGTGTGTGTTGAGGACAAGGGTGTGTAAGGCAAGCTGGCTGTCTTCCCTGCTGCACCAACTTAACCTAATTAAACATCCCTCCAACAGCCTGGCTCTTTTTCCAACTGCAGTCTCACACACACACACACACACACACACACACACACACACACACACACACACACACACACACACACACACACACACACACACACACTCTCTCTCGCTTTCTCTCTGGAAATTACAGTGGATTTTAAGGATTTGCAGCACTTCACTCTTCATTTACGATCTCTTGGGTCACATATGCAACATGTTGTATGAATCAGTGTTATAGGTGCACATGAATGCACGCATTCCCTTGTTTTATATCCAGGAAACTATTTCAGTGTTCCATAACTTCCAGGAAACTTGAAACTCCTTAAGTTCTGCAACTTCCTATATCTTCCCAGCAAGGTTTAAGGCTTTCATTTGTCAAAGGGAAATAAAAACGGCATGGGGAGTATTATCATCCTGGCCGGAGAGTTTGTTTGCATCCCAGCCCCCTCTCCCCTGGACCTGGGATTCTGGCCTGGTGAGCAACCACATCCTCTGCGACGTGCCTGCCCATCCAGATAGATGTCAGAAATAATGCGGGGGAAGCACTGAGAGTGTGTTTGATTTATGTGCTTAAGAGTGTGTGACCCGATAGGGAGCCAGGATCCTTAAAAGGGTCCTTCCTGAGAGTCTGAGCCAAGCAGC
Source organism: Amphiprion ocellaris (assembly GCF_022539595.1). Lineage (NCBI taxonomy): Eukaryota > Metazoa > Chordata > Actinopteri > Pomacentridae > Amphiprion > Amphiprion ocellaris. The sequence goes on along the minus strand of NC_072781.1, from coordinate 25,374,632 downwards.
CCTCCCAACAAGACTGACCCGAACTCATCACAAAAAGAGAGAGGAGAGATTGTAGATGTGCATTTGTTTTCACAGTTGTCCTTCTGATGGCTCTGTCTTTTCCCACGAACGGTTTGCATGCACAGATAAACACACACATATTTAACATCTCTAAATTCTTAAAAACATCTGCTTTTGCCACATAAGCACACAGACACACACACTCCCCTCCAGTCACCATGACTTGTGTATTTGCTGCTTTGTTGCTATGACAAACAATCCAGATTTTGGCGCGAGTCAGGTGTGTTTCATCAGCTCTCCAAATTCTTAATATGGACCTGATGATTTATAAAGCCTCCATTGTGTCCATTTTGCTCACTGTGTCACATACAGATATGAGTCAGACAGGGATAGTATAAATAACAGGATGATGACCTTTGATAGAGGCAGCAGACTGTGTGATCTTCTGCCAGTGTGATTGTGTACTCTACCTGCGCCGTCAGCTCATCGTCACTGTGGCCAGAAAAGAAGGGAAGGACGCCTGATTACTGTGTTTGTGTATTTACTGTGTACAAGAGGGAATGTTTATTTGCATGTGCTTGGCTAGACTGAGCATATTTTAACATGTTTTTAGAAATGAATGCCTAATTTGTTCCCTCTCTGATGCCTATATGTAGTTTAGTGGGGAAAATGAATACACATTATTGCATGTCTAAGTTTTTTATTTGGAATGTGTAAAGTAGTAATGAGGTAGGATTAGCTGGGAGAGGTTGAATAGGATTGTTAGCATTTTTAACGAAAGGCCACTGCACTATCAAGTACTGTGAAAACTGATGATTAAACAAAAGAAATTATATTTTTTAAAAGGAAATTATGAAAGCCTATGGATTTTAATCAGTGTTTTGCTTGAAGTCAATTTTTAACAACACAAGGTTCATCTGTATTAAGAGAAAACCATTTTTCTGTAGCTATCACTTAGCGATAGTACCTCAAATTCTTTGTCGCTAAAGTGACCTTTTCCTAATTGTTATCATTACATGCCAAATAGGAATTATATTGGGTGGTCACTCAATGCTCCTAATGAAAAGCACCTAATTAAAGCTAGTGATATCACAGCTCATCTTAATTTATAGCTCTCATTCTCCCTTTAGCTGCTGAGCTAATATGCTAACATTTTAATTTCTCATCCAATAGGACATGAAGGGTCGAACAGCAGAATCAGATTTACATCTTCTGGCTCAGAATATATAAGAATCTGCATTGCAACAAACACTCTCAGTGAAATGAAAAATTCAATACACAGAGTGAAATGTTTGGGTTTAATTGGACAAACAAGAGTTTTAGTCTTTTGTAAAGACAGCATTTTAAGAAAAGAGCAGTGAAAAATAAACATTAGCTAAGATGATTTTAAAGATTAAAAAGCTTGTTGTATTATGTGAATTCCTGTTGAGTGCTAACGTGTTTTTTTCCCTATATCTTATGTCTGTGTTTTGATGGCAGGACGACTTTAGGTGTACATAACTGAATTAAGTCAAAAGCTAATGCTGATAAAAGAAAATGTGATGTTTTATTCCAGGTTAAAGGCTTCTCCAACAGGCTAGCATCACCTCTTACAGGTGAAGTAGTAGAGTCTATCCTTCACATGTAACACACCACAAGAGAACTAGTTTTTGTACATGACGCACCCTGTAGCTCTACTTTACACCTAATGGACCGTGTACGGCGCGTCTTCTGCAATGCTATGCTTCCACTGTAATCAGTGAAACAAGCCACATTGGACGTGACCACAGTGTATATATGGTGCTTATGCCACACAGCCACATTGCACATGTAAAAATAGACCAGATTTCTATTTGTATTCATTACATGTACATTCAGTGACAACACTTTATGTTAACACCACACTCTTGATATATATATATATATATATATATATATATATATATATATATATATATATATTAGTGGTGGGACGCAATTAAAAAAATGTATCTGATTAATTCGAGGACTTGTAATTTATTAATCGCGATTAATCGTATTTTGGTCAAATAGCAATATTTGACACAATAAGCAAAGTTGTTTAATTCAAATAAATTTTGGTTAATGTCTGAATCGATGAACAGACATATACATGAACTGAAACAATAAAAATGTTTATGTTTCATTGGTATTTATCTTCATTTTTCATCTTTCTACTACATTCACAGATTATTGCAAATGCAGAGTGCAATTATAGCTATTATATTCAACATTTTAAGACTGTTTGCCGGTACCAGGACTAACAAACAGTCTTGCACACAATCTCTAACATTAGCACTGGTGTCACAGCAACATGTTTTATATTGAGGTGATGCTGTAGGCTTGAAGTGCTACAGTGATAAGTAAACTCTTTTTTGCACAATTTGCACACAACCATGCTTTTATCCAAGCTGCCATGGGGAAGTTTTTTAAAAGGAAACTTTCTGTCCAACAAGCTCAATGCAGTCTCTTCATCCATCACTGTTCAATAAACTCAATGCAGCGTGTGGTGTATCTTCTGAATGGCTGGCAAACAGGCTTTAGGTTCATTACCGACACCTACTGGGCTGGAGTGTTCATCAGTGTTACCGGTGTGCCAGAAATGAAGGAACTGAGAAAGGTGCGGTTAAATACGTTATATTTTTTTTAACACGTTATTTCTTCTGTAATTTATTAATCAAAATTCATGCACTAAAGTCCCAGTCCTAACATAGAGTGGTGGAAAAAAAGTTTTCGGACAACCTTAAAATTTTACACACTCGTAGCATTCTTTCCACAATGGAAATCAAATATTCTTCAGAAAGTTCTTCCCAACTCTGTTGCAGAAGTTCCCATAAATGTGTGGATCTTGCAGGTTGCTTTGCTTTCACTCTTCTGTCCAGTTCATCCCAAACCAGCTCCATGGGATTTTGGCATAGCTTGGACTTATGTTTTGGTTCATTTTCTTGCGGCAGAATTAACCCCTGACCAACTGGGAACATACCAGAGGATACTGCATGGTGCTGCAGAATGCTGTGGTTCTTATTCTGACGTTTTAGCAATGGCTTTCTTGCTGCAACTTGACCTGTCAAACCTGCAAACCCCAAGTCTTCTCTTCACAGTTGAAACTGAGATTTGCCTACAACGACCACTATTAAGCTGTGTTTGAAGCTGTTGTCCTGTGAGCCGCCTATCATGTAAGCTGTTGACTCTCAGAAACTTCTGTTCTGATTCTGTTGTGGCTTTGGATCTTCCACACCTCTTCCTGTCAGAGTTTCCTCCAGGTGGTGGTGATGGTGAAGAAAACTGTACTCATGTGACTTTCTTCGCAGTTTCTCTGTAGGAAAGATCTACATTTTTAAGTGTTATGATGGTCTGTCTCTCTTCTATTATAAAATGCCTTTTCCTCGCCATTTTTATAGCAACACACTACTTTCTGCAGTACAATACTGTTCAAATAATGCTTTCAAGGGTATGGTGCCACAGTGTGTTCCAACACTACTTTTATGCAGACAGAGGGGGTTGTTAGGTACCTTGCTAAACAAACAGATGCAGGTAATGGTCCATATTCCTCCTGCCTCTCTGTTACATGTGTTCAGCACATGCCTGCATCACCGTCTCCTGTAGGCGGACAGGGCACAGTCCAGTGTGTGTGACTGCATGTTTGTGTGTGTGTGCATTAGTCCTGTATATTGTGTGGCTCCGTCGGCGCCCGGTCTATCGCTCCCCGTGGGCACATGAAGGGCGGTATGGTGGCTGGGGGCTGGGAGCTGCTGACATGACCGCCCAGTTCAAAGAGATCGAGCAGGAGATGCAGTCAGAGAGGGAACACAGCAGCCTTTATATTCACCTTGGCTAAGCCTGGGAAAACTCTGCAGCCCGTCTTCGTCCTCGCCTGTGGTTACAGGCAGGGAGGCAAGTGGACTTACAGGTGCTGCATAGTGCTGCTCAGGCTCTGTAATACGCCAGAATCTGTGATCTGTCAAAGAAAAAAAAAACTCACAATATCCCATGTATTTCAATGAGAGCTAAGCGCTGATAGATGGCACAGAGTGACACCACAAGATGGTCTGTCTGAAATGTTTTCCCATCAGAGGCAGAGCTGAGAACTCAGACTAGAAACTCGTGTCTTCTGGTACCAAGTCATCATCTGACCTCTGACCTCCATCTGTGCCGTACCACAGTTCATATTTGTGAAGTATTTGAACATGAAGCAAAACAAGAGTGAAGATATTGGCCCGATGTTTGTGAGGCCATGAACTAAAGAGGTCACTATAAACAGCAGCTTTACTATACAAGATACCAGACACCACATATCCATACTACTGTGGTAGAGTGGTACTAACTGATGCCACATGTTCAAAAAACCCCCCCAAAAAACAACAACTTAGAATTACTGACCATGCAAGGATGCACAACAAAAGAGTAAATAAAACAAGAGCAACTGCTTTTTAAAAAACTTAATCACATGTACAGTAAGGTTATTGTACAATCAATTAATCCTTGTACCTTTCTAAGTTAACAGTTAGTAGCAGTTCACTATCTTTGCTATCATTCTGGGGCATCATCATCCCCAGCCAAAAGGCAAATATCTTTTCACTGAACGTCAGCTAGCAGAGACGGTAGTAAACAGAAGCCATGGCGACAATCCAGGAGCTTGCAACATTATTCATATTGACATCATGACAGAGAAAATGGCAGCGGTGACATCAGAGCATGCTCGCAGTCATTCTCTGTTGTCCCCACTAGTCATATATTGAATTGCATGTGAAGCATTGATTTCTGAGGATGTAGACACACTCACAAGAAACTCATACTTACATACATAAAACTGTGTTGTTAAAACCAAGTAAATTAGTCTCCTGAAGTCACAATAAGTGCTTTTAGTTTTGATTTGTAAGGAATGCACTCTGGTTTGAGCCTTTCTTTAAAGCCCCACTTAAGGAGCTAAAAACATTCGTGCCCCTCTCAACCAAGACCCATGTTTCATTTGGATCAATCATTAAGGACACTGCTATTAAAAACAAGTCATGTTGAATTTTATTTCAATAAATGAGACCCAAGTAAGAAGGAAAGCATTATTATTACCAGCACGCTTTGGCTTATGTTTACATCACTGAGTGAATCACACTCTCCTCAAAAAGTATTGGAACAGTGGAGCCAATTCCTTCCTTCTAACTTGTGTATCAGATCCAGATGTAAATACCTGAAAATAAAGGCTGAAGTGTTGATCTCGTCTCATATTCATCGTTTGATTTCAAATCCAAATGTTTTCAATCTACAGCAAAAATAAAGGAAGTGGCCTCACTGTTTCAATAGTTTTGACAGGGAGTGTAGATTCATGCAACTAACATTTTCACTCCAAGGATTTCAGTTACAAATGCAACTACAATTACTAGAACATGTCTGTGTGGTTCAAATGCATTAAATTGAATTTGTAAAAGGGGATGTTCAAACCAAAAGATGATCTGTAAGGCCTTAAAACTGGAATTAGCTAATAATGGCAGCCATATACAAAGACGATCATTACAGGGATGAGCTTCACCTGCTGCCACCTACATTAACAGCAGGGTTAAAGGATGTTGAAAGATTGTGATGTGCACTGTTTTAATACAGATGTGAAAACTATGGGATGCAGCACCACCTAACCAGTCCATATAGACAACAAGTCGATGTAGCAGCCTGTAATACAGCGCACACTCCTGTTCCTCACCTTCTTCCTCTTTCACCCATTTTTCCTCTTTAGTTGGGTCTGCTGTTCATCATCCTCATCCTATTCATGGACTTCTTCCTCTCCTTTCCTCTCACTCTGGCACATCCACTAGCATGGCACAGCTTGATTTTCCATTGGCTCTATGCTGCAGCAGCTCACTAAAGTGCTCCCACTGGTATTATTCCATTGGCTCTCTATGTAGCACCATTCTTCTCTGCCCTATATACAGTCTGGCTATCACCTCTGACGCCCTTCGCTCGGTGTTTACAACCTGCCGTCCGTGCACTCACACCTGGCTGCAGATTCTGTTATACTTGTTGCCCTGCCATCCTGCCTTGCCTCAAAGTGCAGTACAGCCATCCTCCCCCAGCCACAAAAAAGCGACCCTCCAGGATCTTTATTTTTCCTACATTTTTAAACTCCAATATATTTTTTATGACACCGTTCTCAGGGCAGACTATGATAACACTTGTTGCTGGAGCGGGCTTAAGTGTACATTGGCAGGGCTGGGCAGGTGTCACTCAGCAGGCCCTTGCTGTTTATTAATAGCTTTTTATGTTTCGATGCAGACGGCCATGAATGTGGCTATTCAGTGGAGGAAAGGGTTGGAGAGCCCGGCAAAGGAAGCTGTGTGCATGTGTGCATGTGCGTGTGTGTCTGTGTGTGCGTGTGTGTCTGTGTGTGTTGAGTAAGGACTGGCTAAGGTAGGGTGCTATGCTGAGCCAGTGTCTGATGTGAGCAATCCAGGGGGTGTCACTTGTTTGTGTGTGTGTGAAGGGAGGGGAGAGGTTGACATCACTCCTTCCAGTGCCGAGGGGGTTGTTATTGTTGCCGTTCTCAGCTTAGAGGAGCTGGAGCCACAGCTCACATCACAGGGGCTCTGTCCTTTCCTGCTGTATACATACACACCGAAGGAGTCTGGCTTACGCGTTCTCGCACAGACGTAAGCATGAAAAAGTCCAACACACTTCACACTATCTCTCACACACACACACCAGCGGACAAGTTCCAGTTCGATTAACTGACACTGCTGCCTTATCATTGCGGGTGGAGCTGCCAGTTACGGCTCAGTATCAGCTGTAAATCTGCCCATCTTAATAAGTTAAAGCTGGGGCTAACAGGGGTTGGGGGGTGGGATGTGTGTGTGCAAAAATACAGCACAAATAGGCACTTGCTTGCACATGTTGCCCAGACTTGGGGCTTAAACACATTAGGCTGCATTCAAAGAGCATGCTTTCAGGGGAAATTTATGAAGCCTGACAGCACAGTGCGGGCGAAGCAGTCATTTTCACTGAATAGAGTTTAAAGGTGCAATCTGGAATTTATTTGACCATCCACACTCACATATGTATTAAAACGTTTTGAGTTTGGGAAATGGCAGATGGGAAAGGAGCCTTCTTGAAAACTTTTTCAGGCCATGGTAACAATTGTTGAACGTACTGTATAGATCTTTTATGGACTCCATTGTCTTATTTATTTTCACTTTTAAAAGTGACAGAAAGCCAGAAAGGTTAGCATCCTCCATGCTTAACGGTGGGAACTACAGTTACAGACGTGTATGAGTCTCACAAAGTTGGTGGCTGTAACTAAAAATCTTAAAATTGACCACATCAGAACCGGAGTGCAGATTTTCCCTGATCCAGTGTCCATTCTAGGTCAATACTTCATAAAGGTGGTAAAGATACTATCAATAGTTTGCAAATGAAGGCAAACAGTGGCTACTTTGAGGAAACTAAAACACAGAACAACATAGTTATACTTAGTTTTTTGTGTACTACATAATTCCACATGTATGATCTCTATGATTAAAAATAAATGCATAGGTCTTTTTAAGGTAATCCATAGGAAGTAAACCTGTGATCATACGTTCAGCATTGATGTTTATGTCATCTCCTTGAGCTACATATGACAATTACCTTAATGTACTAAAGCTGTTTTACATTTAAAAACAACCTCTTGATAAAGAACATAATGAACAGATGCACATTTATTTTGTGGGTTTATTTATTACTGCCTGTGTCTGACTGGTTTGACATGTTTAGGTGAGCTACAGTACCTTGTTACCGAATGATTTTTGAAAGTATATTGCTCTGATATTTCTGAGTAATAATGTAAAAAGCTATAAAAGGTGGTCAAATGGACAGAAAGTACTTTGATGTGTGTGTATTCAAACATTCAATTCTGACAGTGTAAATGTAGGAGTTGGTTATATCACATGGGACGAAAACATTTCCTCTTCCTTTCCATTTCAGTTTGGAATGAAAACATGAACCCCCCGCCTTCTGTCTGTCTGTCTGTCTGTCAGTCTCCTGTGTATGTGTGTGTATATAGTTGGTGCCCTGGGTGGAGATTAGGTCTGGTATTAATGGGATGTCCCTTGCTGCATGTCAGCCCTCTCCTCCCTCACATTCCACTGTCCCAAACATACACTCGCATACACGGCCTTATGTGACCCCTCTCCACCCTGCCCGACTTGAACACACACAATCACACACACACACACACTCCCCTTTGGCAATGCTTCAGTCCCTCCTCCCTCCCTCACCCTCCCAGGCCTTTGGACATCAGAGTAGGCCTCCCCAATCCCCCCTTTAGCAAGCATCCAGACCTGCTAAACCAACAGACGGCCAGGTCTATTGTCCCACAGCTTGATCTGGAGTGTGTGTGTTGGTTTGGCCCGGCCGGTAGGTTAGGATAAGATTTGGACAGTGTTGGATCCCTTCTAATCCCAAAAAAACAGAGGTAAAGCCGAGTCCTGGAGGACCTCCGGCGCTTTCAGTGCTACACCCTCCTTCACCTGCGTATACACACACATGTGGGCACGCACACAGTGTTATGATTGCCACAGTGGGCCCCATATGATTAGCAGTTATAACTTCCATTACTAGAAAAAGTCTGGTGACATTAGAAAATGGCACAGCAAATCTCACTGCACTGACTTACAAAATACTGAGCTCTGGAAGCTTTGTCAATATTACTTGTTTATCAGCTAATCTAGATTTGTTCTGTCATTTTTTCAAGCTTTACTTCATAGTTTTTATTTTTGATTTTACTATGTACTGCAGCTGCCCTCAGTGGCTTGGTGGTTAGCATTTTCGCCTTGCAGCTACAAAGTTCCTAGTTTGCGTCCTGGTCTTGCCGGGATCTTTCTGCATGGAGTTTGCATGTTCTCCCTGTGCATGTGTGGGTTTTCTCCGGGTACTGTGGCTTCCTCCCACAGTCCAAAAATATGTTGAGGTTAATTGGTAATTCGAAATTGTCCGTAGGTGTGAATGCGAGTGTGGTTGTTTGTCTGTACAAACTTTCTCTTGTCATGCAAAAACTGTTTTCTGAAAATATTTGACGATATTAGAAATAAGCTTTGCATTATCAGCAGCTGTCCTCAACAACCATTGGTTATTTAGTGGATGCTCCTGATTTGTATAAAACAGCCAATACCTCAGTTTAATGCTAATGAGGTGCAGGAAAACATCCCGTCTCTCGAAATCTTGTTGGCAGGTATCATAAGTTAGCAAGTTTGTTAGCTTACTTGCTAACAGGACAATAATAATTTTCCAGTGTTTTTTGCATGTGGAACTCATTAAATGTATATAAATTAATGTCGCCAGAGTTGAACTTATTATGCCCCTGCAGGATGTAATCAGTGGATTCACTAATTGCTGCAGTTTTGGATTGAACTGATTTTGCTACAACAGTGATAGGAATTCTCCTTTATAACAAATGAACTCACATAAATATACACATGCAAATGCCCTGAAAATACTTTTATTCTAACCTCAACCTACTTCTAATGTCAACCATGAAACGAGGTCCACTCATCAGAAATATTACTCCAGACAGTATTACACCAGAATTTGATTAAGGAACAAACACCACAAAGACATCATTAAAGAGAAACCAATTCTTTTTTATTCTTTATAATTATTCTTTTCCATACATACTGGGTGTACAACACAGACTTATTTCCATTGTTTCTCCTGCAATCATAATACCTTCATTTCCCACATTTTCTGTACTCAGTGTTGCTCTCTTAGGCTTCCTGTTGCCATACATAATACATGATACACATTTAAGCGACTGTACTTTCAAAACATGCTTTTATCTGCTCCTCTCCCTCTCTGTGTCCTCTTTACCTCCAGCTCTTGAACGCTGCTTTGTGACTGTTTCACAGGAAAGAGTTAAGCCGTGGGGTGTGAGTGTAATGCACACTGCCCCAGCGAATTGACTTTAAACGGGGAAAGAAAGTCAGAACGCAGCAAACGGTTTTGATTTATGGGAGCAGAACCACATTTGATATTCATTTCCGCAGCTGTGGCCAGCTAAAAAAACAGCCCGCAAATAGACCCATACTGACAATGGCGCAGTGTAGCCCTCCGCTGTGTGTGTGTGTGTGTGTGTGTGTGTTAGAGAGACAGTGTGTGTCTCTGAGCCTGCGTGCGTCACTCCTATTTTAGGAATGTTTTGGGGCTCTTTCAGTCAAATTTGCCGCAGATGTTTCTGATTCGCCAAACACATATAATAAGTAATTATTGAAAACACCTTTCGGTTGCCCAGGGTTGTGTGGTGCTTCATTTTGTGTAATCGAAGCTGTGGTTTCTCAGAGAGGCACAGGATCCAAGAGTTTATTGAAAGCCAGCAAAACAGCCCTGCAGTCAGAGTTTCCTGAGAGAAGAGAAAAAAGGGAGCTTAAAGAAATATTCCCCATCCTGCCTCAGTGAAAAGGCAGAGACAGGGAGGAAAGGGAGGGAGGTCTGAAGATGAGAGACGAAGGATCAGCAGCAATCAGAACCACTCAGGTGGAAAGAGATGAGGAGATTTGGTGGTTGGAGATAGAGGGAGGAAGAGACTGTTCATTGTCAGGATGAATGACTGAGACAACTAAGACTGTAACTGGGCATGTCAGCTGAAATATTTGTTCTGATGGAACATTATTTCTGAAACCACCAAGGTTTAGATTTAACACAGCAAGCACATGCACAAACAAGTGTTACCAAAACTCTCCATGCAGGGGACAAGCAGTGGATTATCAAAAGCAGGGAAAGTAAACTGAAACATTCATGAAATGTCAGAACCAGACTGAGATGTCGATCGCATTTGAAATTCAAAACATGTGGAAAGTGTAATAATTGTCTGTGTGTGCCTGTCTCATAAAGATGTACTCTGTGTGACTGACTCTGAGAGCCTGGTCACACCAGCCATTCAAACTTTGATGACTAATGACCATCAGTAGATTTTCTTGCACAGAAGTTCAATCGGGACGAACTGCAAATTGGCCAACAGGAGAGAATCATGTGGCCAATAGAGGAACCTACAGGTAACGGTTGGCTTGTAGATTAGCTTTGCTTTCTTGGCCCAACAATCTTAAAGTTTTGTTTCTTTTAGTAGCCTAGCTACTTATACTACAAACATCAATTCTGAAAAGATAATCATTGGAAAAGCCAAGCCCCCAGTCACGCCCGAGCTGTGATTTTGATGTAAAGGCCAAACCACGTTATTACTACATCATCATGTGATGGAGACTGGCCTGCAGGGAGCGGGAAGTCAGCCAGCTCGGCCAGTGGAAATCTCAGTCACATGTACTCTATACAGGATTGATTAAAAAGATGCTAACTAGCATTTTCTATGGGCCCAGAATTGTAGATACAAATGGGTACTTGATGGTCAGTATAGGATAAATGTTTAGCCCGTGCAGGATTTATTTTATTTGAATAAATATAGTATCATCTTGTGATCTTGTATTCAGTTCTCCTCCCTAGGCTGTATATAAAGATACACAGAGATTTTCCGAACAGGGGTTTTCATGCTCTGTGTTTTGAGCCTCATCATAACCATCTTGACCATGCCGGGCTCCACCTTACTCCTGATTAATCTAAAAATGAGCAAAGAGTGACGCATAGCTGAGCAATGCAAATGTCTCTGACATTCACTATCCTTTGAAGCACCCAAACTCAAACTGGCTACATCCTTAATTATGCAAAACTTCAAGCCCAAATTCAATTTAAACAGTTGAGTTACATAAAAATTCATACCTTGTATAACTGATGATAGATGGAATAGAGACCAAAACAATTTTGTGTACCAGGCTGTACACATATTGTAACCAAACTAATGTACTTTCTAACTGATTAAAAAAGATCTGATCTGGTTAAAAAAGACCAAGACCCTAAAAAACAGTATTCCACAAACCAATTGATGATGTTCCAGAGGCTTCCTCTTTCTTTTATATACTGTTCCCACTTCGGTAACTCTATTGATTGATTTGATTAACAGTGTTAAACATTATCAAGACAACAGAAATCCTTACAAGCTAATGTAAGTTTCTAGCTTGTCATGTCTGATATTTCTGTATTGATTTAAATTTTGTATATTCTTAAAAACAAAAGGTTATAAACTGACTAGCGCTATCATGCTCCCAGCTTCCTTATCTATTGCGTCATGGCACTTTCCTGTGTGACCAGCCTTTTACGGTATCCATTTCTCCATTTTATACAAATGTGATGGACGAGTTATGGAAATGTGGAATTACTTGATTTAATTATGATATCAGTTCATTCTTTTTGTCATCTGTAGTGCAACCAGGGTGCTTTTCCCCCAGCAAAGCTGCATTTACTAGTGACTTGAGAGGCGTGTTTGCACAAGCTTACATGTCTACAAATTGATGTCTGTGATTCTGTGTGGGTGTCTGACTGCTTGTTCTGCATGTGGGTGTTTGTGTTCTGCGTGTGTGCATTTCATTTAGAGAGAGAGAGAGGGTGGATTGAAGAGCGTAAAAGAGAGTCAGAGAGAAAGAGATTGGAGACGGGATGGGGGATGACGGGCTGGATCTGATTACGGGTTGGAATGGCTGGAAGGGTTTGCGGTGCAGCGCTTTCTCAATAGTACATTCCTGTGTGCAAGCCGGGGCAGGATCCGCAACTACAGGCCGGCCTCTGCCAGAGGGATTGAGCGAAGAAAAAAAACAAAACAAAGGACGTCGTCAGAACAAGCAGCAGGTCAGGACTCACATTTAGTGGGCCCTTGCTAGATAGCGGCATAGAAGATGAGTCATTCACACATCTTGTGCTGGCCTCCATAACACTCTAACATGGCTCTAACAGGCCTCCTGTGACATATGAGCATAACCGGTATTTTGTGCAACTTGGAGGTCTAAGGTTGAAACTGGGGGTTTATTGTCTCTGGACAAGGTGGAATGATGAATTTACATGCCCTCTGAAACTGTCAGCGCCGAGTGGAGTGACCTTTAAAGAAGGAAGCTGACTTTTTTAGAGGCTGGAGGTTAGTGTAGGCCAAGGCTTTGTGTGTGTGTGCCAGTGTGCCAGCAGGAAACGTCTGACAACTGTACAAATCAGCGCTTTTAAAAGTCAACAGCTGTATGCCAGCATGACCCCTCAGCACTGGAAAATTCAAAGACTCACCTGCTCTGTCGGGGAAAATGTTAAATGTCGCCAGTAGGTGCTTGGCATCTCACACAGACACACAACAGTTGGCGAATCAGGAGTTTTACCTATTTGTCAGATGCACTGGGAATAAGCCAAACATCTATCTTTGGGCTAACTGTCTGACTGACTGTTTGTACTCGTCAGTTAACGACAAACTGTTTCTCTTCCTGTCTCTCCAGATTTGCCTCTTTCTCTCTCCTTCTTTCACACACTCACACAAAAGCGCTCCCTCTGCGTCGAGTTCAGGCCAAGGTTTTGACACGAGTCACTGAACAACACAGAGGTTCCCATGCTGAAAGCTGATAAGAAGGCCTTCCTACCCCTGCCAACTCCACTCTCCTCCCCATGCAGTGCCATGCAGTGTGTGTTTGTCTGTGTGTCAGGCAGCTGGGAAAGGTAAGTGGGTGGATGAGGAGGGTGATGCAGGCCTTCGCCCAGTGCCTTTGTTCCTCTACCAGTCCTGCTGCCACCGCTGCTGACGGTAAACACCTCCACAAAGTCACAAAAGAAATCGGCCGCTCCACCTCCTCGGCCTGTGGTTTGATTTACTACGCTAAGGAAATAACATTAACTTGTCTGCGCGCCCCTCCCTCTTCCAACCTCGCTCTTTGTTCGCAGGTTTGTTTACTATTCTCTGTATGGAAAATCCTTCAGGAATGTGGAGGAAGTGGGTGTTTCCTCCTGGAGCTTGAGTTTTTTAATGGGGTTTGGTGGAGGACAAGAGATGTGGTGAGGACTGGGGGCAGGGGGCTGTTCCAGTATCTCACAATGCTTCAGGTGGTCGGCAGGGTGTGTTTGGCTTTAGGTTGCCTGAGGCAGTTACCTGAGCAGTATTTTTCATCATTGCATTAATTAAAGGGGTTAGTTTAATAAGTTAAGCTTCTGTCCACACCTGCATGGACGAAGCAAGATGGATCATCTGATTATACATCAGTTTTAAGAGAACACATTTCCATCCATCCAGTAATTATCCATGAATGATGATAATGATAATGTATTTTGACAATATACTCTAATTTTCTTGCCGATCTGGCCTTTTTCAAGCACTATGAAACAATGATTTCTTACATAAACCTGAAACCACTGAAAGACTTAGTTGAAAGGTAGAAAAAGTAGCTTACAAAACGGTCTGCAGCTTGGTACAATTAGTAGCTGTTTCCAGGTCAAGATTGGAACTCACAGTCTCACCTTTTAAGCCAATCATGGAAGAGGAGGCTTAATGACATCAGAAAGAAAAGAACAAGTCGAAAAAACTGGCAAACCTCATGTGTTAAAGACGGTGATGTGATGGAGTCAACAACATTTGTCATTTGATTAGTTTGTCATTCCATAGATGTCTATTCAAATTATTGTGAGTATGTGACTGAAGATTCCTTAATGTGAAGAATAAACCTAAACCCTGTACAGGACCTTCATCTCAACACACAAGGTAGATTTGACGTGTTGCATTACTGATATTTCACGTTTTGATTCTGACATTTTTTCAAATCAAAAAATCTTTTAAAGATATGAAGATGATTAGGGGTTCTATAAAGTCCCCTAATAAGCCCCTTTATACACCTTCAAGCTGCCCAACAAATACGCTGACAGTGAATTAAATGACTATTTGTAGTGTGAGAGTTGTTGCTACAGTGACAAAAATACAGAGTTAGAAACTCATACTACACTTTGCCTCAGCTCTGTGGAGCTTTTTAGCTTCCTTTCATCTCAGTGTTTTGGTTTTCCAGCCCTACAATTTCACTGTTTTGGTTTAATGTCACTGCTATTATCAACCTTGTTTCCAGTAGCAACAGCAGCGGAAAACTCAGATACACCAACTTCACACTGTCTTCCTGGCACCAAAGGACACATAGACAAAGTTAGCGACTATAGCTGGATAACACAGCGGAGCATTTAGCAGCTAAGGGGCAGCGATTTGACTCAAGAATCAGTGCAGATTAGAATAGTGCAAAGAGAAGAGTGACTTACAATCACCACATGGCCAGAAACATAACTCCTAATGAAAGCTAATGTTGCTCTGTGTCACTTGGAAACTGTCTGTAGATTCTATGTCTGTGTTGCTTTTACAGTCTCTTACATTACCTCCAAGTGCACATAGAAAGAACAATGTTGCAGCTTTAAAATTAAAGTGTACTACTTTAATCTCAAAAGACCTTAACAAGTGTAGACTACAACACAACTCCCCTAATTTACACAGCAATTTAAAACAGCGATTGTTCAATTAATGATAAATTTAAAGTTATACTGTATTAGGCAGTGGTACTCAATAGAATAAAACCAAACGCTTGAAAACACCATAGCTTTTAAGTCTATTAATTATGATACAAGGCTTTAATAGCTACACAGCTTTCCCCAATTATTACTGTTATTTTGGTGTTGAAGAGTTGCACCTTTAAGCACACCAATTCAAGATAAGGCATATTTCTGTAATTTTAAAGCCATTTTAAGGCTTAAGATTTGGTTCTTATTTTGTATATTTAACTTGATTTTTGCCCATTAAAATATATCAAAATCTTGTGGCCTATTAACTAATACAATCCCTTTAAAAGCGTAATAAGTGACTGGTAAATTTTTTTGTGTTTTCAGGTGAAAAGCTGAAGTAGTCAGTCTCACAGTGACGGCAGCTAATTTCTTCTTTGTTATTCTATGCAACACTGTCACTCAGTCCTTGTTTGTAGTTTACTATTGGTGTTGTGTTGCAGTTGTAGTGTATACCGTTGACCCCTACCAGCAGTAAAACACACCTCTGTGATCACACGGACACACACCTGTGGTCACCTGCAGCCCTCCTACCAGACCTCTGACCTCAGGAGCTTCAGTAGCTGCATATAAATCTCAGCCCGTGTTTAAAACTGTTTATGTACAAGTGATTATAAGAGAACTGCCCAGATGAGGAAAACATGACGGCAACAGCAGCGGGTGTAATAATACCATTAGTTCCTGGCATCTACTTGGGAAACATATTAAGTGCAAGGCCTGTTTGAAAATCCAGGGGTCGCAACCTTTCCATTGTAAACAACACTTTAGTAGAAAATGCCCTCACGCCCACTTTCATTCCCCACTCAGACACACGCACAGCATGGTCATGTGAAAAGGGGCTGAATCATCTGTGCTAATGAGGGCCTTAGATTTCCATGTCGCTCTCATTCTGACTGTGTCTGCATCTGCCTTGACCACTTATGAGCCACAGCTGCCCACAGAAATGCCTACAAGGGGATGCCTGCCTCCTGACTCCATGTGCTGGCGTGTGTGTGTTTATGTGTGCTTGATCAGCTTGAAAAGCACATTGTACATTATGTCCCCTTCAGCCAGTAGCAGCAGATGCAGAGGCCTCCTGGATTGCAACATCTGAAATAAACCTGGCAGAAAAATATAGTTGCTTTAGAGTGATTACCAGGAAAGCTTGGATAATCCCAGAATGGTCATACAGTTTTGTGTGATGTCACTGTTTACCTTACATGACCTGTATCATCTCAGCGCAGTGAAACAACCCCCCCTAAAATACTGTGCAAACACCACAGCTCTGGTTGGAATCCTGGTACCTGTTGCTGCAGCCTATTTGGTTTAATCCTTGAGTTTCCTGCATTTATGTCATCGCAATTTACACTCATTTCAGTGGTTTGTACAAGCGGACTATGTTTGCCTTTGGAAGGTGTGTGTGTGTTTGAGTGTATGTGACTAGATGAGGGAGGGGTGTAATCTGTGTGTGAGTGTGCGTCTCTGCAGGTGATGATCTGATCTCAGGTGCGTGATTGTGTTTGAGGAATCTGGCCCCCCATCTTCCAATCTGTCCATCTCTCAGCGCTCTTGTACGAACAGATGAGAGTCCCACCCGTCTGCAGCAGGTAATCACAGGACTCCTTTACTGTTTTATGGAAACAGGCCTGTCACACTGGTATGTGGCTCATCTGTCAACTCTCAGCACAAGAACACTGCTAGTGTTTATCTGTTTACAGAGCAAGTCACTGCTTCTGTTGGACTGTCTTTAAATATTCAGCAAAATACCCAAATATTTCACTTGATATTTAGTAATTTTACAGATATGGGAAATTCACAGGAAACGATGACTCAAAATTTTCTATCTAAATATACTAAAAAAACTTTCAACTTTTTGGTTGTTTGTCTCCCCAGAACATATGAATATATTTCCAGGGGAAAAAAACAACCTCTTTTTGCTTTAATGGTCTGCTAATTTAACTGGAACAATTTTATTCAACCTTCATTTTAGTCATCCTATGTCAGCTCGATAGTCCTGGATTTCACAACTTCTGTGATTTTCAGACTTCTGATTTAAAGTCATGAGGTCAAAGGTTTTTGTAATTCTTTGGTTTACCATTTACTTGCAAAATAAATGACATTCAAATCAGCTTCAGCTGTACTTGGTGGAATGTACTTATTAGTAAATATTAGCATGCTACATTGCTTAGTTAATCTTAAGTAACATTATACTTGCTAAACACCAGCGTGTAAGAATTATCATTGTGCGCATGTTAGCATTTAGCTCATATCACTACTCAGTCCAAACACAATCATAATGAACCACCAGCATGGCTGTAGAGTCTTTTTAGTTAGGCTAGTTTTCTTAAGCTAAGTTTAATAAGTAGCAAAGCTAACAAAAGACATGCTAACCTTCTGATTGACACTCATTATAAGATAGACAGTGTCACAGAGCTGGTAGTCAGAGTGAGTTCTGTGAGAAGCTACTGATTCGCTTAGTTTAGCTAAGCTTAAGTTTTACTGTCACTAGATGAAGGCCGTTCTATGGTGTTCTGTGAGGACGTTTCAGCACATAGCTAACGCCCTGCTGGTAACTGTGGTCAGTGGTACAGTTCATCAGGCTCTTCCTAAAGACCCTGTCACGTGAAAACTGATATTTTTACCTTGCTTGCATGTCCTTATGTTTTTTTTTAATATGCTGGAGGACATGTCATAACAGCATGGTTGAGCTTTAACACCTTGAAACTGCAGTGTAGCAATGCCAGGATTATGACTGGATTCAGACTTGCAGGGTTTCACAATAACAAACTAAAGAACCCATCCTGCCAACTTGCAGGGTGTGACTTTAACAGTGTTTAATTAAGGATCCAATCAGGACTTTAAACCTTATAACACAGCACAGTTATTGGCAGGTCCATGTCCTGTGTCCTGTTTTGATGGTCACTCCAAAGGACTAAAATGAGGGTTATATGTCTTTATGAAGGTCCACTAGGGTCCACATGACATGAATGGTGTCGTCTCCCTAAGCATGTGATAGACATCCTACAGACATCCATGTGCAAAATTTGAAGGGGCAGAGTATGAGATGCTGACCCATGTTTGGAGCAGAGTCCTCTGAACGAACTCCAAATGAACTATTAAGTGATATAATTACAGCAACTACATAGTCTCTGCAGCTGTTCATGTGCATGTTTGTGCGTCATTTTAATCAAGGCTTGAATCTATTGCTAATGTAATCAGCAGCAGTGTATTAGACTAGGAGCACTTACAATAGTCTGTGTTGGTGGTTTCCACACACATTTACCTATGTGGTCACAATCAGGGAGAATTAACTAAACAAATCCAAGCCCTTATTCAAGCTGCTTTTGAATTCTTTTTTCTATGTGTTTTTTGTGTGCTGTTGGGAATGTACACATGTATTGATATTAAAAACCAACGAAAAGCTTGTGGAGAGACCATTTTGTTCAGAATTCCTCTTTGTACACTTTTATTCATGATTCCTTTCACCATTTATGGTTTTCAGTGAAGACATTTGTCTCCTTAGAATGCTCCACCTTTTACAAGCATAGATGAATGAGGGAAAATGTTTGAACTTCACTTGCAGAAAAATGCAGGAAGACAGAATATTAGATAAATACTGGCTTTCATCACCATCTGTAAATTATGACTACATATGGCATTAGCCTTTCAGATTGCAAATTAAGCCCATATGTGGAGAGATCATGTAGACTTTTGTAATTACACCATTAAACGATAAGGAAGATGACAGAAAAACGCAGACTCCCAGCTCAAATTCAAGCCCTTTTACACACCACTCAGACTGCTTGGATTGAAACAGGTTAACATACAAACATAAATCCAGCTCATCTGTGTAGTAGACAGCTGTAAATAACCACAGCTACATTTGAAAAAGCTGGAAAGGAGCTGGAGGAGAGGAGCTTCAGAGGAAGGTCTGATTTGGATGGGAGGTGAGATGTCATTTTTAATAACAATCGAGCGCTGCTCTCAGAGACTATTCGTGGTGCCGATGTATAGGTTGAGAGAATGCCTTGCTGTTTGTGGTCGATCTGGAAGATAATGTAATGGTGGGGTTAGGTGTGTTTTGGATCAATAGTATTACTGTAATTGACTGGCTCGGTTGCAGGGGCAGGATGGTATGGATGTCACGGCTGAACAGACCATGACCTAACAGATAATGGAGTTAAACACATAGCGCAGACCACGTGCACAGCTGCAAATTGAATTTAGAAGAAGAGGAAAACAAAACAGCCTATAATCTACTTTGAAACGCAAACAGGGTTCATAGTCTGTAAAGCAGAATAGCTGGATGGCGGCAGTTCTTGTTATACACTTACAACTCCTGCTTTCTCGCCACCTAACAACAACACACACGCACAAACTCACAGGCCCGGTCCAACATTTAACCACAGTGTTTACCACAATCAGATGGGCCTGTAACCTGATCCAAGCTCTGACAGAGGAGGAAGAGGCTGGAGGCATACAGGAGGTGGATAGTGGGGTCATGGTCAGGAGAAAAAGGTTTAGTGGTGTGTGTGTGTGTGTGTGTGTGTATGCATGTGTGTGTGTGGTGGGTGGAGGCTGTAATTGCAACCTACAGAGCCCTCTGGGGTGAGCTCGAGATACGTGCTGTAAATAGGTGTTGCTAATGGGCTTGAGGGTGTTTCTTTAATTAAACCAAAACACTGACCACTAAACCTCTTGACTCCAAGGTTCAACGTGAAAAAACGATCAGCTGATAAAAAAACTGTAACTGCTATGGTGATCTATTTAGAAGATCTCAAACCATCGACTTCTTTGTTCCCACCTGTGAAAATACACCATACTCATCTATGTCGAGTGTCTTTTCTAAAACATTTTCTCGAACAGGTATTGACCAATGAATTACACGGGTAGAATTTCAGTTATGATTAGAAAAATATTGAAAACTTCATGGTTTTCTGGCTGTCTTTATACAGCAAATAGCTTGTATTAAATGTTGCAAATGCTGTTGGAGTTGAGATAGGCAATGCAAACATCTCTGGACCACTGACTCTCCAGTGATAACACCCAACATGTCCATATAGCCTGTTATATGCTGGAAGGCAAATCATGAGCAAAATAAACACTCAACACTATGGTTGTGAATGTGAGTGGAAAAAGAGTCGGCGACCTCACTGATCTGCACTTTCTAGAGTAGGCATTGCTGCAGAGTTACATCCAAGCCTCTCTATATGTAACTTCAATGGATGGAGGTGACTTTTTAGAGGTTTAATCCAAAACTGGACGGAAAATTTAAGTTCAGGAAAGCATGACCATTTTGGTGCATCTATTTCAGACCTGTATGAAGTTTCACACAAAAAATGACACTAATGGTTACAGATTACATTCAAATGTAATGCCAAGAGGCTTCGACAAAGTATGTTGTATGTGATGGGTCAAGAGTGGTGGGGCTTGGCTCCGTTAGCGAGCTTGAAAGTGTGCCGCAGTGCCAACAAAGTGAAGCCGCTAGGCCCCTACCCTGATGATGCCCCTCACTCCATTCGAGATGATGCACAAATGATGCTTGCTTTCTGGAGCTCTTGGGATGTTTAACAAGTTTGTAATGTTCATGAACTAAAATTCACAATAGAAAGAGTAAAAATTGGCCATATTTGCAACGGGAGGTGTCCTGTCCAAAGTTTTACAAACATTTTCTTTGTAATGGTGGCCTCCAGGGAATTTTTAATCTGTAGATTGTCTGTATACCATGAGTGGCAGCTGCTAAAAACTAAGACATGCACACACCTTCATTTAAAATGACAGAGGTACCACAGTCCACAATCCAATTCTACACAACCACGGTACATTGTCTGACTGTGGTGGCACTGACATCCTGTCATTGACGACGTTGGGTATATTTAGTGTCTGTTTGTTAATATAAATCATTGCCATCCCGAATTCGTTTCCACCGTTGCTGGTAAAACAATTTAAACATGGATTAGACTTCTACCTATTTAATCTCCACATACTTGACTTCCAACAGACTGTAAAATGGAAAGAATGAACTTTGTAAAGGTAGAAAACATGACAAGACGTTAAAGTACCCAAAAGGTCAATATGTATATACATGGCTGCCCTTTGTCTTTACTTTCTCAACTGTAAACTCTTAGGCCCCAGTTGAGTTTCCCCTGACCCTACATCTCCTCCCAGCAGGTCCCACAATGCAGCACTGGTGCCAGGGGAAGTGTAGTTTGGGCTCATTGTGTTTCCAACATGCCACATCCACAATGGCATGAAAGACGTCTTGCTGGGGGAGACGGGTGAGGGAGGAAACCGAAGCAGCTGGAGCGCACTGAGCCGAGCGGTTTTCCATTGCAAAGAGAAATATGTTTCACTTTTGTCTTGCTGTATCGTAACAATAACAACAAGAACGCAGAGTTTGTCACAATGCTTTTCCTCGATTCTCGAGTCTCCCACATTCGCAGTGAGATGTTGTTTTCGGCTTTCATCGAGCCATTCAGAGTGTGTCCTTGCTTTCTGCCTACATCACAATGATTTAGGTTCTTCCTGCTATTTGAAGGAATAATTATGTGATAGTATCAATGAGAAGCAGAGTGGAAGCTGGAATACAAGACCACAGACTGAGCTAACATTTCCTTGGATTACATTGTTGTTGCCCAGCTATAAATAAACAATATAATATGACCAACCAACCAAAATGGCCACCCAGGTTTCTGTCAGACAAGAGTTTTATTTTTTTCTTGTAGATAAATTCAACATCGTCTCAACAGGCACGTGCCCTCTCAGATTTTTTTTATATTGGTTGGCTTTAAAAACTATTAAAAGCTGTGTTTTTTTTGTTTGTTTTGCTTAGCTATTTATCTACAAAAAATGTGTTTGTACATTACATTCACATTTAAGTCTGACTGGTAGAGAAAGATCTTCTTTTTCGTCTATTCCACCTGGAGGACATCAGAAGTAAGAACAGAGTTTGTGGAGCTGCTCAGCAGTGGCTGTGGACGTTGTATTAACTGTGGTGATTAACACAGTGTGAGATATTAATAACCAATCTCAGAGAACAACATGAGCAGAACAGCTGCATTTCACACACGTCCTGGCTTAGACATCCCATCTGGAACTCCATGGTCTTTTCAGAAACATTAACTTCCTGTCAACAATATGTGCTGCACATAACTGTGTTTTTCATGGCAGGTGAAACAGTGAATTCTCTTCTCCTCACCTGCATGAAGACTGGCTAAAAAACTAGAACTAATGCTCATGTTAGGACAAGTGTAGACTCAATGTCCTGACAGGCTGGAGTTCCGGGAAGCAGGACAAACACATTTGCCTCACCTCTATGTCTCATAAAATATAAAATCCTGAATGGACTTTTCAAACAATACTTTACAGACATATTAAGTCTACATAGTGTGAAAAATCCAAACTGCAGTAGAGAACAGTGTTGGCTAGTTAACTTACTGTTGCCACAGAGAATAAAGCCTTGTTTCTAATACTTTCTAGTTCAAAAATGGTTATGAAATGCAGTAGCTGTGGGGATTTTTTTTTTTTTTTTTTTTTTACATACAGATAAAAAAACAGATATTTTAAATTGCAGAGCAAAGACATGGGCTCATCTGTGGATCAAGCTTATGTTGCACATACTTTTGCATAAAGAACTGAAACATTTCATTGCAGTACCATAGGACTGTAACACCCTATTTTGTAAAAAAAAAACGTGTAAACAAAAGTAGCGCACAGTAGTAAACAGTAAACACATAAGAAAAGTAACGTGTTTTTGTCATGATATGAAAGTCTCCAGTCTTTGTGCAGACAAGTTAAATTGCAAACATGACTCGCTTCACTTCAAATCTTCATTTTATAAGGTCAAAGAAGACCTACTGTTGTTGTTGAGGTTTGATTGATTTAGGCAAATCCCAGCCAGGGTGTGTTATTATGGGTGAGTGAGTCATCCTCATTGCGCCAACCGCAGGCCTGTTCATGTCTCATTTGGTAACCAGTAAAGTCAGTTATGCGGATTTCATGTGATGTGACAGTTGTGTACACACAGAAGATGAGCATGTGTAAAACAGAGTTGAATGTACACAGCTTTGCTGAAACTATGCCGCATTCCGACTGCGGTAGATGTCAAAGGTCTTTAATATTTAAATTAGCTGTTAAAAACCTCTGCTTTAATATGCTTACAAGTCTGAGTAAACTCGATAGCTAATGACTAGAGATAGCAAACAAGGAAGCAAGACAGGAAACAAACACGCCTGGAAACTGCGTAACAGTAACAGTTCCAACTTCAAACATCAACAATTAGTAGTAATAATTACTGCCTGTAAAACTGTATTTTAAAAAAATAGAATAGGAATCAGTGTGAGTTGCCTTCCACAGGGTTGGAGACAAATATTTTGGTACACATGAAAAGAGAATAAAAGAACTAACAACCACACCTGCAGTTAGATTGCATAATATTTAATAAGTTATATTACATCACATTCAGTGAACAATAGGACACCTGCTTTTAAATAATTACATCAAAGAAGTTCAACAATGGCCACATTGTTTCCTTGTTATTTTGTCCCTTATGTATTTAATTGACACCTGCTACTATGTCTTTGTCCTTCTGTATAATAGGCACAGTGGAAAACAACATCTCACGTGGCTGTAGAATTCAGAAGTCAGGATCCACCAATCACTGATCTTTTAGGGTCAAAGGTACTTGACTCCATGATTCTCTCTGAACAGCGAGTCCCTACTGTTATAAAGTGAGAACTGATTGATGGGCGAGCAAGAGTGAACTGCACGCCAGAGTTAAGTGAGCCTCGAAGCAAAATGCAGACATAGACACATATTGAATCCACTCACAAACACATGCAGATTTATAGCTCTGGTTCCGGAGGCACGAGTTACTTTCTGTCTCCCCTAAGACATAGCCGCTCACCCAGAAAATAGTGACCCTTGGAGCGGCAGTCAATCATAGCTGCCCGAAGAACACTGAGTCCGGAAAGCCACAAATTTATGAGAGGACTCATATTATCTGGGTTTCCCATAGGACGTACCCACACAATCAGGCCCTGAAGAACACTTAAATATCTGTCAGTACCTTCGCTGATGTAAACACAGCAAACAGAGTTTGGATGAGGTTAAGCGTATAGTGCTGGTTAATCAAATTTTCCCTTTTAGTGGTAATTCTTACTTGTATTTAGTTTCAATTAATATGATGTTACAATTATATGAGAAAGTGCTTTGCTTAAGAGCATCCTAACAGGGATAAACAGTCCTTCTCCAGGGGATCTCCACTTACAGAAAGGGATTCCTCTGGACCCCGTCCAGTGAAAATCAAGTTGTTTATATGTTTTTTTTTTTTTTTATGCTGGTAAAGTCTCATCAGCAAAACAAGCAGTTAAAGCAATTACTGAGCTTTTTAAACTTTGAAACTGCGGTGGATACTAATTACTCTTAAAGTCTTAAAACAGATTCAGACAACCAGGGTTTTATACATGACAAATCTAAGGAACCAATTCAGTCAATTTGTGGGTGGCACTTTCTGTCATTAATCCTTTTTACAATTGATTTCCAGCAATGAACACATATGGCTGAATTACACTTGTAGAGTAGCTTTACATTGTTTCAGCAAAGTTGTTTGTGATCCAGTGTGCTTGAGCTTCAGCAAATGGTAGCGGTGGGTTGAGATAGATGCAAGGACTTCATAGATCCATTTTAGAGGAAGAAACAGTGTAGAGTCCCATCTAAGCCATTTAAGGCAGGAAGGGATTATTCTCATGAAAAACTTTGAATGTGTTTTTAAGGGGTTAGACTGACAACTGGAGATGGACTTTAACACCAGTCTAGTTTGTCGATCTATTGGCTGCTTATTTAAATCCCAAGATATGTAATTGTGTATTCTGCAGTGCAGCTCCGAGCTGTGAGCATTTCACCCTCCAACTACTGCCCTGAGGTTACTGTGTAAATGATAATCAATCTAATGTCCAACACATTTCAACTCTCTCAGATATGACTGTCTCCTGGTCTTTGTTCAGGATATCTATATCAACTTTAAAAGTGCCTAACAAAACAAAGGACACTCAAATTTCGCAATCTTTGAATAATATCCACAAGGTCACCGCTCATGTCATCAGTCATGGAATGACGGGGAGCCAGTGATGTCACATTTAGCAAAAACAAGCCTGCTTTGATTGTTTATAAATCAAAAAGCCTAATTAAACAAGAACAAATCCAGTCATGTCTTAATAATTCAAACCAAAAGCAGGTAGAGTCTTGCTTGGCCTCACCTACAGCAGAAGTGTATAAACTGGCTGGTCTTCAGCAACTGGGATTTCCTTTCTGCTTTACTGAGGTACTCAGTTCTTGTGAGAGGGACCTGATATTGACAAGTAGGCATCATCGTCATGTGTGTCAATAAGAATATTTGGTGTGGTTGTCTGTCCTGTTGACTAAGATTGGGCGAAGCTAACGTTACTGCATCCTGGTTATGTTTCCTTGCTGGGAAAACTATGTACATGGCATTTAGCTGCAAGTTCTGTATTGTACATGTTTCCTGTAGTACTGATTGCTTGCTGACTCTGGTGTGGACTTTGTGACAAGTTCATCTGGACTTGAGTTCTACAGACTGCACAAGTTTTGCCATCCTCCACAGTAAAAGAAAATTAAAGTTATAGTCCTAGTCTTGATTAGTCCTGCCTTCTGCAAGCAAACATTTGTGTGTCTGTGGTGAGGTAATGTTAACAGTATGTTTACTATGTTGATATGACAAGTCTGGCAGTTTTGTATTTAATGACACCAAATATTTATTCACTTTAATCGCCAGATGAAGCTACTTTGTTGTTGCTGACTAAACTTAATGCTAGAATCCCAACATGGCATATAGTAATTGTCTCAAAAGAGACCCCAAACCAGTATGCCTGCTTCTGGGATGGATGCAACACTAGCGATAAATGGCCTGTCAAAATCTGTCCAATGTTGGTCCAATTTTGAGGGCAGGCACTGTCCCAAAACTTTCCCAAATGCTGCTAAGCTGTTTTTCTTTCTTTTTTTTTTTTGGTGTCTATAAAATCTTGTTATTGTTACCAGTGATGAGCCAGGTTAAATGATTTTACAACCAGAGGTCTCCCAACCACAGTTCACTGAGCGTGTATGGAACTTGCTTCTTTGATGACATATTTTGGTACGTACAATCTTGCAGATGTCTCATAAAAAAAGTTCCTTTTGCCTTGAGCCAGATGTTGAACATGGGGAGAAACTGATTAAGCACTGCTTGGGCAGAGTTGTGGAGCTGGTAACCAGAGCAAACAACCACGAACAGCTTAGGAATTTATATTTCTATAGAAAGAAAGACAGGGGGTGTGATTGTACTTTGACAATCACTAGAGGCACATTTAAGGCCTGTTAAGAACTACATATTATGTTCCTTTCTGAATTCAGCACGGTTATGCACAGAGTCCATGAGCTGCATTTACTTCACATGCATGGAAACACATGGATGAACATGAATACTCAAAGTATTATGAATACTCAAAGAGATGTGATGTCAAGGTCAGGGATGACTTTAACAAAGGTCTAAGTCTTGTAAACAGATGACTGGATCAGAGCATCTCTGAAATGACGAGGCTTGTGGTGTGCTCCCTCTCAACAGTGGTGAGTGCCTACTAACAGTAGGAAAAGGAAAATACCATAACCTGGCAGCACTGTGTTGGATGTGCTGGAACAAGTCAACAGTGCCAGGTCTTGGTGCCAGATACCACAGGCCACCTTCAGGGTTCTTGTACAGTCAAAGCCTTGGCAGCCTGGAGCTGTTTTGGTGACATGCAAAGAACCAAACTCATATTAGGCAGGTATTAATGCTTTGATTTCTCAATGTAAATCTTGATGTACAACAGGCTATCAAGCATGCTAGTGATAATATCTGCAGTGGAGCTCTTCCTTAGGTGTTAGCCATGATGTACTAACATATAGTCATTTTGTGTCACTGTTGTAAGTTTCACATTCAGCTACATGCTAAAGCATTAACACCATAAGCATTGCAATGAATGGTTTGGGTCTCATCACCCTAGTGATAAGTTCAGTAGACAGTCTATATAGTGGTATGTTCCTTTGATATTGGAAAACAATCTGTTGCATTAGATGGCCTGATTTAATGCGACCCCAAATCCAGTAGACTGTGTGTATCCGTCCTGCTGTCTGTGTGTCTTTGTCTTAGAAGGCTGCAGGGTGGAGACTAGTGACTGTGCACATGTGGAGACCCACTTTGCCAATGGTGACAGGATCCGTCAGCGCTTCCCAAACCCTGAAGGAGATAGAATCAGTCATCGTTGGCCGGGCTTGGAGTGAGACAGTCAGCTTACTTAGTCTCTGATCAGACCCTGAAATCTCTGTTTGGAAGGAGGGGCAAAGTTCTCAGCAACTTTCAGCAGCATACCCACCGCATTTCCATAACCTGAGCCTCTCATATAATCACCACAATGATCTGTGTGGACTCATGGTAGAGGTCCAAGTGACACTGGGGTGCTAGATTCATAAGGTCTTAGTTGCTGTTTCACACCTTTGCATGGCTAAGTGTGTATTTGTGTGAGCTTTGACCATGTATGTTAATGTGGAGCATTTTGTGTGCCTTTAAGTGTGTGTTTTCTGCTGTTGCATATTGTGCATCTGTGTGTGTTTCTGTGTTAGTGTGTCACTGTGTGTTTGTGTGTTTAACCAGCAGGCCAGCGGTATGGCTGAAGGCCCGGCCACGAGAAGCAGCAGGATGACATCAGAGGACAAACTGTACTCATAACAATGCTCGTTTCCACGTAAACGCATGGTCACTCTGGCTCCATCTCCAAGGCGTTGGCCCTTCACCTCCAATCAGCAGCATCATCGTCGCCTTCACGAGGCTGTCCAATCATGTCGTCCTGCTAGCCTTGACCTTCTACAGATTAACACTTCCTTTTGTTTTCCATTTGTAGCCCTTTCTTTGTCCTTCTGTTTCTCTACATATGGCCTTTTCCTTTCCTCTCTTTCCATCACTCCCTGTCTGTTTCTCTCTTTCTCTTCTTCTTTCTCCCTCTCCCTCTGTGTTGCTGGTGATGGCTGTTTTTCTTGGCAGGTGAAGAGACATGATGGAGGTCTGGTCCCAGTGACACTGCACATTTTCCCCTGTTTTTCTCTCTTCCTCTCTTCCCTTCCTTTCTCTGACGGTCTATTCTTGGCTGATGACTCTGCGTCCTCAGCAGTTTGTAGGCGTTGCTCTCCCAAGGCGTTTCACTAATTGTTATTCCATTTCCCCATCATTACATCACTGCATCTGAATGTGTGACTGATAGAGTTTGTGTGAGTGCGTTTGTCTTTTTCTGCTTGTGATCATTTAATCAATTTTGCATATCTGCATGAAAACGTGTGCGTGTACGTGCTCATTTCCATAGACAGCATACATTCAGGCTGTCATTTTGTGTATTTTTGCAAGTGGGTGTCACTTATCTCCCAAGCATCTCTTGATTTAGTAAAGCCTGGCATGGTTGCCAGTGTTCCACAGAGAGTGGGGCAAGTGTTACGTAATTAGACCTATTTCTATAGATGCTGCAGATGTCTGTGTGTGCTTCAGTGTACGTGTGTGGGTGGGTGTTATGGTGAGCTATCCATCTCCAGGGCATCTGCTCTCCATTATGTTTTAATGGATGTCAGATAAGAACATGACAAACGGATGCAGAGTGCCTGTGAGACGCCTCAGCCGCCCCACTGGGGGAGCTAGAGACTCACGGAGGAGAGGATAACTGCTATTTTTCCATCTCTCTTTCCTTCTCTTCCCACCAGGGGCCTGAAATCCAAAGCCAAATAATATTTGACGATAATTTTCATGATTTGTGTTGGTTCTGCTTCGGTGCCAGATGGGTGGGATTTGCCACATAGAACAATACAGTGAACGCCAGAACTATTAGACAATCATTTGAAAGTATTTGAAAGTCAGTTTGTTGAACTTTTCTGTGGCTGGCAGTTTGACTTAACATTATTTGTGCTGTTTAACCTGCTAGTACTCCAGGCAGGTTAAAGTAAATGTTCAAAAATGATTTGACCCAGGGTCTGTTACTCTTTCTGTCTGTTCCCATTTATATCATAATTTCTTTCTTCCCCCTTTGGCTGCTTTTCTTTTCCTCTATTTTACAGCTACATGTTACTGCCAGCTAATTACTTCTGACATTTTTTGTAATGGACACTTGCATAACATCTTTTGCAGACTGACAGTCTCACGTTGCTACACACTAAACATCACTCTGGCGCTTTACAGGAAACTTAAGAGTAATTTTTTTTGTTACTGTTGAGTTATTTAGCATAAGTTCAGGTTTTAACTTTACTAAACTGTCATAAACATATTGTTAATTGTACAAAACAATGTGCATATGACATCAAAACTACATATAAAAATAAATATGAAAACACTGGCATGTAAGTAGCGCTAGAGGATACTGTAACAGTCTGCAACCATATTGTCTTGGGTGGTTTTAAGTGGGTAAAATCAACCCAGTATTAGGCCGGTTAATTTTGCTGCACAGTTTCAAAGCATTTCTCAAAACTAGTCTATTTGATTCAATAGCAGAATAGAAATGAAGAGGTCATGTGATGAGGTTCAAAACATTCAACGTAGTTTGCTAATCTGAGCCCCAGAGGGAGAGTGTTCTGTAACCCAACAAACCAGCCAGCAAAAGACTGGTCACCACTGGTCTTGAATTCTGGTGCACAACCAGGAGTCCTTGTTCTGATGGCTTTTGAGTTCTGGTGAGACTGTGTGGGATCAGCAACTCACTAAGGGTTGAACCACATTTATTTTAAGAGTTCAATTTTGAATTTTCTTTCTGACGTCACAACAGACTGCAGACATGTTTATTTAGAGACACTTTCTGAACTATGGAGAAAGGAAGAAACAACAGAATGGTCTTTTCTCATATTTTGTAGATATCTAGAAACACTGGAGACATATTTATGTTAAAAACGATCAAAACCAGGATTTAGCATGATATCGGTCTTTTAAGATAATTTCTCAAATTTAAACTGGGGTTTAAAGGTGACCCAAAGATTTCTGAAAATCAATGTTCAGCTAATATTTCCAAAAGGACTAGGGATAGATTATGACCCAGTAAACCTGAAGTCCACAAAAGACCAGAACCTCAGTGTAGATGTGATTTCACTAAAGAAAACTATGACACATCCAGCTACATACCTTAAGTGAAATATGTAAAATGGTTAAATTTGCTCTCTGTATGACCAAAGGTCAACAAGTTTCACAAACACAGAAAGTTTTACTAATGATTCTTTTCTTAACCAAAAAGAAAAGAAGATAGGACACAGTGCTGAGGCTTGAGGAACTCCACATATCAGAGAAGCACAAACCTTCTTGACACTCAATATAGTAAACTGGTACTTAGGGAAAAAGCATTCCTAAGTAATACCAGATATCACATCTAATTTTGTCAAATGATCTTTCCAAACATTATAAGCAATAGTTTTAATCAAAACTAGCATTTTCAAATAATAATAATAATAATCCTGAGATGCAGAAAAAGCTGTCTCTGTGCTGTACCTCTGAAGGAAAAGATAAATATCCCACCATTCTCCCTTTCACTTTGCATCTTTCCCTTTCTGCCTTTTCTTTTCCCCTCCTGGATCACCTCTCATTTTTCCAGATGGCCTTTTCACACTCAATTCATTCTGCTTAGACAGCAGGAAGTCAAGCCTGTGAGGGAGACTGGGACATAAATGTGTCCCCCTTGGACGCACATCCACCTATTGGAAATTAATTGCATCTGGGTTCTGTAGGATCTTCCAAGCTAGTGCAGTCAAACTGGCCACCGAGCCAAAAAAATGAGTTATGGTGTAGCTGACCTTGATTTAAAAGCCCTTTGCTCTGCAGCCCTACTCACCTTTTCTATTTTTTCCTTTCTTTTAATATTATGCTGGAACTTAATTTTCAACTGTGAGTCAGTTTCATCTGCACCTGGTATAGTTGTACTGGTGCTTGGTTTAGCATGACGTATTTTTATCGGTTGTTCTCAGTATTATATTGCAACCATAAAGACATGTCAGTAATTAAATTCTCTCACATAGTTTCTCTATAGACACTCTTTACCTCCACCCCACCACCCATCTATTCACAATCTGTTCCTCATTTCTTCTCTCTGTTGGAGTGCCAGCATGAATCTGAAGCTCCTTGCAGCCTCTTCAAATAAAGACACAACTGCACATGACTTAAACTGTGTGCTATTCCCATAACCATCTTCCTCTGACACAAACAAGGTGAACTAGTTGGATTCCTGTCCTATGTTATGACCCCTCTTTGAGCCAGTCAGAGTCTGGACCTGGAAACAGCAAGGTTTATGACTGCTGAGTGTTTGAAATGCAACACTGCTCACAGGGAGACCACAGGTCTTCAATAAAGGCCCTGTCCAGGTTAGGAGACACTACAGCTAAAGTCATGTTCCAATTGTCACTTGCTACAAATCATTACATGATACATTTTTGCTGAGACAAAGACTTCCTTAAAAGTTATATGTATTTTGTTTTGTTTCCTAATTTTTCTTCGCACCTGAAAAAACACATCTGAGCATTTGTGCATTTTCTATGTGGTTGACATGAGGAATTGCAATAAGCCATCAAGCAAAAATAAAACTTTATTGGATCTTTATGTTATTTTGACTTTTAAAAAAAGCAGAGAAAAGTTTAAACACTCAGGAAGAGTAATAATGACTTACGCTGTGAGTAAAGCTTTAAAAATATCAAATTTCATACAGGTGGACTTGCTCCAGGCTCGAATGCACTTTTCCAGACAGCGAGGGTGGACCTCCCCAAAGCAGGGCTGTGACAGGAAATGGAAAACATGTATTCTCACAATTCATCTTGAACCAGTCTTGTTTGTTGGTTGGCGTTAAATCTTCGAAGCTTTTTTCCAGACCTACATGAATCGGAGTAGCTAGCTCTGCTAGTCTTGCTGTCTATAGAACTGCCTAATATTGTGCAGGTTTCCCTTAAACGGAAAAAAAACTGCTCTGGCCTCTTGAAGCCTGGACTCAATCAATCTGATTGAGATCTAGGGAATTTTGAGGTCAAGTCCACGCATTGAACTCTTTGTCATGTTTCCCAAACTGCTCCTGAACAATGTTTGTAGTGTTGCAGGGATCAATATCACTGCTGTAAGGCAATATTGTTATCTTAAAGGGTAGTGTGAAGTCTTCAACAATGTTTAGGTAGGTGGTACGTCTCATACCAACATCCCCGTCGATGCAGAATTCAAAATTTCCCAACAGAACATTGCTCAAAGCATCCGACTACTTCTGCTACATTCCCTTGCCATCTCTTTCCTTGGTAAGCAACAAACTTGGCATAATTAATTAGATCAGACCACCTTCTGCTATTGCTCTTTGGCCAAGTTTAAGAGCTCGTGTGCACATTGTAGGAGCTTTTGGCAGTGGACAGGGGTCAGCATGGACACTGAGTGGTCTGCGGCTGCACAGCTCCATTCACAGCAAACTGCTATGCACTGTGGTTAAGGTTTTCAAAAAAATTCTGCTACTGTAACTTCTGGTGGGATTGGACCACACAGGCTATTTCACTATGTACCTCAGTTAGCCTTTGGCACACATGACCCTGTCTCTGGTTCACCGGTTGTCCTTCCTTAGATTAATTTTGTTAGGTACTAAACACTACATACCAGGGAGACCCCATAGGACCTGCTAATTTGGACATGATCTGATTTAGTCAACTAGTCATCACAATTTGGTCCTTGTCAAAGGTTGTCAGATCCTCATGTTGCTTATTTATTCGGCTTCCAATAAATCAACATCAAGAAATGACTGTTTACTTGCTGCCTAATATAACCTACCCCTCAACAGGGGCCATTGTAGTGAGATAATCATTGCTATTTACTTCACCTGTCAGAGATTTTAATGTTGTAATTAATACGTGTATGCACCTGCACTGCAGGGTATCCACATGTGTATTTGTGAATGGACTTGCAAAAGAAACCATATAAAGTCAAGATCTTAATTTGAGCATCTATGTATGCTTGTACACACATATAGCCACACAAAGACCCGATGCATAAGAATTTGTGAAAAACTTTACAGGGGTGTATAAAATCATACTTATGTGCAAGTAACCCTTGTTACTGAGCAAGTAAGTTCATACTGATTGCAACATTTTTAACTGGCCTTGACTTTTGCAATCAGCACGTATTTTCTGTCTATATGTGTGTGTTTGTTAGCCAGAGATCAGAAGCTGGGTGAAGGTGCAGAGAGACACTTAATCCTCAGACAAAGGCATAGACCTGGCTGGAACGTTTGTCACTACACACACAATTATATGGCTGGGATTACTGTCCACTGAAGCACTCTTTCCCTAATGAAGAGTATGTATCATCAGCTGTATCATCAACCACAATAAAATTTAAATGAAGTGATGACAATGACTCTTAAATGGCAATAATAACAGCAATAATTCTCATTAAAAGGCAACATGTACACCTACTGCAATACTCACAACCAGTGTGTATGTACAATTGACATTCAACATTAGTAGCTCTGTGGCACTTTATTTTAAGACTACTATTACAGACCAAATAACTTTTCCCATGCAAAGAGCCAGAGAAAACAGAAACACACAGGCTGCTTTAAGCAGTTGAGATCTGTTTTATGATCTTGTTTGGAAGCACTGCACAATACTGAACAACTGTCTTTAAGAAGTTGATTTAGTGAAATGTTTTTTCTTTTTCAAATGCCTTTTACATCATCAATCACTCTGTTTTAGTGGTATTCATTAGGAAAAATTAATAAAGTTTGCTTGTGGAGTATCTTAGGTGGCAAACTGTGATCCTGTTATCTTTTCAATATATGCACAGAATATTTCCATGCTCATTTTGTTAGGAACCACCATCTAGCTTTTTGAGAGGCCATTTTGAAGTGCTAATGAAATGTATTAGTGAAATTGTTAACTTGTATATATTTAAGACAAAAGCACACTAACACAGACAGAAATAAGTAGACAGAAAACGTCCTTTAATAACAACGATGCTCCTCATCTTTTGTAACACAGTGACCTAAATGACAGGCGCTGGCTGCCTCTGAGTCTGCCCACCATTCAATCAGCCTGTCTCTCATTATTGAGTGGTGGGCGTTCTTCATCTTTTGTCTATGGTGGTTGGAAATGCAGATCCTTGATGAGGCTAAAGCATGAGGTAAACTTTTTGGAGTGTTTATAAAAGGGCTATAGGGGAGTTATGGAGGATTACAAGGGATTTCCAAAGGACTGGTTTGGTTAATAAATGTAGGCTTGTTGGGTCCTGCTTTTTTGAGCGACAGAAAGAAAATGCCTGTTGGCCCGGGAGAGCAACGCATCCGCGCATGTATGCAGTATGCAGTATGCACAAACAAATACAAGCTCATACCTCAGGCGCCCAGCTGTTGTGGTGAGAAGAAACTTGCAGCAATGGTTCAGGAGCTTTCTGCATCTGACAGACCAGCTCGTAAACCCAATAACAGATCACTGGAAACTGCGCTGATGCACCCTCTCTCTCTCTCTCTCACACACACACACACACACACACACACACACACACACACACACACACACACACACACACACACACACACACACACACACACACACACACAGGCATACACATCTGTAAAGTATCATGGCCCCCATTCACCAGGGAAGTATCGCTGGGCTCTTGAGAACAGACAGCAATCACCATCTGAGAGAATGAAAAGCAGCAGAGCGTGTAAAGAGAGCGGTGTATATATATATATATAGGAGCAGGAAAATAGCACCGCTTCAGATCCGGCTTTCTTGAACTTTTGGTTGGAACCCAAAATCAAGGGGATTTAACAATGTTTGTGCTGCGTGTGAAGGAACATCATGATGTGTCAATGAGCATGGTTTAGTTCATTCATTGTAGGCCACAGGAGGGTGTTGTGACGCTGGAAATTTAAATCAGAGGTTTTTTCCCCACACGATTCTGGGAAAGCAATGTTATTTATTCCATTGCTTCCTGTAACAGTTATGACTGCTCTCATTGAATACGGTAATACACCACAGTTATCAATAAATATGATCAAATTCAAAGTAATGGATTGTTGTTTCCTCATTTTCCAGCAGTTCATACAAATTGCCAATGTGTATAATCTGATCAGAATTTGGAATGTGTGCAGATTGAGGCCTTCACTGTAACGGCATACTGGTTGCTTCTGCTTCATACGTTCCAGCTGACAATGTTAGCTGACTGACAGCTGGGGTATTTCTATGGCTCGCATGAGCTTGAAACTCTTCAAGTTGAATTATCGGTGTATAGCCTGAGCAACACTGATGGAAAACATTTTGTTCTTTAGTAAAAACTAAAAGGTACAAATATATGTACATGAAAACATTTCAGCAAGAAGCATGCAGGCGGCGAGGATTGTGTTGTTGTCAATTGTCAATAAAAAAATAGTGTGTAATCACCATGCTGCAAGTGGGCAGAAAGTACACTGGAGCAGCCATATGACATTGCATCAGAGTAAAAGTAATCTGCCCCAAGTGACAGACAGCTCAGAGCATTACAGTAGAACTGTGCACTGTCAATCTGATCCTGGGGAATGCAATTAACATCCAACATTAATGTGCGCAGCAACATGAATTTCAAGGAAAACATTGATGCACTCCTCACCCGACAGACTTTGTCCAGTGCTGGAAACTGCCAGCTCCTCCACTGTGAAAACTGCCGTTTCTTCTCCACTCGACATAAAGGCTGACTCCTTCCAGCTGCTGACTGATACTGATACTCTTGTCTGATACAGTTTGACGTCCATGGAGAAATTGCAAATGTGTACTTACCTGTGGTCACAAAAACTCATGCAGTCTTCTGACTCGTGTAGTTACTGCTTAAACCTTTTGCATGCTGTCTGTGCAGCTGCGTTTTGTGGAAGTTTTTGATGAACCATTGTGTGTCTATTGAAGGCTTCCAGCATGTCTAAGAGTGCTGTCCCAGATGCATTGAGTGCATCCATGTGTTTAGATTTTGCAACCCTCTGTGTACACATAACTCAAAAACTCTCTCAAGCCTGGCACACAAGACTTCAGGACAGCTGTGATTGGATGCAAAGGGACACAGTTGTCCGCATTAGCTCCCTGCAGAATGAATGAGAGAAGGAGACAGAGAGAGAAACCAAGATCGAGTGAGACAGATGTAGGAAAAATATTCTGTCGTTCTGCTTTTATTGAATGTGATGCAAGCCTCCTTAGCCTGCTGACCTTTTGTACAATACTTTGGGAGTGAAGACAGACAAACACACACACACAGTCATGTTTCCTTCCCTTCAGAGAACAGTGCATTGACTTGCATTCAGAACCCCGACTATGATTATTACTTGCCTAATTGTAACCTTAAATCCAATGTTCATAGTAAAATTTAATGGGTTACATTATAGGTATGGATCCCCACAATGTGACTGTGTAAACCGATTTATGCCGCCACAACATGAGTAATACAGACACACGCACACACACACACACACACACACACACACACACACACACACACACACACACACACACACACACACACACACACACACACACACACACACACACACACACATTTTTCCTCCCTGATCCCTCATTTTGCAGACAACTCTCAGCTGGTCTGGACTACATCAGTACCGCTGATGCTTAAAGTAAACACACTGCTGAGATATTTCGATCTTATCACCCTCTACTCTCCTGTCTTCAAAACCCCTTATCCTAAAAACACACATGCACACACACACATGCCATCCAAAGACAGCTGATAATTCCTTTTCACAGTGCCTTGAACAGTTTTATAGTAAAGGATTGGCTCTTGTGGGGTTTATGAGAGTCCTGACTTGATCCACTAATTTTGTGCAATGTTTACTCATTAGTTAAAGGTCTGTGGGGTACAATAACATATATACTGTTAAATTTATCTCCATCAGAAAGATCTAGTACCAGTACTTTAATGGCAGTGACACAATGCCTGCTGTTTTGGCTTTCTGACCTCTGCACACTGCGGTTGAAATGACTTGCAGTCTTTTACTTAAATAATATCACCAATTTAAGTCAATGTACCAAGATACTGACAAACAGTTGATTAAATGACTGCTTGTTTTGTATAATGAGTTAAGGCGAGAGGTAACACTAGTGATGGAACCACAGCTACTTATCACCCAACTCTGCAGTTCCTCAGGTGTATGGAGAGCTGCAACTTCTTCCAGCTCGTTGTTTTATGACACTCAACATTACTAATTTTTTTTCACTTTCACAGCTCTCATCAGTGTCATCCCCAGCAGCAACCTGCAGCTGTTTTTAATGAAAAGGTTCTGATGAATTCCACTGCATGCTACATACCCGACACCATCGTGTGGACAGATGAAATTAGTGACAAGCTGGTGAAGATGCTGGAGCATTTACCGGCTAAACCACTAGACATTTTTCTCCTGGGTTGACAAAGATCCAACCACAGCTAAAAGGAGATTAAACCTTGGATTTTATTTATGCCAGGTCTTCAAAAACATGACTCCAAATGCACGCTAATGTGCATGCAGGATGTGGAAATAAGAACTGGCTTGTTAACAGGTTTCCCATTTACGCTTTATGAAGACACTCATTTTTTCAGCGAATTCTGCCCAAATGGCTGTACTAAATGCTAATTTACTGTCTCTTCCAAAGAAAATGCAACAGAGGATTGTTTGCACCGAGTGTTCTCCCTCAGACACCTCAAGATGTTGCAGTAAAATAGAAGAACCTGACAGTCTGACCCTGAAGGAATAATTCCCGGTTGACAACCATGTGAATGTTGAAGAAAACAACATGCTCTTATACACTCCTGACCTGAAGCACTTTGTCCAATTCAGAAAACAGCTTGCTCTTTCACTGTGAAACGTGCAATTTCTTCTCACAGTGGTTGCTGCAGACCCACCACACATTACAAGTAATGATCCTCTGCATGAAGGTTGTATCACCTTCACAAATGATGCTTTCTACTTTGCTCAAGTTTGCAGACCACAAAGAAATCTGAAATACACAGCTACCTGACACACGTTCTGCTGGTGATACGGCAATATCACACAGAGTCCTGATTTCTGACAGTTACTACTCACATACTGTATGTTGCGTAAGTGACTGGGCTTCATGCACGTTAACAGTGAACAGTCCCAGAACTTTTTGATCACAGCATTTATTTGTATCAAATGGTAAATGCTTTGCACTAACATAGAGCTTTTCTACCTTAGTGGTACTCAAAGCACTTTACAGTGTGTTTCCCATTCACCCATTCACACTACAAAAGCGACAGTGCAGCCATGCAAGGTATTGCCTGGATCAGGAACAACTTCAGCTACAGTGTCTTTCCCAAGGTCAGTCAACGTGTGGACGTTACAATATGGTAAATAGAAACAGACATTAAATCGTATTGTTTTGCTGATTTTCTCAAAGGTTTGGATGAAGTTTAAGCTACATTTGAAGGAAGCTCGCTAATCATATCTCAAGACTTGATGAAGTCTGGAAAAAGTCTGAAATTCAAAATTTGAAATTCACACTTGTCTGAATAATTTACCAACTTTTGTAATGCAGAACAAGAACTTTTCGACATGCACAGATAAATAATCCAATGTTCTGGCTTTGTTCAGTCATTTAATCAGCTGTTCTCATGGTGTAGCTGGAGTTTTGTCTTTCAGCACCCTGATTCTTGCATCTTGCCAAGTTTCCACTGTGAGAGTTGCGTCACCTGCTAACCAGCTGTGTTCTAATGGCAGACTGAGGTTTTTGGTATTTTTCATGAGAACCAATCTAGCAGTTTCTTCATTTTCAGACTTTGTGATAAGCAAAGATAATCAACTGACTCAGGCTTTGTATTTAGCTACATGCTGAAAAAGCTGCAATGCCCACATCCTGATTAACAACTCTATCATCCTGCTATCAGAAAGAAGCTGCTTTGTTTGTGGCAGGAGAGGCTTTTCTTCTCCCAATACAAGGCTGTATCTCACCCATATAATT
Source organism: Amphiprion ocellaris (assembly GCF_022539595.1). Classification (NCBI taxonomy): domain Eukaryota; kingdom Metazoa; phylum Chordata; class Actinopteri; family Pomacentridae; genus Amphiprion; species Amphiprion ocellaris. Next base: position 25,335,272 of record NC_072781.1, on the reverse strand, counting down.
AGGATTACATCTCAGTATCACCTCTCCCTTTACATTCTCCCTCCCTCCCTCTCTCCAGCTCTCTTTCATCTCCCCCAAAAGAATGCTTGTTTATCTTTCGGCCCACTCCAGATAGTGCAAGAACAAAGATGCTTTTTGTAGCTGTGTTTGAGACAAAGAGTGCATGTGCATGAATGGAGTTAAGAAACAACATACAAAAGCAGAAAGTGTTTCGTACTTGCTAGATGAATGAGCCTGATTTGAGTAAATATGTGCCTTAAGTCAGTTGGAGATATTGGGAGAGGCTCAAGTCTCAGTTATGAGAAACATGCATGTACGCACGCGTGTGCGCACACACACACACACACACACACACACACACGCACACACACACACACGTTTCCATAGACTTATTTTGACAAGTTTAAATTTCAGGAATCATTCCATCATCTCCTCTGTGAAGAAAAAGGAAAATATTTAGATATAAAGAGATTCTATTTAAGGCCCAGAGAGCGAGTTAGTGAGTGATATAAAGAGAGACTGAGAGAAAGTGAGAGAGGCTCTGTCAGCTGTGTGTGTGCCTTTTACTGCTGATGTGTGATGCTCATTTACTTGCACTGTTTACTCAATAAACTACAGGAAAACAGCACTAAGCACTGTTTTTCATGTCAGGAGCTAATTGGACAGGTCGTGTGTTTTTGTGTGTGTGTACGTGTGTGTGTGTAGACCCTCACAACGCTATCACTGTCGGGGCCGACTGCTGACAACTCGGAGTGTGCGCTACTCACCTCAGTCTGTGAACAGGCAGCATTAATACACAGCCTCTATGTGAGAAAGCGCGTCTCCCAAATTCCCAAATTCATCTTTCAAGCTGCATAATATTTGAAAGCAAAAGCGGTATTGCGTGTGCAGGGCATGAGCCAATCAAATCACCTCGGATGCTGGTAAAGACCAGTCATATGTGTTCTGAATGCCTCCGCCCTTCCAGAGTGAGCTTGTGTGTGTGTGATGTGGATATCAGGTAGGCTCTGTGGCTTCTATGTGGAGGGGAGAGGGGCTGGATGTTTGGATGGAGGGAGCGCTGATGGAGGAGAGACTGGAGGAGGGGGAGGTTGAATGATTCAGGGAGCGAAGAGGGAGGGGGGCGCAGAAGAAAAATAAGAAACAGCTGGTTGTAGAGTTGCTGGCATGTTGTCAAATGGGGGCAGAGAAGGAAGGGAGATGGTGTCACTGATTGAAGTGCAGCACAAACGGAATGAATTCACATTCTTCCTTCGTCATCTTCCCTTCCAGATCAGTTTTTATGTCATGACCACTGATTGCCCTGTCTGCCCAGTGTCCTCGCAGGGATCATTGCAGTTTAAGCCCGTCTGATGTTATGTGTCCCTGTTGAGCTGCTGTAACTATTTCTTATGGCAAGCCTTTGTGTCCAAGGACTCAGGCCTCCACCCAGTCGTAAAACACGCTCCCTGGGCCGGTCTGCTGGGAGTCCCACATTACTGCACCTCTGGATGAGGCTTGAACTTATTCTTTTCAGGGTGGGAAACTCTCGAAAACCCCTAAAATTACACAACAATTTTGAAATTTATTTTAATAATTGTAAAGAGTCATTCTGGTTTATTACAGCTTCACTCTTATTGGGTACTATTGTCCTCTCTTGTAACTCCTCTGTTGCCAAGAGTACACAGTAATGTTCCATACTAATGTTTAGAATGGAGCCGTAGTTCTCTTTGCGGCTGCCTTTATTTTGTATGCAAATGCGAGGACATTCAGCACACTTTGACATTTTTATGACTTGGGCTGAAAACTGAGGCCAAAATACTGCACTTCATCAAATGGCCACTTGAGACTGGCTACAAAAGTAGGTCAGTCTCCATAGATTCCAGTGTTAAAATATCAAACTTGACAGTAGGAACAAACATGTTTACAGCCTGGTAATTTATTTATTTTTTATTAAGGCTTAAAATTAAGGCTTGAAATTACATAATTAATGGTGTACCAGCTTTATCTAACAGGTGGGTATCATATGACAATCCATGACCCAGAGAAGTTTGCATGGCCCATGTCATTTTACCACCATTCCACCTCTTTGCAAATTTTTTGATTAGTTGGGAGTTATGAGGAGTCATGCGATGCAAAGATGGAAGCAGCTGGAGTCACCACACTGAGCTTCACTTTACTGTTCAGGAAACCAATGGATGACATCACGGAGGGCTCATTCATCTCTATGTACAGTTAGTGTTTCCCTCTCATTGATTGGATGTTTTTGTCTGATCTAATATCTACGAAACATTTATTTTCATTGTCAGACCAAAGCGATCCTTTAGCAGTGGCCATGTTTGAAAAGTGTCAGATAGTTGATTAAGGTTGACGTCATATCCTCATCAGTGGCACATGCTTGTACCGCTAACTCTGTACAGCTGGTGCATCTTCTGGATTTCTTCCAAAGTATACCCCGACACCATATGTTGTACCATTCCTGGGAAATATTTGCAGACATCAGATATACTGGTTTATTGTCATGGTTTTGGCCTTATTTCCTCTTGATAATAGCAGCACTGTATTGACTGCATAAATTGCTGAGATCTGGGAACATGGTGAGATCACTAAAAAGACTTTAGCTGGGGCAAAATATACAAGCACACTTCTAGGTTACAAAAATCTACTTGAAAATAGTAAAACTATTGGTAAATGGTAAAGGCCAATCTGTCCTTTAAGTAACCATTACAGTTTACTGGGGCATTTCCACCAAAATGTTAACCAGATGGGCTCTGGTTTCCAAACCTAATTTGGATCATTCTGAGCAATTTCATTGCAAATAAATATGTTCAGAACCAAAGCATGAGGTAAACAGTGTAATCTGCCATCTTACTTATTTTACCCCAACTTATACCATAATCCATTCCACCAGATTTTGCAGATACCAACATGATCTTAGCTTAAAAATGAAGATGAGCAAATGTTTCAGTTTACTCACTACGTACTGAACTATAGAGTCCATTATATAAGTAGTAAATGGTGCAAATATAAGTAGTAAATGGTGCAAATAGTGCAGCGGAGCTGGCTTGTTCACAATCTGCCTCATTAAACTGCAGGTTTTCTCCCCTCTTGTTGACTTGGTTCTAGACTGTAACTCCTACTTTGTCAGTGCAATGACCAGAGCTCTTACTGTGAGATCCAAATCAGATTCTGGTCAGTTGCCAATATTTTTCTTGCAAGGTCCAAATTGAACCAATCTTTCAGTCTGACCCCAGGGTCAGCCCTCTTGCTGTGGATGGGAACATACATTTGTAAGACTTTGCAACACTGAATTTGATATTCCCATTCTGGGGCTATTTTATTTGATTCATTTTAGAAGGCTCAAGTCTGCAAACACTAATTTCATATGGAAAAAGTCATTAATCATGCAGCTGTGTAGCTGTGAATTAAAGATCCATGTTTTCACACTCCATGAATCATCCTGTGACTCCTTTGGGGATCGTGAACCAGAGATTGAGAGGCACTGTGTTAGTGGATGGAGGAAGAAACTGAAGGATGGAGAAAATAAATGGCAGTGCTGCGAGGTTCTTGGATACAGAGCAGGGCCGGAGAGTTGTGGGCCGACCCCTCACCCCTCACAAATCACAGAGGAGTGTGAGTTTGGTTCATTAGCGGTCAGTTTGTGGCCGTAACTCAGGGTTCAGCCTGTACAGTGCACAACCCCTTCTCCTGCTCCCACCTCTTATTTTTACTCGTCAAGACCCTCCACACCACACCCCTCCAGCCCCTACCCCTCCTGAGTCTGCACAACACTCAACCCTATAATTTGGGTGAAAGATTCAGCGGCTGTTATTTTTATTGAATTCCCAATAACGTCCCTGAGATTACAGTTAAGTGCAGGCGACTGGAGCTCGTGGCTCTGCTGCGGGAGCCATTCTGGGGCCAGTGGGATGCTGAGACTGGTGCCAGGGTGGGAGGTTGGAGGGTCACTGGCTGGTTTTTACACAGCGCAGGGGAAAACGCAGGGCAACAATCATCACATTTATAGATGGCTCGCCACTCTCTCCGGGGCCCAGGCAGACCCTGCCAGGTTTAAAGTCAGCCAGTGGGCTCCTGGCCACTAATAAAGGGATTTCATCCACTGGGAGCTGTAAAGGCCCTCCATAGTATACAGATGTTTATGTGTGAGAGAGAGAGCGGTGCATGTGTGTGCTGCATGCATATTTAAACATGTTAAAATGTATGCATGATGGATTCTGTATGCTAATATGTCTACTTCTGTGTGTCTGTTCTTGCATTGTATCAAAGCTCTTCAGTACAGCATCTCACTCATGACTCAAACATTCACCATCCGGAGCTTCATGTCCTCGCTCATGAATTTTCACTGAATCACGTCGACTAATTTGTTCCACAACATTTTTGTTTTTCTTGCCGTTGCTAAGCGACAGTCCTATGATTAGCAATCATGAATGGAGACCTTTTTGGCTCTGTTCACACAGTGACGTCTGATACAAGGCTGTTATTCATCCATCCTCTCAATCACTGCTGTATCAGATGTGCAATCAAATGTGTGTGTGACAATTTTATATCTGAACACATTCTTCATTATGCTAAATATGTACTGAGCCAACTGCAACGTAATTTTCTTCTGTGTGCACTGCTGTATACTGAATGATAATAAAGACTGTCTAAGTCTTTAGCACCCACTCCTCACTCTCTTATTCTTTCCATAGGTGGAATGTGTTTCTTTGATATGAAAATTGTCATTGACATTTACAACACAGCAGCACATAAATTAAATCTGCTAACAGGCCAGACAACATGCAGCGGTGCCTTGTACGTTTACTACACCATTTTGGACTGTTGAGTGTAACCTCTCTCTCTGATTGTGTGTGTAACGTGTTTTACTCCTGAACATCTGGGGTTGCACCGCACTTTCTCACGTTTCCTCTTCACACACATACATGTCTTACAGTGACACACAAGGAGGCAGTGGTTGCCCAGTTCTCCCGAAGGAGCCGGTTTGGTTTCAGCTCTGCATGAATCGTAGCGGTGACACTGCAGACACTTGACTCCCCCACTGAGGTTAGTTTGAAGTCAAAGTGGCCTCCTCTGACTGCCCACCACACGTCTTACTCCCAGACACAACACTGTATCTGAGCTCGTAGCGGGATTTGACTTTTCTCACACTTGACATGACCTGATTGTGTGTAGTTCTGTGTTTCGGAGTCTGACCCTCAGTTCCCAGGCCCACCAGACCACCCTCCACTGCACAGCTGTCTTTAGTGTAACCTCCTAGATGATCCTCCAAGTAATCCTCCTGTAATGATACTCTAATCACCAGAGAGGCACCAACACTGTTAACCCCTTTACCCCCTCAGAACCCCTGACTGTGAACATGACATTCTGAACTTGCTTGATGCCTTACATAACACTGGAAAAACACAAACACGGAAAATGTTTACTTATGTTCACTTTTATGGTAGTAGAAACAAGCTGCAGAACTGTGCATGTATGAGTGAATATTCTGCAAATGTTTAAAAATGTTGTATTAACTGAGTTTAGAATCAGATGTTTCCATGCTGTGGGTGGCGGCTTCCTGAATGCCAGTAAACACATCTACTCGAAAAAGATGGAAAGAGTGATTCAAGCCCAGAGGGTTGCTATTGTTCTAAAGTGCCGACAGCTTTGGCTGAATCTCATTACTTGTTTTCATGCAAAGATGAAAACAAAGTTGAAGGTTTGGAGATATTCCAATACAACAACTAATACTTATATACTATCATTATTTAGGAAAGAATAAATCCACTCATACCCAATTATTTTCTTCTTGTAGCCCTTTATAGCCAATGCGGGGTACAGCAACACATACTCATAGCCCTCATCAGAGGTGGCACATGAGGGCCGTTACATCATGTAATGAGCAGTTTTTAGATGAACAAACAAATTTCTCCAACAGAAAGGCAAAGATCTGAGAAAAAATAAGTACAAAACAAGGTCATTATATATCTCTACCCCTCAGTTTTATATTGTGTCTTCACCTCTCTGTTGACTTGCTTTGCTGAGAGTCCACAGCTAACTGATACCGACTGACATGACATGATATTTTCAACTTTCTGAAATGGACAAAGTTTTGATTGTCTCTTGTTCTTCTACATATTTTTGGTGAACTGGTTTTGTTTCTGGCTTCTTCTACTCTGTTTGTTACAACCATGTGTATTGTAGCTGAAGTTCATGGAAACAAGCTTAATTCGCAATTTATCTGTTTTATTTTCAGAACAATTTAAAAGTTCACTTCAAACTCACTTGAGAGTATTAATCTTAAAGGAATAGTCTTGAGACGGTTGAATATCAAGTGGCAACTAGCAGCTGGTTAGCCAAGCTTTACATAAACATTGTAAACAGGTAAAGAAACTAGCCACTTGTTTTTCAAAGGCAGACCTGCATAAAAACAATAGAAAGTGGCCAACAGCATGAGTCTGACCTACAAACAGCCCTGCACATAACCTGACCATAACTGCAATGCATCCATTTCACTTTCTGTATAGATTTAAAAAACTGAAATATTTTTATGTTTAACAGAGTCATGCTAAGTTAAGCTAACAGTCACATGGCTGTAGCTTCATTCACTTTTAAGAGAGGTGTCTGTCAGACTTAATCAGTCTATCAGAGGGATCACAACGGGTGGTCGGGAAAACAAATAGTTGATTTTTGCTGATGATATCCTGATCCTGATGTCAGACCCACTTGTGTCTGTACCCCAATTGCTGGATTTAGTCAAATCTTTATCAGGTGTTTCAGGCTAAAAAATCAACTGGGCCAAATACGCCTTTATCCAAATACTGTTACAGAAGTACCTTCAAAGCTGGAAATTTCAATGGGTGCCAAAAAGTCTAAAATACTTAAACCCAGGGCTGGAGAACATGATACTTGACAATTTCAGTCCAATTCTCAACAAGATACAGCTCCTTCTTAAAGGTTGGGACAAATTGCAGATCTTGTTATGGGGGAGAGTCCAGTCCATAAAAATGGTTATAGGCCCTAAATTGAACTATTTTCTAAGTATGGTTCCTTTGAATGTAACTCCAACCATTTTACTGGCCTCACTATACACTTATGCAGAAATCTGGGAGTCGTTCTAACACCAGGGAATGTAACTTAAATGATACTTGACATATACATGAACCAAAACCTAGCTGACAGTTCAGTATGTTTGACTGGCGGGATGGGATGGGAATTTGGGTAAAGAGTAAATGGTTTCTTTCCAGACATATTTGATAGTACATTGTTTATTATAGTGTTTTGGTTTGATTTTTTTTTTGTTTGGTTATCTCTTTTATTTGTTCAGTTATATCCTAACTTGTTATGCATTGTAACACACACACACACACACACACACACACACACACACACACACACACACACACACATATATATACATACATGCACCTGTAAATGATGCATATAATTGTACTGTTATTGTTTGATGTATTTATGTAACTTTGCTCGTCTGTGTTATGGATGTTTCTGGAGGAAATTATAAAAAGTATAACAAAAAAAAAAGTGTCGTCTCTCTACTCATAGAAGTCTCTGCAGGAATGTGAATAAAAGCCAAGTGTTAAACTGTTCTTTGACCTTAAGTCCAACAACAAACATCGTGGATTTGTCCGTTGAACGCTTCTATGGAAAAACTACTTTGTGAATGCCTCTGTCTGTCAGCATCCTTCTTAAGTCACAGTCTAGTATTACTGTACATTCCTCTTTAGTCTGTCACTGAGAAAAGGGGCAGCTGTCTCACTGTTTTCCAGACATTTGAAAAATAGTTTTCCAGTCTGTAACTGATGCTCTGCAGTTTCAGTCCCCTTTCACTGGCCTGTAGTTGTACAGCCGTGCGAACCCTGATCCCCGCACAGCATGGAGTCTTGTGGACGTAGCGAGTGGATCAGAACTGGGCTGCAGCCTGTGGCAGCTTCTCACTGATTGCCAATAAAGCAGCACTGTGATTTACTCGGGCCACTGCTGCCAAAAATAAGCAGAATAGAGTTAAACTTGTCCTTGGCAAAGAAAGATGTCTGAGTCCCGATTGTGCTTCAGCCAAGAACATCTCTCCCCTGCCTCTAGTATACACAAACACAGACACAGACACACACACACACACACACACACACACACACACACACACATGTATAAGCTCTGCCAGTGATTCGTTGTGAATGTGTGGTGCTTGTGTAAGTGCTTGCTCAGACCCAACATGTGTTGTGGCTCATCAGGCCAGAACATGGAAACTGTGAGTGGCTGCAGATGTTGAGGAGAGATGATGGGTTTTGTTTTTGTTGGTTTTAACATGCTTCCTCGCACTCCACTAAGACGCCTCGGCAGACCTTCGTCTTATCCCGCAATCACTGGGGCTTAGAGGAGGATCTCATAGTCTGCATAGTTCTCACTGTCCATCTCTACACAGTGATCCCCTGAGGATCAGAGCTCTAAAGCAGACCAATATTTTGGACTTGATTCAAAACGGACCCGTGGAAATAAAAAAACAAACTTGATTATTACCTGTTTCCAGCGAATCCAAGGATGATTAAACCTAATCCAAAATGTGGTGGAACCAAACAGGCTCTCACCAAGGTTATCAAACCAAATCCAGAATATTTTCTAGACTGTCTGAGACACAGTTTTTACATAAAATAAGAGTAATTTAGCATCCCCCCAGTGCAGGGCTGAACAGAGAAGAACCACAAAGACAAAAAATTGGACATGAGGAAGAGAGAATTCCTTAAATATGAGTGGGCAAACAGAGCAGACAGTACCATCCATTGATAATGCAATTAGCAGTCGCTCATGCTATCAGCCATCATGACTAATCCTGAAATGTCACAGCAGCCACTCAAGAATCCAACCGCAGTATCCCCGTGGTAATCGTGTCGGCATCCGGATGGGCCATTGGACCGGCGGCCGTGGCACATAGAGGGTTATTCACCAGACGAGACGTGTGGGAGAAAAAGCTTGACCTTGGAATCTATACATTAAGCCTGTGGTGTTAGTGATCTCTCACCATTGTTGTCACACTAGCAGAGATTCTCACACTCCCCCCACACACACCTGTCGGTATGTGTTAAAAGTGCGGTCAGGCCAGTCTGGGATTTGGTGGGGCGATGGGGCTTTTCCGGGTCATGAGGTCACCTTCTGTGGAAATGTGCGTGCACCTTTTTATCGACTCAACAGTTGTTGTGTCTGTGCTTGTGTGAAACCTCTCTGGTCAAAAATCTCCCTGAGTAAATCATCAGACTGGTTCTGTTTTTTTTTTTTTGTTTTTTTTTTCACTCAGCAGCAGCTCCAGATTTATTTTGGATGTAACGACTGCAAAGGCTTTGGGGCCAAATATCTGCAAAAATATTCTGTGATACAAGCAGTCATGGGAAGAGCCTCGCTAAGTCTCCACTTTCTTGTCATTTCCTCTCAATGTTTGCCATGAGAAGCTTGTTTAAGATATTATATTTTGCTCAGATGTAGGTGCACTAAGGAAAAACCAAACGGGTAACATCCATAAAATTCTGAACAATCTTGTGAAAACAGACAATGGATTATTATATTTCTCTAAAAACATTAGAAATTCTATGAGGCAGATATTTCTAAATGCTTGGACATGCTTTCCTGACATTCAGGAGTCTAATGGCATTCTTGCATCCAACTGTCTTGTTTTGATAGATTCAGTTGCTGATGGAGTTCAACCTTCTCAAGTCATCCCGAAACACTTTACAATTTATACTTGGCTAAAATGTGATTGAAAAAGAGCAGTGCAACATCTGTCTTCTTTAACAAAACCTTCTGTGTTTCAGGTACAGAATAAGAGAGGGCTTTTTGAACTTGAGGGTAATTTTAGACAGACAGTGAGGTATGTTTGGGTGCAACAATAAAGGTGGTAAATAAACTAAAATCAAGTCAGCACATAAGTGAAAAAAATCTGGAGACATCTGTTTTACACATCTGAGAACATTTTAAAATGCTATATTCGAGTGTTGAAGGTGGATTTTTTTTTAAACACTGAATTGATGGAACATTTTACAATCACGCCCAGCATTGTTGTGTTAACTAGTGGCATTACAAAAAAGTCAACGGCTCATTGCCTCAGTCTGTCTGTGCTAATTTGGTGTTTATTATAGACAATCACACAGTACATTGGCTGTGTGGCATAAAGTTTGCCATTAGCCAGTTAACCAATATATGCTTATTGTCATAACAGACTAAATGAGGCTATAGAAGCAATTTTGCATTAATGCAACATGGGTCTGTTTTATTATTTATTACTAAAACATTTTGTGTGTCAAGCAATGAATGTGTTATTCCTTCTTTCAAAAGTTAAAAATACAGTTCTGTGGGTTTTCCATGTGTAAGTCTACAGGCTGACAATGTCTGTGCCTGTAATTGAACTGGTTCTCTTCTTCTTCAGGGGTTCACTACATTGACTTTAACCCTCAGCCATCAGCTGTCATCTCCTATGGGCTCAAAATCAAGTTTTAAGAGGTGAAAAGACACTTTTTCATCAGTTGATTAGTCTCATCTTTATGTCATGCATTTAATGATATTTCATGGTTTCTGTATCCAAGTCTGGGACATACAAGACAGGAAGAGAGCAGCTGGTTGTCGTGGTGGTAGAGGAAGAAATTGACAGCTCTTAACATTTGAGCCACCATGGCAAAGACCACATAGTTATGGCCAGACTTCCAGGTTGCATCATCTGTAGAACAGCAGTGAGATGCTCCCAGTCAGCAGTGGTGAGCACCTAAATCATGAACCGTCAACAGGGTGTTGGCCGATGTGCTGGGACAAGCCTGATCCACGGTGGACTTCAGAGAACAAGCAATGGCATCAAAAGTAAATTCCAAGTTGAGGTAAAAAAAAGAGGTATGGTCTACTGCAAAACATCAGCGATATGGAACAATCGTGTGAAACCCGAAGGATAGCATAACAAAAGCTGCAGAAAAGGTTCTCTCCAAACAAGAAAGAATAGGGAAAAGGAAATGAATGACAGCTGGAATCTTGAACCTCACCAACCTGAGAAGATGGTCAGAATACATAGGAGAACAAGGAAAACACTCAGAAAGCACAGTACTTTACCAAGGCTGCTCAGTCGTTTTATCATTTTCAATGGCTGAAATCTTGAAAAAATATATTTAATATAGATATATCCACAAACAAAATGACCTTGTGTTGAGCGCAGACACGTGTTATGCATGTGTACGTTATGTACGGATACCGAATCGTGTGCCCTAAATATGTAGCGGGCAGTGGGAATCGATGGGACTCAGAAACACCCCCACAATTTAATCAGTTGTTCCTTGTATCATTTCCAACAGATAAGTCCTGATAAGTCCGCAGGAGTCGATTTATAGCAGGATCGCAATCATGTGATCATCAGCGGGCAGCTGACGTAGTGTTCACTTGTTGTCATAGTTACAGAGACACCGTGCCGCTATCTCACAATGATACAGAAATCTTTAACAAATCCATGGATCCAGACTATAAGCCACATCACTGCCAAAATCTAATCACTTGGTCCTTGTGTCATTTCTGACCTTCCCTGAAAATTAGTCCATTTTTGATTAATGTTGCAAACAGACAAACAGATGAAAATCAAACAGACAAACCTATCTCGATCGTCACATAACTACACCGAGGCTCCGCCTCCTTGGCAGAGTAACTATATGAAGATAGAGAATGGGACAGCACTTTCCCTGGCAACAACAATAACAATGGACCATCGACACTAAAAGCAGAAGTAGAACATGCTATGAAGAAGAAGCAGAAGGCAAAAGCAACTGGACCAGATGATATCCCAGTGCAAATGTACGAGGCACTTGAGGATTTTGGAGCAAAGAAATTAACAGCTTTTCTAAATATGATGTACAACAGCGGTAATCTTCCAAAAGACCTTGTGAAGTCATGAACACTGACTTCACCCCACTCCCAAAGAAACCAGGAACAACAGTTCAGAACAATCAGCCTTATGAGCCACCTCACAAAATAATTATTAAGAATTATATTGGTCATAACAAAAAACAACAAACAAATTAAACCACAGATCAGTGAAGAGCAATACAGATTTGTAGACGGCAAAGATACATCAAATGCAATAGACATTTTAAAAACTATTATGGAAGAACAACAAGACTTATACATGTGTTTCATTGATTACACCAAAGCTTTAGACACAGTAAATCATCAAGAAATAATCCAGATGCTAAAGGATGTTAACATAAATTGAAAGAATTTACAAATGCTAAAAAAAATCCCTATTGTCAACAAAGTGCAGCAGTGAGATTAAACAGCGAAACTGGTGAAGAACAACCAATAAAACGAGGACTCAGACAGCGATGTGTGCTATCACCTGACCTGTTCTCCTTGTACAGTGAAAACATGATGAGGAAAATACAAAGCTTACCAGGAGTATCCATCAGAGGTTATGACATAAATAACATACATTATGTAGATGACACAGTGCTGTTCGCAAACAGCGACAAAAACTTGCAAACCATAGTATCAATAATTAATACAGAGAGCCAAAAACTTAGTCTGTCTTTAAACAAAATGAAAAGAGAAGTAATGGTAATTTCAAAGAAAAATTTCATCCCAAGCTGTGACATAGAATTAGACTAAGAAATGCTGAAGCAGGTTCATCTTTTCAAATATCTCGGTTCATGGATGACATCAGATGGGAGGTGTGAAACGGATATTAAATGTAGAGTAGGAATGGCAACAACAGCATTTATGAAAATGAAAAATATACTGACAAATAAGAAAATAGTAATTGGCATCTGTATGAGGACTCTCAGCTGTTACATTCTACCAATTCTGATGTATGGATGTGAATCTTGGAACATAAATAATAAAATGTTGAACAACATCACAGCAGCAGAGATGTGGTTTTACAGACTCATACTACGTATATCTTATAGGGACAGAATAAGCAATGAAGATATTTTAAAATGACTAGACACAAATTATGCACTACTGAACAAAATTAAGAAATGGCAAGCAACATTTTTTGAACACATCATGAGGAACCAATCCCTGGAATATATTGCCACAACTTGAAAACTTAATGGAAGAGAGGCTGAGGCAGACAGAGAATTAAAATGATAGATGGACTGACATCATGGCAACACATGGAACTGGCAACAGTCACTAATCAGAAAGCAAAAGATCGGATTAGATCTTTTTTGGAGAGGAATGATCGTCTACATTGAATGGCATGGCACTTGATTGATTAGGAACTCCAAGATGTTGCTAAAGTCTTGGTTCTAGGTTTTATATGTTTCATCGTCACAGTTGTCTTAGCAGACCAACAGCATATTTGACAAGGAAGTTCATCTTGTTTTGACCCATCATAAATGAGCGTACTCAATGATACAGTATGCAGTCGTCATCAGTGTGCTGTATTCATGTTAGAACGAACATGATCCCCTACTGTGCAACCTTTGGGTAACTGTCCTATTGAGACAAACAGGTCTAAGGATCATTTATTTTTCTGGCCTTTGACTGTTGGTACAGTGAGGAGTCAATGTAATGATGTTAGGATGTGGATGATGATGATGACAAAGCTGTCAGTGGTGTTGATGACAGATGATTTGTCTTACATTGCTTGTTTTCAGCACCTTCGGTAGGTTGCTGGCGTACATATTCATGCAATGTTAGTATAAGTCCTCGCTGCCAAACCAGATCCCCACTTGGACAAAAAAAGATGGAACTTGAACTTAAAACATCCTTTTCAATATTCTTTCACCCTCTCCTCTTTCCCTCTTCTACTTATCCCATCACCCCCTCCTCCTTTCTATTGAGGACCCGCAGCCCTTATGCAACCCAATCAGGACACTATTTAGAGAAATAAAGTTAAATAAACTGTGATGTGAACTGGATCCAAATAGGGACTCTTATATAAGAATGAGGTTGCTTCATAGATGAATGGCCCTTGGAATGGACATGGATTCCTAAAGCCTGTATTTATTTTCATTGCCACTGGAATAGCTTGGCTGTGCTGCATGAGGATGGAAAGCAAATGAGTAAGAAATTCATCCAAATGCATTTAATCTTAGAGAGTCACGCCCCAATCCCACAGTTTAAACATGCACCCAAGTGATTGATTTTTTTTCGCTCAATGAATCAACAGTTTCCCATGTCGATTAGCTGAGGGCTATGGAAAGCTTGTGAGTACATGTGCAGGTTCGCCTATGCGTCGGTTCATTTGTATGTTACTGGATCACATTGGTAGTCTATTAGCCAGTATCTGTCCCGGCACGTTGGGATCACACCTGTGAACCAGCAGCTCAAAGCACCTCTGACTCTGCTGTTGACTCTGGATGGAGTTGCAGAATCGCACCGTCGTGTTCTGACAGGAGACATTACTGATAATCCCTGAGACATAAAACTTGTAGATATATGGAGTGCTACGTGATTTTGGATCAGTGATATGGGTTTTTACAAGACGCTCTGACACATGATTCTGTCAACGTGTAGGACACACAGCAGAAAGGCTTGAATGTGCAAACAGCATGATGTGGAGAGAAATAGTGTTTGCTTTTAGGATGAGATGAAACTTTAATGATTCTGTGGGGAAACTGGGTGTTTGCAGTGGTAACATAGTGGTATTCATAAAGGAGGAGGATGAATTTAAGCGAACAAGGAGTATTTAACATGAAAATATATTATCTAATAATGATAATATAAATGTGCTTTGTTATTGCAGCACCTTACAAAACTGAAGTTTCAAGGTGCTCTACAAAAAGAGCCACCATAAAGCGTTAAAAAGTAAATAAAACATTAAGACAGGATAAAATATTATACATGGCACCCCTTTGTTTTAAACGTGGACTGCTAACTTTTTAAATATATTTTACCCCATTACAGGGCTTCAAAATGTTAGTCAAACACACTAGTGCAGGTTTGATTTCAGCTGAAAAGGTGACACTGTGAATGAATAGAACTGATCTTCATTTCTTCCACAATTTTGACAAAAGAATTAGAAATGTGACCTGAATTTTAATTTAGTTGAAGTAATTATTTAAATACTAACCTTGGCAGTTATGTTTTGATTAATGCATAGAAAACTATTCCGGGAACCTTAAAGAAGAAAACAGAAATAATGAATTTGTAAAAAGCATGCAGAGGAGAGTGAGCTTTTGTCTCCTTTATAGGCCCTCCAAGCTCCAACATGCCCTATTATCAGTTCTTCTGAGAATCTGTTAGGCTTTGATTTGAGATGTGTTTTAAAAACTTGTAAATTTTGAGTTTGAAATGAAAAGACGAGGTGAACTGCTGGCCCAGCAGTAAATAATAACAGGAAGTTGGTTATTGGTCACTCGTTTGTTCCTTATTACTCCGCCAAGGAACAGATTGCTTCAAAATGGTGTCAATTTCAAGCAAACATAAGCCGAGTTAGCTATAGTTAACTAATAGACTCCATGCTAACATTATACTTTCTGTTTACATCTCTGTTTTCTGTTTGCTGAGTCAATATGTTTTTGTCTTTTTTATAGTTTTGGTTAAGAAAAATAATTTGTATTATTGTTTTATTATATTTTTGTCCACACAAGAACAATTTCATGTTTGAAGTATGTTTATTTTTCACTTTATAACAGATTTTGAAAATTATGATATTTGAAAAAGAAGAATATTACACAGACCAGCAATAGAAGAATGTCAAAATCCATTTTGTAGACATTTTTCCACTCTTTTCCTCCAGCTGTTACTGCTCGCCGTCCCTCCAAGTTTGTGCATCACCTCTTCTATGATATTATCAGCGATAAAGAACTTGGGGTAGCTGGAATATGAAATGATAAAACTTTTCAGTAAAAAGATATTGCACAGAAACAACCTCACCAGGTCATTATTGACCCACTTATAAATCTAAGAGTTAAGAAACAATTCAATTAATATTACAAGTTCTCAGTTCAGCCAAGTGCATAGAGTTAAAAAACATTAAACTGACCTACAGACTAAACTGACGAATACAAACCAGGCAAATATAAAATGTGCATGTCAAATATCCTGGCAGAATATCAGAATACTCACTGTGTACAGAAAGAAACATTCCTGCACTACTAAGCACATGTTGTGCGTTATGAATTGGTGTATTTGCTGTGTTGTCAATGAGCCGTTGCATTCCATTCCCTCCCAGTAGCTGGAATTTGGATACAGTTCTACCTCCAGAGCAGCGCTGAAATTTCTGTTTCCAGAAGTTACTTCAGTACAAAACATCAGAAGCTACTGAAGCTCCATCTAGTTTATTCTGAACTTCTGTCAAGGACCACAGTGAAGGAGACAGTTTGTCTCTCCCACGGACCGCTGCTGGAACACTGACGATGCTTATTCGTCTAATTTTTCTCTGTCATTCGATTTTGTAATATTGGCAGTTGCTGGTTGTAAATGCTGCTCTATGCATTAGAATCTACACATGCCAGCTGATGATTCCAAAACACAAAACGGCATTCATAAATGTTATCGCAAATGGCAATTGGTGTTTGCCTCCTTATAGCCTTTACATTGGGAGGCTGTGGCTGAGCTAGTAGAGCAGGTTGTCCCCTGATGCCCTGATAGTTTGTCATGACAATCTTGCCCTCCACCCCTAGCAAAAGGGATTTCAGGTTCTGGATCAGCAAGATGTTGTTCCCACTCTGGAGTCAGTTCAACACTTAACTAACCCTCAAATTGCTTTTCTCATACATGCCGGCCTGATGTAATTTTTTTAAATACATTTTTTTATTTTTTAAGAAAGGTACAATATACATTAATCAACATTTTAACAATGTTAGCAGTTAGCAGAAAAGCTAGTTTCTATCGGTAGTCCCTCCCCCTGTTGTTAACTGGCATCCTAAAATAAATAAAATAATGACATTAAGAAAAACTGTATAATACAAGTTAAAACATATTACAAATCAGTCAATCAATGTTCACATCTTTGTTTATTAACAAGCCATTTCTTGGCATTATACTTGAATGATTGACATGATGTGGACTCTCTGACTGACTGTAGCACTGAGTTCCACTGATGTGAGGCCCTGAATGAGAAGACGGCCTGGCTGTCTAAAAAAACATACAGGACATAGAAGTCCGTCGACTACTCGCTGTTGCTGCTGAAGGTCAGAACAATGGGCAAAAAATCCGTTAAAAGCCACACAGGAGCCATTTTGACAGTCTTAAACTGAAACTTTTGTGAAGATTACGTGCAACCCACCCAAAAAACAAAAAACACTGAAAATATGGATGACATTAAAAGTGTTCAAAAACATCAATAAGATCTAAAATTGTTGGGACATGGCAATGTTAATAAATGAGTATGATGAAAACACATGAGGGACATTGGCTGCATTCACAGTTGTTTGTCAGGTTTATAACTGATATCACTGCCGTCTGCTCAGCACTTGGCCTGCTCGCCTCACTGTGTAGGCCTAAACATTGACATTGGCTGTGGGCTGAGTGGCTGGAACAGATTGGAAAAGGAGATTAACGTTTTCCCAAACTCAGACTAAACTCTGCTCCGCTTTCCGTCTGAGTTGCTGATGAATGACACGGGGCAGAACAGATGCAGATAAAAAAAGAGAGGAGGATGATGGCGATGGTGAGGAAGAGAATCAATCTCTGGTAAGCCTGAGGAAGACAAGGCTTCATACACAGCTCAGCTGACACCCCATTTCAGCCTCTGTTCAGGTCGTTGGGTAATCCCACTCTCTGCAGATGAGACCTCGTTCCCAAAACAAACATGGCTGATTGACCCTCGTCCACCTCAGCTTCCAGTATGAGACACAGGTGCTGCTGTTCCCTCCCAGCTGGCTGCTGTAACTGTTATCTCTGTATATAAATACCGAGACATATTAATGTGCTGCTCTGATCTATAACGCAGGAGTAGCTTTGAGGGAGCATGAAGCACTGAGGCAGTGTTTATCTGTTATGTAAGCATGACACAGGAGACCTTTGCTCTAGATAGGATGAAAACATTCATCATCTCTTCCCCTCACTCCCTCCATCTCTCAGCCTGTGCCCACATCCTCTAGCTGAGCTCAGCAGTGATATCTGCCCGGCCTGTCCCACTGCCCCGACCTCTGCCCTAATCTAGCGGATGAGGAAGTGTCAGTGGGAACCAGCCAGGTCAGGTTGGGTCTCAGTCCTGGGATCTGTGCTTCCCGGCTGCTCTGCGATCACGCTGTCCCTCCCTGTATCGAGCCCTCCACATGTGTTTCCTGTTGTTTTTCAGAGCAGCAGCCTGTGTTGGCTCGCTGCACCAGAGCAGGGGCCTTTTCCTGAGGCTTTCTTTGGCCTGGCCTCTGGGAATGGCTTAAATTTAGGTGTGTGTGACAGAACCCCCCCTCCGGCTTTGTGTGGCTTCATTCTACAAGTACACCTTTGGAATAAGCAGCATGAACTTTGTCTCAATAGCAACATAGCTATCAACCACAGCGAGCATGATTGTGAATGGCATGTGCCATATCGACTGGCCTGTTAGTTGTTAGGCCACCAGCTACAGTGGTTCATCATCTAACCATCAGTGAAGTCACTGTGCCATCTAGCACCACCATTTTCATCACTGCAACAGTAATCTGACTTACTAGATGCAAGCCACAGGTATAAAGTGGCCACTGGACAGTTTTGTCCTCTCTTTCCACTTTCTGTGCATTATTATCAAAATCCACTTTGCTACAAGCAGCAACTTACCACACTGAAAATTTTAAGTGTTGTCAAGGGTTCGGATTGTGCAGTAAGGCAGCCCTGCTAGTGATTTTTGGTGGATTATACATTTTAATGACAGTGGTCCTCTCCCTGCGTGCACATTTTCCACTAAAACAATTCCACCCGTCACTATTTTGAGTAAATACTGAAGCCGCATCCTTCTCTGCCTAAGATGACTGTAATTGGTTTAAAAAACCAGGAGTGTTTTTCCCCCCCGTAGCAAAATAATAACGAGGTGCAGCCAGATCATTATGTTGTCCTGGCTCAGTGAGACTTCTGCAACAGTAAATACATTTTGACTGCTTTCACTTAACAAAATGAGGACACATTAGCATATTTGTCAAGCTGTAAATACACTGATATTGGCCCTTTCTGAATCTTGTTCCCTGGCAGCATACAGGTTTTGGTACATGAACCAACTGCAGGCTGTTGTATCTTTTTGAGCTGTGCTACCTCTGGACATGGACAGACATCTGCTCTACCCCAGTGCTTTCTTCTATTCTTTTGTTCACAACTTTTACTTATCTGAGCAACTGTTACAACACAATAGAGGTTATTATGATAGTTCTGATTGTTCATTTTGATCGTTAAGGACTATCCATTAGTAGTGACAACAGTATGCAACTGTTTAATGGTTTTGTTTAGGGACAGACTGTAGTCTCCTGTCGTACAGGAAACATCAGCACTTGATTTGAGACACACCACGTTTATTTACATTTAATCAGAACTACAGTCCTTTCCTAACTTTTGCTGCCTGATCCTCAGATGTGAGTGTGAGCATCAACCCTGTTATCTGGTGTGAGTGTCACGTGCTTCGTATACCCACCATCCACCCCGACAACCTCCTGCCAATTCAGAATTCATGAAATTTTTTTTTTTAAATGTAGGCCAGTCAGTGTGTACATTGCACCTAAATGGAATTGGAACAACAGTGTAGTTGTATAGGAACAGTAGGCAGGGTTGTTCTAGTATGATAGCCTTAATGCTGTTTAAAATAGGATCTTAAGACTTGTTCCAAAAGGTGACTCCTAACGTACTTCAAATGAGAAACTTTAGTTAAAGCCTATTTATGGGTTCCACATGGAAGATGACGAATTTCAAAGTCAACATACATGCAGCTTCTGTGGATGTTTCTGAAAGGCTGTGACAGGATATACTGTAGCAGTTAGCTTCTGGTTGGACTGCAGCAGTGGATAAAGTGCTTCAATTAGAACTCTTTAACGATGAATTGTAAAGATGTGGGTGATGGAGAATCTTCTCGCAGTCTCTCCTCATAACAAGCATTTGTTAAAAGCACCATTTGTTTTCCTGACACATGTACACGGCGCATAAAGGTCCACGTGGGACGCATTTTGGGCAGAGGGATCTGCACGGATTCTTGAGGCCTTTGGCAGGTCACTGAATTTTTGTCATGTGTACCCTTATGGACTCATGATGTAGAATGCACAAAGTGGCATTCAGACAAACTGCGTATGGTAGACACATGGCAACAGAGCACAACAATTTGTGGAAACATTTAGCAAATGCTCATGTCTCTCCTCTGGTTAAAGTTCACTTTGAAGTGCAGCTCACCTCACCTGATCCTGTGATGTGATGGATGTTCCAAAGCCACTGATGTCTTTAATAATAATTGATTAAACATAGTTATTTTATACACAATACTTTTCAGAATGAATGTATTAAACTAGCTCTACGTGAATCTGGTGGGTGTCTACATACTGTGGCTGAATGATTCCTTGAGGGTGAGAAAGAAGACTGAAGCATGTCCCACTTCAAGGATCAGTCAGTGGGGCAACACCGCAGCTTTGGAATATTAACCAGTGGAAATTGAACTTCTATTTTTACCTAATTATCTCCAGTGGAGTGCGAGGCCAGGCTGTTTGTTCTGCCTCTGATTTTTCCGTAAAGGGGGGAGCATGTAGACTTTATTAGAAGCAGCAGGACTCATCTGCCCTCTCTCAGGCTCTCGCTCCTCTGTTGCCACTCGAGATGCTTTCTCCGCAGCCTTTTTTAATTGAAAAGACATCAGAACCTGAACAAACACACACACGCACTCTGACAGAACATGGCTTTCTCACATTTCGAGGCCCCTCGGTGTTGCCCCCCGAATGTTTTCCATCAAGGAACGCTAATTTACAGTGCGGTGAGAAGAAACTGGCGGCTCAGCAGTTCCCTCCCCTTTCTCCCCTCTCCTCCACTCCTCCTTCCCCCAACCGCCATCACCACCCTCCTCCTTTCTCCTCTGTTCTGTCTTTCTCCTCCTCTTTCCTGACACAGCAGTCCTGTGCCAGCGTGTGACATCACGGCGCTCATCTCCAGAAAACACCAAAACATTCCCAGCAGTGAATACAGGAGGGACGGGAGAATGGCTTCCATATGGAGCACACACACACACACACACACCCACACACACACACACACACACACACACACACACACTCTCCTTTTTTACCTCTTTTTCCACAGTGGGTGGAGGGGCTGATGAGTACGATGGTAGGACAAGAAGAAGAAGAAGAAACAAGAGATTTGGCAGTTTATCTTTCTGAGTGAAATCTGAAATGGAGCTTTCATCTTCAGCTGGCGTGCAGCGTTTGCCCACAGCCAAGCCCACTCTCCCAAATCTATCATTTTATCATCTCTGTGTAGACAGGAAAGACTGCTCATCAGGTCTCTTTCTCTCTTGCCCGGTGATTGAGGAAATGGTAACTGGATCTCAGTGCTGGGCCGCGCTCCTTCCAGCCGCCACAGGTTTGGCTTGGCTGCGGGCCAGACGGCTGCCTGACACTCCATAGCATGGGAACATCCTGCCTCTCTGGCTCGACTCACTGCAGCACCAGCTCCCTCTGAAGCACCGCACACACCAGCCGGGACACACACAAATCATGGAGTTATTTGTGTCCACATCAATGGAAGATAAACAGTAAAGTTTTCAAGGAGCAGTGCTTCCATATGGGTCTGATTTGAAATCATACGCACACATACATACACACACACACACACATGCGCGTGCACACACACACACACACACGCAGTGAAGAGGCAGGTTGTCACAGTAGTAACGAGTAGTGCAGTGGTGTGTGTGTGGTTGACTGTACTTCAGTGGACTGGAGAGAATAAGGGCCTGCACAAGGAGATTAATGAATGTCTGCCCTTTGTTCTCTTGCTGCACAGGGGGTTTATGGCCCTACAGTAACCCTTAAA
The DNA here is from genome assembly GCF_022539595.1 of Amphiprion ocellaris. Taxonomy (NCBI): domain Eukaryota; kingdom Metazoa; phylum Chordata; class Actinopteri; family Pomacentridae; genus Amphiprion; species Amphiprion ocellaris. The sequence goes on along the minus strand of NC_072781.1, from coordinate 25,313,393 downwards.
TCCCCCCCCCCCAACACACACACACACACACGCACTGCTCCTTTATATCACAAACACAAGCCTAGGGCTCCTTCTCTTTCTTCAGGCTTTGATTTATAGGTCCTCAGTCAGAGCGAAAGGCGGCCAATGGATGGAAAAGTGTGTGTTTTACGTAGGGGAGAGTGTTTGTACGTGTGTGTATCTGCATGTACATGTGTGCTTTTGCAGAGTGTGCATGTTTGCGTGTGGTGTGTGCAAGCAGATCAAGAAAGAGAAGCCTCCTTCAAAGTGGCTCCAAGATGCCGTGGAAGGGGAGCCTTTGTTTGGCTGCCTTGGTATTTTCCCCATTAATCAGAGTTAATGTCCATCTAATCCTTCCTGCGCTGCCCTGATTGCTGGCCGGGGGGTCATCATCAGCAGACAGAAAAAATAACACCAAGAAGAAGATGTAGGAGGTGACAAAGACGAGGGGGCATTCGCTGCTCCTTAACCCCAACCCTGCAGCTATTGTTCTGCTAATTGATCACCTCTGATTGGGTTTAAACATTTCAAGCGTTAGATACCGCTGTCCTGATCAAAGAAAAACACCCTCAATTAATCTGCTGGCGTGCTCAGCGGATTAACACATTCTTGGCCCACTGTTGGCAAACAATGCAAAGAAAGAAAGAGAGAAACGGTGGAGTAGGGAGGAGAGGGAGGAGCTGGAGGTGGTGAAGCAGCAGGTGACCCAAGCGAGTCAGAGGAAAAGGCCGCTCCAGCAATCAACAGGGCTTAGCTGTATTTTCTTCCCTCAATGAACTCCTTGTCCCAGTGTGTATAACCATGTGTGTGTGGATGAGGGGGGTGGAAATACTGCCTTTTTAAAACATCAATATTGTTCCATTGGATTTCTACATGGAAATAGTGTATGTGCCATACATGATGATTTTTCCCAGGATGTGTAGCAGAGCTCAAGCCAGAATGTGTGTGTGCAAAATCTGAGCCAGGAACACCAAGGCCTTTAATTTAGTGTTTAATCAGGTAGAAAAATAAGGGCGGAGGTGGAGGGAAGGCTGGCGGAGTGTGTGTGTGTGTGCACCTGCTTGGCTGCTGTTCCAGTTTATGTGTGTGTAAGGGTTAAGTTTTTGTGTGTTCGCTTTAGTTTTCAAGTGTATCTGCACCCAATTGCTATTTTACGTTGCATCTAACTACAACTAAAGCAGTTTGATACAACAGTGAAATTCTTGAAGGTTAAAGTTGTACACACATGCACACATTAATTTGAACTTTGCGGACATAACTTTTGCAGACTGGTTGAACTGAATGAGGGAGAAGATAAAGAAATTTTGAATGAAGGGAGAGAGAGAACCGAGCGGAGTCCAGGCTCTTTGTTTGCATTTTCTCCCTCTTTGTGCTGTGTTTACTCTTCAGCATTTACTGTAAAGGAGGAGGAGGAACAAGAGGAGGTTAATGGGTTTGATTTCACAAGAATGACAGACTCAACCCGACGTCTGCACTGGTTTGTTTTGGAACTAACAACTGTCTGCAGCCCCGACTCATTAGATTAGCAACAGAACTGGAGCCACTCTAGATCAGTGACTGCAATAAAAAATCTGGATTTTCATGTTGTTACATTGATGATGACATATTGGCAAACATCTCTTCACATTAGGATACACAGAGTTCTGGCATGGTGCATGAGAAACAGGATTTCATGTGCAGTACACTTAGCAATGGCGAAGGACAATTGCACAATTTATTCAACCATTAATATTTGCCAACAATAAAGCTGAATAAGGGCTAAATGTGGTGATTGCAGTGAAAACACTTCAGACAGCCAAAAGCAACAATATCTTTAATTCTCTCCAGTTTTGATATTTCAAAAAAAACAAAGTAGCAGCCTGTATGTCTGATATTATGATCCATTCATCATCATGGTGTAAGTTAACCAACTCTAGTGCAATTTTTAAAAATCTTTTTTGGGCCTATTGCCTCAACATATTCTCATCCCCAGGGCTTCAAAAACTGCTTCAAAGAACCTGGTGTTTCAGACACACACACAAAGTGCCCTTTGGCACCAGTATTTAATGCAAATAGACTTCAATCTTCTTTGCAGGGGACTAGTGCTGTTACAGAACCTCTACTTTTTGCAATAATTCAAAAAGTTTGACATCTTAACCCGTTTAATCCCAAATTTTTCCCTGCAAAATAAGCGCATGTATTTTACTCCTTAGACCTCCCTAACATATAACATGTATCATTTTTTTCATTTCATGTTGGTTTTGTTAGTGCAAATGTAGGTTTTACACTCGGCAACAATTGTTGTGGATGGGAAACTGCATAGTCTAAATTTATACAAATTCTTCAGTTTGACCTATTTACACATTTTTTAAAAAAGGAAGAGTAACACTAATAAGTGTAATGTATTATAACTAGACATGGTTATAAATGTGTTCACAACTTTATAAGATACATAAAGATACCATAGCAATGCATACTGAAGAGAACTAAAATTGACAACATTGCAATTATTGCATTTCACAGTCTCATAAAACAGTTAAATAACCGTAGAGCTAAGAGTGTTTAATCTTACAAAATAAGAGCTGACCATAGTTTACAAAAACAAAATAAATTCACATTGTGGCAGTAGCTTAGATTGACTATTTACTGACCACAAACATCATGGCCAGAAGATGAGTGTACATAAAGCTTTCATGCAATTGATAGCTGTTTTATGAATGGCATCATCTTGTGAGCACCCTTAGAGTTAGAGGATACATCAGCAGGAACAAATCAACAGAGTCTGCTTTAGTTTGTTTCATGCAGTCTGCTGCAGTTCCTCCATAGGTCACAAAATCTGGTTTATTGGATGGACTATGTATTGACTATGTATGTATGTATTGGACTATGTATTATGCTAGCGGCAACAAAAGTTGCTGTGCTTACGTTTACTCTTCTTATGATCAAAAACTGCATGCAGGCATAAGATTCTCATTACATATCAGTAGAAGACGCTTTTAAAAATTGTATGTACAAAATATCTCAGTTATATCTGTTAAATAAGGTATTTAAATAAATTATTCTTGTACAAGTTTGAGGCAGACATCTCCTTCCATCGGTGCAGGCAGGAAGTAAAGAGGCCTAGTCATGTGACCACTCACACTAGTTACATGACATTGATGCAATTTAGAAGAGACAACCTATTCTTTGATTTCAAAACTTGCATTAGCTGTCCAAATCTAAAACAGCACTTTTAGAGAATAAAAATTAAAAGAAAAATGAGCGGCAGCAATTGTTGCCAGTGGGATTAAACGGGTTAATGTTGTGCAAATCTACCATGCAGGGCTAAATTTGAACTGCAAATTACCTAGCAACTTCAGCCAAACACAGAGGTCCTGTGATAATATTTGAAACAACATCTTATTGATTTGGGGCTTTTTTTCCTCTTTGTTTGGCAAGGTTCTTGTTTTCTATGCACCTTTTGTCCCTTTTCTGCTCAAGAGTTATGGAGGCTGCTGTGGTAATTATTCATGAAAGTTTGGAAGGCATTTTGATTGCAAATTGAAGTGGTTTATGTTGGAGTAGCATGGAGACCCTTTCACAACATTAATATCAACAAGGCAAACATCCAGCTGCCTGAAAAGGAGTGACAGTGATGACACCTGCAACGACCATTTGGCTGTGGACTCATGGCATCTATTTGTGACACTGACAGGTTTTTATGGGTCAATCTGCCCTGCACATTGAAAATTGACACTAAAGGGGAAATAGTACATTTAAATGTGACGTCAGGGGTTCCTGAAGAAGCGACTGCATGGGATAAGTTGGGATTGAAGTCAGGCTCATGAGGTTGTGCTCAAAACACACAATGTTTGCCAAAAGGTGTTTGGGATAATAATGTTCAGCAAAAGTTCTTCAACTGGCATTTATTTTTGTATATTTATTTAAATGTATTTGAACTCCTTAAGAGTAAGAACTAAGACAAATCCATATTGTATTTTCAGACGACTTTCTATCCCCTAGCCTAATGTGAGTTGGAAAAATAATTTGTAGCACATGATGCCTTTAAAGCACTGCAGACGAAGACACAAAATGACACAGTTAAACGATCTCCAGTCAGACCTCAAATTCATGTAGAAAACATGATGGCAAAATGACATTTCTATGTGTTTCATGTATTGGTTTGTGGAAGGTGACATCACTCCACACACATTGAGTAAATTGTCTTCAAGCTGTACACGCTTCAAGCATCAAAACTGCACATGGGCTAGAGAACTGAACTGTATAGTATCCCAGAACCTTGATCCTGTTCTCATTAAGTGACACACACTGTTTTCTTCTTGGACTACTTTTTGTTGAGCCAAATTCAGTCAGTCATGTTTTCAAATGCACATGTGCAGCCTATGTGTGTATACATTCCCCTGTTTGTAGGATATATAGAATCACATGCAGCTGCACCCTCCTGCAGTATGATCAAGGCTTAGGTCACATCTTGAACGTGATGATACATGTGTTACGATTAGTTAGGACATTTTATGTGGACTAATCTTTCCGCCTCAGCCATAAGGGAAAAAATTGTTTTGATATTTTTCCTGTTTTTTTTAGAGCTCACCATTTTCTCACTGTTTTGTGCGCAAATTGAAAGTGTGCACAAATCTTTTATTTGCATTACTTTACTCATTACCCAGCAGCAAAAGTAATATGTTACGTTATTCATAACTTTACTTTCATTACACATATAAGTTCAGCCAGGTGCCTCTGAAGACCCCCTCTGATAAAAATGAGGTGTTTACTTTGTTGTCCATGTGGTGGTTTTTAGATGCTAGATGACACGTGAGCAAAATAAGCAGTCAACACCATGGCTGAGCATTCCCACCTTAAAACGGCACTGTACCGATGACAGCCTTAACAACATAGATTCAGACTTCCAAGGTTTCATATGTAAGAAACAAAAGGAACCGTTCCTATCACCTTGCAGAGCTGAAGTTTGTGTATCATTATTCCTCTTCAGAATCAGTTTCTAGTTTGACCGAATTACTTTAATACTAACACTTGCCATTGTGAAGCGTAGAGTAGTTTTATAGTGAGCAGAGTGGTTGGTGAGTTGGTTTACTGAGCTGAAGCGACTAGATGAGGGATAGGTGGAAAGAGAGGCAGGGATTTTATTGATCAATATTGACACAATCACTCAAGGCAGGTTTAATCAGATTGTTAATTGTGTGATAATACAGCCCAAAACTCCCCCCATTACTCCTGTAAAGAGCTACAGATTGCAGTTACTCAGTGTTTCATTTCTTTTCAAAACTTTTACATTTGCTGTTCTGAACATAAAGTATCTGGTGGGCCAAGAAAGGAAGATCAGGAACATTTCCCATAAGATAAATCTTTGAACAAAAAAAAAAAGGCAGGGGGAGTCATAGGAAGAGTCTTAGGCTTCATGGATGAAGGAGAGAAAAGAGAGACTTGGCTGTACCAACCTGCACGATGATTCAGCCCAAACCACCCTCATCACACAGTTATCTCCCCCATCTGTGCTCGCATCTCCTCCACAGATATTCATATACACACTCACATCAACACTCGCTCTCCTCCAGTGGAAATTCCCTCGTCATGACTCCTGTTACGATAATAATTGTTATGTTCAACATCTCCATAGCAATGTTATCAAACATTATCACCAGACAGCAGAACTCTTGGACAGATAAAGCATCCGAATGTTTAGCAATGTTGCTCCAAACCTCCTGTACTTTCTGCAGTGAGGCTTAACTGAATCCTCAAACGCGGGATTTAACTGTTCTACTTCAGTGGCTCTACCTCTGATGATGAGGTGTTGAGGGTCGAAACAGGTTACTCCTATAGAGGTTTCTATATAAGTACAACATTAAAACAGCATTAGAGCCACATCTGGTCTGCTGTTGGATCTCCCTGAGGGGGATCTGACTTGACTGAAACGGCAGTATGTGTGTGAGACAGAACCTGGGGAGCGATGTAACGTTCTGATAGATGTATATGGCAGTAATCTGTTACACCACACCTTTTCCTGTGTCTTAAAGGAAACCAAATGGCCAGTCTGCACAGTGCACGTGTGTATGTGTGTGTGAATATGTGTTTCAAGGCTATAGGTCAAGCTATTTAGCACAGATCATTGACATTTTCTGTGAGATTAAGAGCATAATCAGAGTCACGAGGGAATCTGTTACAGCAAGTCTAGACTGGAGGGCCACAGGTTGCTCATTGTTACAGATGTATGACGAAGTTCAATAGTTGGGGTGACCCATTATTTTTTCTGAGCAATTCAAGAGTTCATATTGCAAATAAAAGAGCAGTGAGTGAAGGGTGTGTATTCAGTCATTACAGTGAACATGACCAGGTTAGTTTTTTCTGATTCAAATCCACAACTGTGTTTCTGGTCCCTGTCACACAGTGTAATTATAATATTGACATGAATTGTATAATGTACAATCAATATCCCTAAATGTTTGATGATTTGACAAAATTTTTGCATTTGAGTGAACTCTATAGAGCTGATTTATGCCGTGGATAACCCTGACAACATCATAAACGGTTTGTTACAGAAAGTACAGCAGTCTGTCTGCAACAGACTAAAGTACAGAAACATTTGTCTATAACATTACTGCTTGAGAGCTAGAATGTGCACTGATCTGCCACACCATGAAAACCACTTTATTACTTTACTTTGACACGTACCACGTAAACAATGTTCCAGACCAAAAACTACCTGGAAATGGCTCATATCTTTCTGCATGGAGTTTGCATGTTCTCCCCTGTGCATGTGTGGGTTTTCACCGGGTTCTCTGGCTTCTGCACGCAGTCAAACAACATGCTAAGGTTAATTGATGATTCTAAATTGTCCATAGGTGTGAATGTGGGTGTGATTGTTTGTCTCTATGTGTAGCCCTGAGATAGACTGATGACCTGTCCAGGGTGTCCCCTGCCTTCACCCTAAGTCAGCTGGGATAGACTCCAGCCCCCTTGTGACACTAATGAGGACTGGGCAGTGTTTGGAAAATGGATGGATGGTTGTACTGTTGTGATTGATTGTGTAGCTGAACCACAGACCTAAACACTCGCTAGAATTAATGTATGTTTAAAGTACAGTTTGGGTATTGGCTTTATTTGGATATAGTTTCCTTTGATATCCGATAATTCTGGAGACCTTGTACAATTTTTTGCCTTGTAGAATATGACAATGCTGGCTAGAAAGTAGCTCCATCAAGACATCATCGAGCATGATTGGGGAAACATTTTTATGTTTACACTCTGAATGTTTCTAGAAAACTGTATATCTTGTTCCAATATGGTGTTTCATTTACTCCAGTAGAAGCCGCCAAATGTGTCCTTCAGCCTCCAGCTTTTTTAAAACCCTACCAAATGTGCATTTGATGCTTTCTCTGGCTGAGCCACCTGCCAACACATCCTCCAACTCTCCAACCAAATGACAGAATGTCATGTCATTTTACTGCCTTCCAATACAATAAACACGTGCACTCTGAAACCTCTGTGGTTGAGGTTTACTTAAGCAAATAAAACACCTTGGTTAAGGTTAATACGGAATGATGTTCTTGGTTTAAAGAACATTGCTTGTTGAGTAGGAAGTAGGGTGCGGACAATCAGTCTTTGGTGTCAAAGTCAGATGGTTTGGATGCCAACCATTCATAGCAGTGAGGTCTATAAAACTGGTCTTACAGACTTAAATTGCACAGTCACAAAGGCCAGCTGTCACAAAGAAATATATTAGGTCATTTTGGATCTTCAACCAAATGACCAATGTGTCTGATTTCTGCTAAGACATTCCAGAACATGGACAAGAGAGCAGTAAAAAATTAAAGTAAAATTAAAACCCAGAATCTGAAACTACGATAAACACTGTCCCCCCATCAATTTAACAGCACCACTTGTTTCAGCAAGTGCCCAAAATCAAATTAACAAATGCTACTAGTAGCTATAGGAATCATGGCTCTTGTGCATCTGGAGCAAAGGAGGAAACATCTTGTTATTAGAGTTATAAAATCCATGTAGGGAGGAGCTTGGGGTGGCAGGATAGGAAAACAAAACATCAGATCTTAACACAGGGGATCACTGTTTGCTTCTAGTCTCCTAACCACCGTAAATGGGGGGTTTCTTCCATTCATGACCATGATCATCACTTTATATTGGCCATGTAGTTATTACTATAACCATGATGTTGAAGGTCCACTTAAAGTCAATTGCTATTACTCTGCCACAGAGCGTGGCAGAGTTATTTGACGATCGGTGTACGTTTGTCCCTCTGTTTGTCTGTGCACAACATTACTCTAAAACGGATTAAGAGATTTGGATGAAATTTTCAGGGAAGGTCAGAAATGACACAAGGACCACCTGATTAGATTTTGGCAGTGCTGTGGCTTATAGTCTGGATCCACGGATTTGTTAAAGATTTCTGTATTTCTGTATCATTGCGATGTGTATGACGATCATGTCAGGCTTTTTCTGAAGGTCTTTTTTACACTGCCATTGCTGACTGTAATAAAGGAATATGTCTTACAAATGCAATGTAAGTAGAGTACTGTGCAAATAAAGATGTTTGAATTGTTGTCCATCATACGGCATCATCAGGCAGGCATCTGATTGGTTCTTAATTTATTCTACAGCAACAACCTCACATGTACACAGTCAGAGTCATAGAGAACTGTCTTTATCTGACACCAGATGGTTTAGCCTCCAAAGATCCCTGATCTCAACATAATGAAGTCAGTCTGGGACTGCATGCAGAGGTGGAAGCTACTGAGATCTACCAAAGACCTTGGACTTTAAATAAGTATTTTGAGGAGAATCTGTGCTGTTTAAAGGGAAAAGGATGCTCACACCAAATACTGATTGGATTTTTTTTCTCTAAGCACTATATATCAGCGCTAGTCTGTAGTCTTTTCTTTGCATTTGCTGTTAAAATTAAACACGAAATAATCCTGGCCTGATCCTTTAGCAGTGTCAGTGGTGTGGTGACATCTCTGGAGTATCTATGACAGCCATATATTAACGTTTAAAAAATGTACATTTAACCACTTTCTCAGACTTGCACACATGGATTTATGACCCTTGTTTCTATGTATATCCTCTTTACAACCACATGCCTTGACTGCTAGATATGTGTCACCGCAATAAACGAATGAAACCTCAAGAAATCCATTTATTTTAAATGACAAGCAAAACTTTGGCTGGTTAATGTTAACCACGGTCACCTTGTTTCTTCATTTGGTGGGTTGAGAGCTTGGCTGCAGCTAAACTTTGGAGCGACATTTCCCATGAGCAGCCAAGACTGGAATAACTATACATCCCGCCTGCTGCTGCAACAACATTTGTACTACAAATGGCAGTGAACAAGCTCAATTTCTTCACCAAAACATAATGCGTTGATACAGTTAATATGTCAAGCTTGAGCAATAGTGCTGAGACCCTCGAGGGTGAGAATAAACAGACATAGAGCTCCATATACATTCATACATAAAAGCACACATATGCACTCAGAAGCACACAGGCCGCTTGCATTCCACCAACATGAAAGTGCTTTCATGTTTACAGCAGAACAAACAGAGGAGAGCTTCACCTCCTGTGTTTATCTGTAATATGCTTGTTTCCATGACTGCCTTCCCTCCTAGCAGTAAGAAACAAAACATTTGCTTGGAAGGATTAGAGCCTGACAAGCAGCAAGCATGAAAGAACAGCTGAAATATGCTCGTTGTCATTTGTAATTGTCGTTTGCATACAAAGTTAGGATTGTTGGTTATGGACACAGGTTATGTCACAAATGGGATCGAGTGTTTAGTTTAGTCAAACAATGGCAAGTGTGGCCAATAAACTTATTGTGTTAAATAATGGCTCCTTTTTCACTGTACTACAAAGTCCTGTACCTCCATGGACACAGCACAACTATGACCAGAAGTAGACGGAACCCAAAGATGTCACTCGTGCAGTATGACATAGTAGATATGCCAAAAATCATAAAAAATGTGTTTCTCCCATTATGTATTTTATTTCTTGCAGCAACATGTACAACATTTTCCAAGTGCCCACAGGGAGTAACAATAATCTATGGCTCTACTTGCTATAGATTATTTGTCAGGGTACTTTACAAATTTGCTTCCATACTTGTCTTCTATATTGTTCTGTGCAAACAAAGCCTGCAGTTCAACCCAGTTTAGTTAAATAGTCCCAGAATTTTGTCATGTGGCTGTTGGTCAAAATTGAGCCACTAATGTCCTCCTGGTTGTGCTGAAGTGTGCAGAGTTTTTTGTTTTATTCAGATTCTGGCGCAAATGGCTTATTTTTGCAAAGTTGTAATCGAGACTTAGAATAAATTGTGTCATTTTAAAAACATACTATTGAAAGCAAAGACTAATTTTAAAATTATTTCTGTTGCAAACATTCGTCATAGTTTAAAGTTAATTTTCCCGTTTTACTGGTGTAAATGTACAAAACTACAAAATGTAACATGAGTGCAACTTGTAATTAACCTGAATTTTCCTTTAATATCTGAGGCCAAGAATTTCATCTTTCAAGTATGACAGCAGAGTTGTGGCTAGCTGGGTGTTCTTTTCAATCTTTTGACCAGCCAGGATGACAAAGAGACAGAAATGAATAATCGTCTTTTCCTTCTCATCAACCAAAGCTGTTTGCCCTTGAGCAATGTAGGAAGCAGGAACCAGTCTACTGGCAGCTCCCAGGCTTGAAAATAACTGAATATGAAACAGACTGTTGCTCCTGGAAAAGAGAAAGTGTTCTCAATTGCCTCCCCTGGATGACTGTAAGCTTCAATATGTGTATATTCATGGCTTTGTAAGACGGTCCCACATTTCTGTAAACCTCAGTGTCTTGTTGTATTGTCATAAACCAAATCTAGGTAATGCAATAAGTCCAAACTGGCAAACGGGTCTGGGAAAGTACAGTCCTCTGCTCTGCATGGGTTTGTAGTCAGTGGATGTGGTTGCCGGATGGGGATAGTGGGCAGAGTATGTATGTCTTTCTGTGTGTGTACGTACATGTGTGTGCGTACAGTACTTGTGTGTCGGGTAGAGGGTCTAGCCAGCTCTCGCCTCGCTCCATTTGCCATCGAACCCCAGCTGAAATGAAGAACACATGGGAGCTGTTTTGAAGCTGCTTCAGTGCCAGTTAAGAAACTAAATTTCCCCAGTGACTTCTTACTGTCTCCCTTCAGCCCTCCACCCATCGCTCATTCTACCCTTTGTGCTCGGAGCTGTTCGCCCGGAACAGGCAACACCAGTCGACCTCAAAATTTCCATTCGGAAAAGAAAAGAAAAACCAAAATAAACAGATGATGAGGGAAAACAGAAGAAAGAAGTGAAACAGCATTTGCGTGCACTGTAGTGATGGGAGGGCAAATGCTGTGCCAACTGTGTTATGGTTGGCAAGCCTTGAAGTGCCTGATCAGTGGAGGGAGGGGAGGGAAAAACACACAGAAGTGGAGCGACAGGCCGCCTTACAGTGCGGTCGCCGGCCGCTGTATGTTTGAACCATGGGAGAAATTTCATGTGGTTGCAATTTTCATATTAAAATAATGGGGGTCTATCAGTGCCTGAGATGTACAGATGGGGGGGGGGGGGGGGGGGCTGAGCACCAGCTGCTGAGTGTGTGTGTGTGTGTGTGTGTGTGTGTGTGTGTGTGTGTGTGTGTGTGTGTGTGTGTACATTTGCAGTATTACTGAGGCCAGTATATATGTTAGGAGATATACTGTAATTCACCTCATAATAGCACCTAATAATGGCACTTCACAAATGCCACAGTAAATGGTACGCTGGTGGGGTGTGAAGAGGAAAATACAGAGTCCTTGAGTACCATTCTCAATTTCAGTGTTACAGGAAAGTCATTTTAAACATTTCATAACATAATAGGCTCAGATTGATGTTTGAGTCCTAGGATACATGTATCTGCCCATTATTTTTTATTTAAAAAAAAAACTGTCCATTTAGTGCCAACCAGTACTTATGCTGCTTACTTTCACTTTTGATCATAGTGTATAGTACTGAAGATTGTGTAGTGTGTCTCAAATAACTTTAAGTCTTGACTATGACGCCTTATGTCTTCAGACAAATCCAAATTCTGAAACTGTTTTCTTGGAATGATTTTATTACTGTTTCCAATTCAGAACAAGTTGACTTTAGAACAGTGGTAAAGTCACGTTGACTTGTAGGGTTGAATTCTAACCTCCCATCAGCATTTGGTTAATGAAGTAAGACTTAACAGACAGAGTACCAAGTGTTTTTAGGCTGTCTCGTGATTTTGTTACCACATTGATACTGTCCAACCTTAGTTTAAGCCTCTGAAGACCACTGAATACAAACATAACTTAGCGTTCCTTGTGGAGCTCAAAATTTCAAACCATGCTGTGATTTATTGTGTCTGAATCTTTGATTTCTGAGCCACATGTGCTGAGCTGTTTTTGTTGACCACATAGCTAAATATGATATCAACTGCTGCTGAGCACTGCCAAACACACCTTTTCATTCTGACCCTAACTAGAAAAAAAACACCACAAAGAGTCAAAAATGTCCCCAAAGACCAACAAGAAACACAACGCCAACACAAAGTGACATGAAGCCACACAATCACACCACAAAGGGACCACCAAAAACAGCCCCAACGTGACAAAATGTCCACAAGAAGACATGACACAGAGAGTTTATAATCATTTCTTCCAGTCTGGTGGTCCTTCTCCTGGAAAATGGAGATGTGGGGCTCAGGAGCACACTGTGTCATTATCTGTCCTGAAGAAAATACAATAGTTTGTTACCAAAATGCTATTTAGATTCTGAGAAAACCACAGAATCCAATTATACAGAATTTTCAGTTGCAATGAAAACCTAGAAAAGCACTCAGAGAGCGCAGTACTCTGCCAAGTCTGTTCATTCTCCCATATACCATTGTCAGAAATGCAGCATTTTTTGTAGAAATACAGCATTTGTTTATCAGTTATTGATGATCAGAAATCACAGCAACATAGAATGTAGCCATTTAAAAATCACGGCAACATAGAAGGTAGCCATTTAATATAGATGTACCCACAAACAAAATGACCTTGCGCTGAGCACAGGTGTGTGTTATTCATGTGTATGTTATGTACAGATAACGAATCGTGTGACCTAAATATGTAGCGGGCGGCGGGAATTGATGGGACTCGGACAAGTCCCAATAAGTCTGCATCGTCAGTTTGCAGTTGGATTGCAATCATGTGATCATCAGCAGGCAGCTGACGTAGTGTTCACTTGTTGTCATAGTTCCAGTTAACCGTGCCGCTATCTTGCAATGATGCAGAAATCTCTAACAAATCCGTGAATCCAGACTATAAGCTGCATCACTGCCAAAATCTAATCACTTGGTCCTTGTGTCATTTCTGACCTTCCCTGAAAATTTCATCCAAATCTGTCCGTTTTTGAGTAATGTTGCTAACAGACAGACAGACAACCAACGCCGATCGTCACATAACTCTGCCACATTCCTTTGTGGAGTAATTACGTCCTAAAAATAAGGGCTGCTGTCAAGTCAGAAAAACAGATATGGGATCTGTGAGTCAGTCACATGTAAATAAACTATACTTCTTATTATGTTCAGTGTAGCAGCATGAAAGCAGTCATTTATGGTCCTTATGCAGTGTTTGAATCAGCAGCATCCCTGTCAAAGTAGCACGTACACTGAATATTCTCCCTGCAGACTTCACTTATTTTGGTTTTTAGTTACCATCACATCAGGGTCAGTAGGGAGTTTAGCCTTTCAAGCCCTGCTGACCCTTCCAGTCCTGTTGGTCCATGTTGATGTTCTGATGTCATTTATCTTTCTCCTCTGGGATTTAAATCTAGCCTCATTTGTATGTGCTTCTGTATGATGGGTGGTCTCAAAGCTGATCCTCTGTATGTGTCTTTACTTTAAGAAAGCAAACCTACACACTCCAGCTTCCCCACAGTAATTTACTCCGTATTCATCTTCACTGACAAAGTCCGGTGACCTCTGACCTTTTATCTGCTGTCCTACAACTTAATGGATTTGACATGTGCCTTTAGTAAATGGAAATACTTTGAACATCATGGTGTCTGAGCTGCTTTTTTAAAAGGGTACTGATGAATTGTTAATGGGGGCTTTTAGGAAAGCTATTAAAGGATAGTTCCACCCTGAGTTTTGCACAGTTTCCCACTACATGTGCATGCGTGCAGCGTGACTAAAGGTAAGTTGAAATCAATCTTCCCAGAACTCTGTCTTGCTCCAGTGACGGGAAAACAACTGCAGGGACTTTTATGTCTGCAGAGTTGTTACTCTCATCACTAATAAAAATATGTCAGCCATATTTTACAAAGTCACAAGAGATCGGGTTTCACTGATTGAAGTGTTTTGCCACAAAAGATTTTCTCCAAACTTAAACCTACTCGTATTCTGCTTAAGGAACACAGGCACATTAAGCACTGCTTGCTTGCAAGTCAAACATTGGATAGAGATCTGTGGACAATTATATGTGACTGGAAACAAACAAAAAAGCAGCTTTTTGTTGATTAATTTTGCACCCCAGGCATGCTGTTGTATCTTTAAACAAAGAAAACTGTGTGGGTGTGTTGTGCTTGACTGCTGGAACACTGGTATTTGCTTTTGACCTGTGCCAATAAAAATTAGGTTTGATACAACTATCAGCTCTGTGAATGTACCAGCAACGCAAACACAGATCCACTGATACATGAGGGGAAAGAGCAGGAAGAAGGAGCGGGCAAGAGAACAAAACAAAGAGGGAGCGTTTATGTTTCCGTGCTATACATCAGATTCCCTCTCATTACTCCGAACCCAGATAGTTGCAGGGTTTTCACACGTCCTTCATAAAACTGTGTGGTTTTGGTTCCCCGCACCAGATGGGGTTTCTCCCTCTTGGCTGTCCATGACAAGAGGGTCCCAGGCCTGAGTCAGACAGCAGGATTAGTGGTAATAGTGTTTCGCCAGGAAGATGGACGGATGGGATGGGAATCTTGTAAGTTCTTAAAAGCGAAAAAAAAAGAAACCCCTTTCTTAAAAAAGGAAAAAAAAAGTTGTCAGTCCAGATTAATGACGAGGCTTTTTTAATTTGCTCCACTGGGGCTTGAATAACTTTCAGGGGATCTGGGGGTCATGTAGCCAGCTGTACCTTTAAGGGCCATGTCAAATTTTATTTCTTGTAAAAACATGAAAATCTCCACGGTTGTAATTACCAGGTTTACACAACAGATGAAGAGAGAGAAGAAGAAAAAGAAGAAGGAGGAGGGCTGGAAAGATGGTGGGGAGGAATGAGGAAGGGGAGGTTTGTGCTTGTCTGCTGGATGGAATCCAAGAGAAGACTTGGCAGAAGTGGTAGGATATCTGTGGCTGGAGGAAGGACGAAAGGTCTGGATACCTTTTAAAAATAGGCAGAAAGAGATGCTGATCTACATCCAGATCTTTACACTTCAAACTGTGGTCGGAAACTTGAAGCAGAGTTTTGTCTGCAACATCCAAGTCACTCCTGTACTTCCTTCATGTCGGTGTTTTGTGCAGTCGACACTAATCCTTGTCTGGTCTCGCTTGTCTGAAGCAAATCTTCTTGTTTGTTTGGTTCTCGGATGGAGTTTGACTTTTCACTCAAGCAGGAGCCTCTCCATCTCCGTCTGTGGTGGGCTGAGAGTGTTTGAAGAGAGGGATCTGTGTGTCACTTGATCACTTGATTCATTGCACATGTCATTATCTCAGAGGAGTATTTGTGTATGTGGGTCTTGTGGCGATTTATGACTGTGTCTTCCGAATTCATAACTTACAAGACTCAAGATTGACTGCGGTTACAAGACATTTTCAGAGAGGTATATGTGTACTGCGCATTACGGTAAAAGGTTGGACACCCAGTTGAAGGTTTTTCTTATTATTTTCTAGTTATATATAATATATACATATATGTTTTAAACTATGTTCTGCATTGTAGAACAGCACTGAAGACCTTCACGCTATTTAATAACACACATGATATTTTGATTGTTTTTATAACTGCTTTTGAAGAACCTTTTGAAGTTCTTTAAGTGCAGGTTTGGGCTGATTAACCTTCTTGTCTTACAGTAATGATGGGCACTAAGTTGAGCAACTTTTGCCATAATATGGATTATTATAGTCATCAAATAGTGCTATTTGCTGTGTACCAACATTACTTAAGCACAAGTGAATTCATTCTGAATACATTTAAATACAAAAACAGAAGTAGTGAAGAAGTCTTTTGGATAAGAACTGAAAAAAAAACATTTTCGAAAAACTCCAGTTGCCTTCATTTTAGCACTCAGATGTACTATGACCTTGGTGAGTGTGAATCTTCACAGACATACATAACTAACAAATAAAACACAGCCGTTTATCAAAAAACATTTGAACTGATTCGCTTTTGAAGTTGGCTATATTTCAATGCTGTTATCAAAGCAAACAGTGACTGCCTTTGAGAATCTTAATTCACTTGCAAGGACCACACCATTGATTTGAAGCTTGATTGTTTATTGGATGCAAAGGATCATTATGTTGGTGGTGACTGAGATTAACTGATGCGGTGTGAGGGAAATGCTTAGTCGGAGATCAACAGCAGACCCCCTAGGAAAAGGAGAAGACAAGAAAAGGAGGCAGGAGTAAAGGGAGGGTGGGGCAGAATCGAGAACAAACAAGTGGGAATGGCAGAGTGTTTATATAGATGTACAACAGGAAGGAGGGGGATTGAGGTGTGGTCCTGCTCCCCTCATCAGCTAAAAAAAAAATCTCCATAAAATGAAACATGTTTTTCTTTGTTAAACACTTTTTTTTGTTTACTTCTTAATTCCATTTTTAGTTTTACTACTGCTTATTGTAAGTTGTAACATACGTGACTTCTGAATTATTGCATAATAGCATAGCCAAGTGTATATCGCAATTAGCTCTACACGTCCATGTGATGCAAGCTATTCTGGTGCCAGCCCTGGATGCTTTGGTACTGATGCTAGAACCTGGGGGATGCTCTTTAATTGGACAGGTTGGAAACAGTTACTTAGAATCCTCTGTGGCTCAGTTGAGACTTTTCAAAGTCTGAAACAATAACCCTGATGATATATGCAATATCTCAGCCCTGGTCCTAACCTTACCATACTGGTGCAGCTACAGGGGCCTGCAGCTAAATACCACTAGGAACGTTGATGACAAGAGGCATCAAGAGAGAGCAGTCCCTGAGAACCATCATCTCCAAGGATCACCAGAAGTATCACATGAAGGCTCAACTGAAAGCTATACTGTTCTTTCAGAGGCACCTGCAGAAGCTCAACCTACCACAGCCAGTGTTGATCCAGTTCTGCTATCATCATGTTCATCCTTACATCATCCATCACTGTCCGGCACAGTGCCGCAAACAAACAAGAATTTTTGAGGACGCAGCTCATCATTTGTTTGACTGAAAAGATCCCCGACTGCAACCTTGCCTCCATTGATCAGCTACACTCCTTAGGGCCAAGCAGCACATAGGAAGGATCACCTCGGACTCATCTGAGTCCATATTCCATTGAGCCAAAGACTGAGCGTCACTGAGACTGCGATGATCAGTACTGCTCATGTTGCAGCTGGCCGTCTTCACATTGCATTACACGACCAGCCTAAGCTCTTCAGGAAATCATTTGTATTGCTCTGATTTATCTATTATTTCGAGAATATCGAGAATTTTCTACTTTACATAAGTTGAGCCTTTTACAAAATGTCTGTGGATTTTACCTCTTGGCGCTTACATGCACACAATGTCTGAGCTCACTTTCCCCCTCCTCATCCTTTGTCCGCAAATATCTCCTCTGTGAAACCCAACCGCAGGGACAATCATCATTCCTCAGCTATTAGCACCAAATCTTTGGCTGGCTCTGAATGTGAGGAGATGTTGTGTTGTCAGCTGGAGGGCTCTGGTTTCTCCCCAGATGAGTGGAGAAAGGGGTCAGTGACGCCTGTCAACGACCCCCAACGGCCCCTGGTTTCCTGTCCAGGGACCACTCAATGGCCTCCATTACGTGTCATTGAAGAACCAAAATGGCCTCTGCTCTAGATTTCCACTGCAGGGTCTTTATCGTGATAGTTGCTCGGCTGAAACACAAGAGTTTTCATAATGAATTCCCACTGGAAGCAAAAGCAAGCAGTTGAAGATATAGCTAAGATATACATGCACTGATATAGGTAATTTACTATGAAAGGCAATAAGGTTCTTTGTCCAATTCTGGAGATTGGAAATCTTTTCAAAGGTCTAATTTTTCTGTGCAGATGTTAGAGATAGCCAGCTGTAACTTGAGATGGAGCTGGAAAGTTCAGCCAGCAGAATGAAGAAGTTGCTGAGTTTCTTAGACTGCTTTAAAACAAAAAAGAAGCCTGTGGAAGTCAAAGGAAGCAACATAATGTAACACACAAAGCAGCCACATTAGTTTCTTCTTCAGTACTGTCTTCTGTCTGGAGGATCTGTTGTTTTTAGGTTTGCATGGCACTGCTAAGTGCAGTTAATGTCAGCGCGATTTTCATCTGAGCTGAAATAAATTCCTCATGCTTGACTCTGTGGGGATAAAAAGAAACTTGCACTTGAAATAGTTGTCTCATTGCTGGAAAGCTTAAAGCCCACATAGAAATGGAGAGAGTTGGATGTGTGGTGTGGCTTCTTTACTCATGAAAATGGTCCAAGAAGAGCTGTTCTGCGAACCAGCAGGAAAAACTTTCCACGAGTAATGTCTTGCAGCCTCCATGTTCACCTTTCTCATTTTGTGGGGCTCTTTTTTCGAGCCTCCTGGTGTCGAGTCGGTGGGTCAATATTTGCCTTTAACTTTTGACCTGCATGTTTACTCTCCTTTTTACTCAATTACTGCCATCACTGGAGTCTACCTCAGAGGGAACCAAAATCCTTGTGTTGGGACAGCAAATAGCGAAAGAGCTGTGTTTTTTAAACATGACATCTCGTGATATATAATGATTTATAGGATAGCCGTCAATCAGGAAAACAACATTACGTATATAAACACACCTTTCTGGAACTGGATCTGAGCTTGATTGAGTAGCTTCCAAACACCAAAGAGGATATTTTACTGTATCATCCTCGGTTTAACACCTGCCTATATTACAAAACTCCTCGCTTGAATGCCGGTCATTCTGGATAAAACTGTATTTGGTTGGACTTTAAAATGTGGTACACAGGAATTTGTGTAGCCGTGGAGGTATGAACTGACGAAGCCTCTCAGTGGAGCCTCTTTTTGAAGAATTCTAATCCTTGAATTTTAAGCAAGAAAAATAGAATCATGTAGTTGCATCTGCTAGCCAATCAAGTTGCATTTTACATCCATGTCTATACAAAGTTACACAATATATGTAGTGGAGACTTTTAAGTGTCTAAGTTGACTGAAAAAATAAATAATTGTCTCAGTATGTGTCCACATGCTTGATAATGAAACTGATTCCAACAGAAGACAAAGTTGTAGCCATGACTGGACACAATGCTTCAAATATGCTTCAAATAACATGGATGCTTTGCACATATCGTTTATCCAGCAGCACTGATGATCTAAACAATCAGCATAGTTTCAATGCGACATTCAAGATTAGTGTCTCCATTTCAGTATCTGACCAAATGTGAAACATGGTCACCATCAGCCTTTTTCCCCCTAAGTTATGGTGTTTAGTAACAGCCAGAAAGTTGTTTTTGCAGAACATGCTGATGTCACAGTGAACTGAACTTTGACCTTTTGCATATAAATTAGATTTGTTAATAATTTATTACATATGTGTGTCATAAATAGCATATGATTCTTTAGTTATGTCTAAAAGCATGTTTGATGTTTGACCACCAGAATCGAATCAGTTCAGTGCTGAGTCCAAGTGAGTGTTTGTGCCAGATGTAATGAAATTCACTCCATGTTGATATATGTCAAGCATTTAAGAACTATGTTTTTCCACCAACAGTGAATGTGAAACAGTAAATTTCAGCGAATCACAGCCAAATGGTTACAGTTATAAACGAAAATCCATGGCGCATCTCCTTTATTAGCAAAACTGTGCAACCACAGCATTAACAACTAGAACTAAGTTTGCCTTTACTACAGTTACTGCTGTTGGAATCGCTGCCACCTCCATATATATCACATGTCCATGTGCATGCAGTCTGTTGACAATCCAGACTGCTGTGACCTGCTTTAAATACATCCCTAGACTTATAAGCTCATTACTGCTTTGCTATAATAGCAGTGGGTCAGGAGTTCTACACACACACAAGAATTACACACTAATACTGTGCATACACCTGTAGCACATATACACAACCGCACCCTCGCTCTGCTGTGCGTTCTGCATGCCTTTGCACAAACAGAATAGCGTTTTCCTTCATGCCTCACATGCAGACATGAATGCAAGTGGGGGAAAGAAAGAAGCGCATACACTCATATCTTCTGCTGCTCATCCATCTGTACGTCCATTCATCCCGGCTCTAAAGTTATACACAGCGTAGCAGAAACTGTTTGTACAAAATTAGAGGTGAAACCACATCCTCTCTGATTGAATCCGTGGACCTGCTGGGTCTCTGGGTGGCTGTGTGCAAACAAACGGAGCTGGATCATTACAGCAGATGCACACACACACAGACACACACACAATCATGAATACAGGGCCACAAACACACACCGAAAGTTGGCTTAAGGGGATGAAATCCTATACATTTATCTCTAATCCTTATCGATACTCAGAGCCAATCAGCTCCACACACACTTGTACAATGTTTGTTTTATTGCACATGTTTGCTTAAGGTAAGATAGAATACGAAGTTAATGGGTTTGTTGGCAAAGTGACAACACAAAGGAGATGCCAGAAACTTAAGTCAAAGTATTCATGTACGTGCGCAGCAGCTTTTGTGTCAGAACCTGCATGTGACATAAGAACTTTCAACGGAACAGAAATGATTATGGCAACTGTTGGACCCAGATGAACAACCTTTGATCAGCAGGTCTATAAAGAACCATCATGACTCAACAGCCAAGCGCCATAAAATACAGCCTTATCATTTGTGTGTTATTCCTCATATTGTTCCAGTTCCTCGGCCAAGTCTGTCTGTCTCACTGCTCTGATAGCTCTGGTTTCTGCACTGACTCATTTAGCTGGCTTATATAACGGAGTGATGAATACCACCCTCCTGCTTGCTGTTCCCATCAACCCCCTCCTTCACTTTCTTTCTTTTTTCTCCACTCTTTCTTTTCTCCAAATCCGGCCTTCAGTTCTCTGCCGCCTCACCACATCCACGTCTCCTTGTCTTTCTGTCCATATTAGTTCTCTTATTGCATCTCATAATTAAACCTTTCTCTGCAGGTCATTTCAGAACATTTCTATACAGGAGACTGTCTACAAAACTCAAGCTAGCAAGCAAGATGAAATCACAAAATAACCCTCAGACAAGAATTTCAGTGACAAAAACCATTTGTATGGGATAAATCTTTCCAGATGCTTTAACCTAGGATGCCCCAAGAATTTTAGGGGGTTGAGGAGGAGTAAAACCAGCTGTCATTTGAAAAGAAGAGATATAATTACAACTGATTTTCTTGCTATGATTTTGACAATCGACCAATGGTGGGAAGAATGGAGATTGGCTGTAATGCTGAAACGCTATTTTAGTTTCGAATTCAAAACCGCCATCAACTGACAGGCCTTACATCATGTAGAAAACTGATAGAAATGTGGGAAGCCCGAATAAAGAACTATTCAGACTAATGCAGGGCACATTTATCTATGCTGTCCTCAAATCCCACATGCACAGATGCTCCGTTCGCACATTTCTTTTTGCTAAAATCTGGTGTGCACTGTCATACTACAAGCAAATCCTGCCTGACGCATCTCTGCTACACCTGACATTTGTTCCTATGTTGAGGCATCATATGGTATTGCTGCTTTGATATCGATTTCTGTGGAAAAAAAGAAAGAAAGTTGGCTGGTGGAATCAGCACTGACAGAGCTTAATGCTTCAAATAGCCTGGCTTGGGAACCAGAAACTTCCTTCCATCATAAATTTCCCTTGGCAAGCTTGGTAAGCAATTCTCAGAACACTGTATTATTGAGCCTGTTGACTATTTTTCAAGGTCAGGCATCTTCACACGCAAGATAGATGCCGTGGATAGGATCACTGTCAATATCTGCTGACACATAAATCCAGGAAGTACAAATGTTGATGCAGTGTGGCGACACAGTGTCGCAAGCTCAGTTTACACACTAAGATAATTCTATACCGAAAGTAAGACCACTGTTACACCTGCAGCACTTTACATACAAAAGTGACACATTCACACCATTGAAAGTAGTAACAATAATCTGATACCATGGGTCGTCTAGGAAAAAAGAATCTCATTTTCTATCCACAAGACCCAGGCTGCCTCCCTGACCTCTGGCCTGGAAGCTGCTCAGTAATGGCTTTGCATGTGGCTGTGGGAAAGTGTTGTCAGTGATAAAAGCGAGGAAGATGAGTCAGATGAGTCAGAGGCGGGTGTCAGAGTGACAGCATATCTTGTTTGGACAGCAGCTTCCTCAGTTGTGGAACGAGTGATGGGCGGGTTAACTGCTGCTGCCCCCTGTGATCAGCAGGAGAGGATGTTTGTCTCTCTGCATGACTTTTGCAGTTTTGGTCATTTGAGCTTTCGCCAAGTTTTCTTTTGAGATTTGTGAACAGTAACATTGCTAAAAATAAATCTTATAGGGCAGTCATTCAGTCAAATGGATTTATAACACTCACTGTGAAAAACATGCAGCTAGCTTGCTAACATTGTTGTCATGCACTTCGTGTCAGCCGCTAACTTTCTGTCAGGCACCAGCTTTGTGCTAGTTGCTAACGTGTTTGGTGCTAGCTATGACTGTGTTTTCATAAAACTGTCATGGAAAGTTGAGGCAAACTTTTGAAATTTCCCAAAAAATGTGGATAGGCTTATTTTTTACCTGCTTGGTAGTGAATAAACTACATAGGCGATGCTATGCATGACTAAAAAACAGAGTAGAAGAAACCACATAAACCAGCCTGGTTCAAACTATTTTGGCCACAAAATTGTAATAATTCTTCTATGCCAGCATGTTTCATGCTGTCTGGAGGCAAAGATTAAAAAAGAAGTGGAAACAGCAGATCAGTTCTGTTAGTTAAATGTTCACTACATCAGAACTTAATCAAACAAGTCCAAAACCACCTCCGGTGAGCATGTTAATCACAAAATTTGCATTATACAATAACTTTGTGTTAGTCATCAACTTTGTGATAGTTGCCAACTTAGTGGTTTATTTTGTGTTAACATGTAGCATTTTGCTGTTATTAGGGCTCTTTGAACCACACTGAATAGAAGAGAGAAGTGAGAGTGAACCAGACTCTGGGCAATGGCACTAAAATGATGAGCTAAAGATGCTGAAACACTCAGCAGAACGGACAGAAACTGTATGATCTGGTTGTGATTTTCTACAGGTTTGTCACTAGAGGTGACTCTTCTCTCACCACCTGTAGTCATTTCACCCATTGTCAATATGTAAGTGTTCATTTGTGTAGCTTTAAATAAAAAAGCAAAGCAGCCCAGTATTCCTTAACTGCATTCATGTCTGTGCCTCTGCAGGCCTTTGTGGTCATCTCAACTCCCCTGTTTCAGAGCCGCACATCACGTAAAGAAGCCCCATCACAGCACTTCACCTGCTGTTCCCAGCATTCCCCACTTAGCTGCTGTAATCCTGGGGGCCGTGGACAATATAAACATACACAGTGGATTACGCTCGGTGTGTCTGTGGTGTGTGTGTGTGTATGTGGGATAAAAGAGATGAAACAGAAGATGACTATTCTCGGTGCAGCGTAATCCATTTGCAGGCTGTGTGTGTGTGTGTGCGTGTGTGTGTGTGTGTGTGTGTGTGTGTGTGTGTGTATGTCTGTGTGTGTCTGTGTGTGTGTGTGAGTTCATGAGGGGCTCTCTCACCAGGTAGGCCTATTCATCTTTGATGACGGTCTGTGTGCATGGGGCTTACTGTAGATCCCCAGCTCTCCCTCTCTCTCTCACACACACCCACACACACACACCCACACACACCCACACACACACACACACACACACACGCACACAGGCACACAGGCACACACACTTAACTGTATGCGACAGGGCCACCCAAACTTTCTGTGTGCTCCTTTTACTTCTTTTTCTTTTTTTGTGGTTTCACAGGCCATCTCTATTCAGCAAGAGATCGAAAGCCTAAAATAGTGGAAAATTTAAATGTTTCTGCACACACATGCGCATGGCCCACCCAAGGACAAATGTTAGCAGATTAATGAAGCATGCAAATATCTAGCGGCTTCATCCAGATCTGTCCCCCCCCCATTGTGTCTCATTCACATGCATATGGTCCATTAATATGAACGTGAAAGGGCCTGTACTGTATGCATCATTTGAATGGTAATGCTTGAGAAAAGATGTATTGTTTTGCTGTTGCAGGAGATGTGGGGAGGTGGATGTGGAGGGGTTCCATCAGAAACCTTGAAGCAGTTAAAACTTGTTAATGAACTTGAGGGGTTTAGCACCGGACCTGCACAATAAAGTCCCCCTAAGCATGAAATGGGAGGATGGGTTTCCTGCTGCTCTCCGCTCACATACACTCTATCCTCCAATCCGCTTCCTACCCGGACCTTTTTCAGATGTCTTGACCCAGGGAGGCAAGGCAAGGGGGGAGTTTAGTGGATGCAGTGTCCAGTCCTTCTCCTCACTCTGGCCCGACTCAACAACAACAGCTGAAATGGCTTGCAGATGTGGCTTCGCTCGGCTGATAAATTCTTTGTGAACTCAGCAGACATTAGGGGGGACTTTAGGGGGCTGTTTGCATGTGTGAGTTGAATGGTCACAAGTATAGTGTGTGTGCAGATGTATCCGTGTAGCTAGCTTGTATCCCTGATCTCGACCCTGAACCAATTGGGATTTTATATGTACACGTGCATCTCTGGTGTGTGTGAGTGTGTGTGTGTGTATGTGTGTGTGTGTGTGTGTGTGTGTGTGTGTGTGTGTGTCCAGCCCAGGTCTCAGTAAAACATCAGACCCAGTGTGTAAATGTCTTTAGCTGCTGCTTCCATTGATTTATAGAATTCTATCAAGTAGACGTGCAGAGACAAAGTGGGGAAAACACAAATCTGTCTACTGGCTCCTGATACAAACCAGGATTTATTTAGCAGCAGTAAGAATGTAGGTGGGCTGAGCGAGTCAGTTGGTCTATGTAAATTTTGTAAGAAGAAATCTTTGTTTTACAAGTGAATGCCTTAGCAGTGAAGCAGACTCTCTGGTTTTTCTGCAGCTGTTATGACCAGTAGCTTATAGCAGCTAGTGTTAGTAAGAATTATCTATATATTGCTGCTTTACTGACACTTATGTCAGCTTGCTGGTGCTAGTCTGTAAATCTCAGTGGCTTTCAGACTAGTACACTCTTTTCCTCTCTATGAGACATATTTGTTATTTCCTGCTCATGTTCCTACAGTGAAGACAATCCCTCCAACTTCTAAAGATCACATACTGTTCTTACTGGTCTACAGACCTGGAGACCCCAGGAATAAGGCCCTCACTGGGGCTCTCTTGCCTATTACATATACTTGCTCACTTTATGGTGTAGTCAGACTGTGGGAATTTGGGCTCTTAAGGGTCTTAAGTTTTATTCCAAACAACATTTAGTTAATTTTTGAAAATAATACATTAATTTAATAGTAATTCTGGTCAATTTTAAGTAGTCCAGGAGTAGAGATGTTGGTGCTGTGAGGGAAGGAAGTTAACCCGTAAGTTCCCATAACGCAAGATAATAATAATAATAATAATAATCAGACCAAGCATGTTGTCTGTGTTTGCTGACAAAAACACTGAAAATTGTGTTCATGTGTAACTAATATTTCTAACTACAGCCACTTATGGCACAATAAATGGGAATTTCTTATTATTTTATGCAATATTTTTGACATGGCCCTGACTGCGGGCCCCAGTAGTGGCAGTACTCTCTCCCTCACTTCATTAGTGATCAGTAGGTGCAGCTGGAGCAGGAGGCAGCAGGTGTGCAGCATCAGCAATCAGCTGACCTGCAGGGAGCAGGTGGGACTGGCTGATCATCTTCACCCTGTGCCATAAGAGGAGACCTCACTCACCATTCGACACCGAACTGTGAACAAGCAACAGTCAGTCTTGTCTCTTGTTTAGTTCTGCTCACCTTGGTTTTTCACCTCAGTTAACTGTTCGCTTTGAGTTTCTTCAGCCTGGACTTCACCTGCTCCCGACCACACCTGGATTCACTCGTCATAAACCCAATCCGTCCGCAGCCATCCCAACCTCTGGATTCCTGGTCTCCCATCACCTTCGTCACCGTCACCACCCTGGATCCGAGCCGCCACGTGCCACCACATGCCATCTCCTGCTCCACCCCAGACCACACCATCTGTTTCTGTCACTACTGCTTAGTCCTACACTCACCACTCCAGTCAGCTGAGTTTCCCAATCCTGAGCCAGGCTGTTGGCAAACTTATGTTCTATAGTTGCTTAGTAAATTCAGTATTTAGTATTAGTGTATCATTCATGCCGCTTATCCGGCTTAGTCATTCTGTATACATTTTGAGTATTCAGTTAGTACTATCGTTGTTTGGTTAGCTTAGCGCTTTGCCACTCCTGTTCAGCTAGGCCTTTGTAGCTCTAGTATATTTTCTACTATGGTAGATTCTCTATTGTTGGTTCTTGTTAGTTCATTTCGTTTACACTCTCCTGCCTAGGTGGTACCCATCGTGGGTTAGTCATTCCATGCTCCCTGAATATTATTTGTAGTCATTGGTTAGTACTCCGCCCGCCTGTAGGGGCTCTGCTCCATAGTCTCCCTTGTACCCTCATGTGACATCTGTCACTTCCGTTTGTAGTCTCCAGTTCCATGTTCGTAGTTCTGTTTTGTTGTATTTTCCTTTCTGCAAATAAATTCACACATACACTCTCTGGGATGTTGTTTCTCATTCTCTGCACCTGAGCCTCCAAATATACTGCATGCAATCCCCACCACACACACACACACACACACACACACACACACACACACACAAAAACAGCAAGTTTCGGCATTAGAACATGATGTGTTGACACACCAAAATGAAGTGTATTGCTTCATTGAATAGAACTGTGTATTTCAGCATTGTTGGAAAGATTTGGGATAACGCAAATGCACAAGTCAGCTAAATATAAAGTAATGTTCTAGTTGTATTTAGACATTTTAATGTGGAAATATTGCATAATATACCTGTAAATATAGCAGCTATTTTGGAAAGTAGGAAAGTGCTTTGCAATAATTAGCTTAGTAAAAACAGAACAAAATAATTTGATCCAATGTCATAAAAACCAACACGAAACATCTCAAAGCCTGACCTTAGTTTAGCTATTTGTTTTTCTGAGGTTATCCCTTGGTCTTGCATAACTTGTGTGTTTTTTTTTTCCAAATCATGAGCTCTCTACTTTAATAAATGATATTTGATTATATGTTTTATAATCTAATGATGTGTACACTGCTGCAAGCTATCCAGGTCACATATGGGTTTTCTTTTAACTGTACAAAAGCCACTTTCCCACTGGGGATTTAGACTGTCAGCACTCAGATTACAGTGCTGGTTCGCTTTTAACATGAGCTGCACAAACACACCATACAAATCATACACCTTCGCCTGAGTGTCACAGCGACAGCACACAAACCTCACTGTTCTAACAGGCCTAATAATGCACACATACACATATATCTGCAGCCGCTGGACTGACAGGACGCTGTTTTTCTTAAAACAAAATGCCAAACCTGTGTGCATGTGCCAAGATGTTGGTATGCCTGGTTTTGCTCAGCAAACTCCCCCCATGCTTCTACACACACACACACACACACACACACGCACAAACACAGACACACACTTCTCGACACAGATCTAATCAGCAGCTCAGACTTACCTCCCCCTCCTGCCATAACACATACACACATATGCACACTGAGCTGCTATCTGTGCCTTTCTCTTCTTCCACTCTCTCCTTTTCTTTTTTTTTTTTACAACTTATGTAAAGAGAGACAGGGAGAGAGTGTGTGTGTGCGTGTGCGTGTGCGTGTGCGTGTGTGTGTGTGTTTAGCGGAGAGAAAAGCCTTGGTGACATTAAACACGGTTGACAGGGAGTGGGCAGAATAAACAAGGTCCTGAGTAGAAAGGCTGCCCTTCAAACACTCTACTCAGTGCATAGGCCCAGGATCAACTGTGTTTATCAAAGTCCTGAGGCTACAGAGGGAGAGAGACAAAGAGTGAGAGAGGGGGGAGAGAAAGAGAGAGGGGTTTGGGTGAGGGGAGAGAAAACTGAAGGATGAAATGAAACGCTGAGGGCCTATGGACCCAGTTTTTGTGCCCTTGTTTAGCATTTATAGCGGCCTGTTGTTGCCTGTGGTTTCTATAGATTCATTTTGGAGGATGCAGTTAAAGTTAGTTTGGCTGCGTCAACATGTTAATCTGCAGTTGGTGAGGTTGTGTTGTATGACTGTAGAAGACAGCCAGTGTATTCAAAGATACAGTGTTTAGTTGTCTTTGCTGTTACTGTTTACGTCTTCTTCAAAAGTAAAAACTTCCATTTTCTGAACATTCAATTACATTACCTACAATGTAAAATACTTAACAAAAGTTGTACTCTTCACAAAAAAAGTTATTTATTTGAAAGGACCCCTTCATTGCTATTTATGTTTTAATGACACTGTTACGTTTGTTTATTGTACAAAAACACTACTCTTGTACCTTCTGTTGGCCCTTTAAGGCCTAAAACACAGTGGAAAAGAATGTAGAAAGAAGGTAATGTAATTTTAAATCAGAACGCAGTGAAACCAATGCAGGTGTTAAGGCTCTATGGACAGCCTGGTCAGACAACCACTATATAGACTCAAAGACCTCACCCACTGACGGATAGACATAGATAACAATTCAGTAAACATTCATGGTCCCCAGAGAATCAGTTATATTGAATTTATTGATGGTGAGTGCAGATTTCACTCCTAAATTCAGCATGAGGCTGACAGATTTGGTTTGGTAAAAATAATTTTATTGGATTGATTGGTATAAAATTTGGTGCACATGCTCATAGTGCCCTGAAGATGAATCCCTCTTGATCTTATTTGCAGTTTAAATGCCATACCTTGACAACTACTGAATGGATAGTGATGACATTTGGTACAGACATTCCTGTTACTCTCAGTATTACTGTAATTTAATAACAAATACCTGCAAAAGTAATGCCATTTCCATCAGTCTTGAACTTTCTGTTTAGTGATAATTAGCAAAATGTTGACCATTGTGAAAATGCGTCATTACACATTTAGAAGCTGTGGCAAGTGTGTTAAAATATATGAATATTACTTTCATTGTGTTCAAAGAGAGACAGTTATGAAACATAGCAGGACAGGTTGAGGGCGATTGTTACGAAGTATTTACTGTCTGCATTTTACATTCTGTCTTTATGCTGCCTTTTGGTGTATAAGCTGGTGAGTCAGGTTGTCTTTGAGTTTTATTCATACTCATCTCCACCCTCAAACTTTATCTGGATACCCTCAGGCCCCATAGTGCATGCCGCCTGTGTAA
This sequence comes from Amphiprion ocellaris, assembly GCF_022539595.1. Lineage (NCBI taxonomy): Eukaryota > Metazoa > Chordata > Actinopteri > Pomacentridae > Amphiprion > Amphiprion ocellaris. The sequence continues at coordinate 25,283,797 of NC_072781.1, read as the reverse complement.
CAAGTGTGTCTGGGTGGGTGTGCATCCATACACATATATATGAGATAAACTGTGTTGTATGTGGGCTTTTGCACACATCTATTGATCTCATCTTCCAATCACAAAGCATCTTCCAGTGGGACAGGAAATTGTGCTGGAATTCAGAGTTTATTACACGAGCTGCAGTTCAAAGGCAGAGCCAAGAAAAGAATCAGACAAATCTGTACATTTATGAGAGTGGAATCCATCTCACAGCATGCATCACTCCTGCTCTGAGAACTCTAACACCATCGTGCTACAGCAGCAATATAAACTCATAAATCAAAAGTCAGCCTCAGGATTGGGAGGGACTCCTGCAGTAAAAACCTGAGAGGTTGAACCGACCTGTTCAGTGGTTGACACATGACGTGCTCCGAATTTTAAGAGTTGGTTTATCCAAATTACAAATCACTTACAGCTAGTAGGATCTACCATGCAGATAAAGTTTGGTTTTGAGTTTTAAGATGTCTGTTTTATCAATCATCCAGATACTTACAAAAATGTTAAATATTTCTTAAAGTGAAGTCTATGTTAGTAAACAGTTGTTTTCTTTACACATCCAGTATATATGGAGTTACATTAGCATGAATTGAGAAATGCTTTTCTGGCCACGATGATCTAAACCTACTACTTCAGGAAGCATGTGACCCTTCAGCTGCTAAATGCTCCACAGTTAGTTGTTAACTTGGCAGTCGGTCATTGTGGTTGGTTTGGTTCTGTGTGACTATCAATGAAAACTGCTGTGTGCCACATCTGTGTACGAGGTTGATGAGAGTGGTAAATATAAACTGTAATGTTCAGGTGAGTAAAACCAAAACAATAGGTGGCTTTCCAGGAACTCAGGGTAGGTACAGATATGGTGAGAGAATCAACTGTAACATTAACTCAGTGCTCCAAAACAATGAAAAATTGTAGTTAGTCCAGCTCTATAGACACATAGGAAACAGAACTATGGAAGTTTGATATATTATCCCATATTGTGAATTGTGTGTTGTTGATGTTAGATGATGGATTTTTAATTTCCTTAACTTGTTGTCCTCTACAAGTTCAACCAATCAGCATTTGTCCTCTCATTTGTTTTTCAGGGGCAGTCAGAAGTACCCACCTTGGAGTCATTTTTTAATTTCTTCCCTAACAAGTGCTCTGATAGAGGTTCTGCATCAGTAGTTCTGAAGGACCACAACTTCCTGCAGTGGAAAATGACCTAATGGGGTTAATTAAGGGAAACTGCAGCTGTCATGATAATCTGTGGATCTATCAACACACTAAAGACCCAATTCACACTATACATGGTCATTTGATTTTTTTTTTTGTATAAAGCTATTGATTAAATCAGCTTTAAATCAGTGTGAATGTGTTTCTCCTGGTGTCTAAGGTCTGTGACTGAGGTAGTACGTCAAATGCGTGTAATGCTGCTTCCCTAATACACGGAGAGATGGACTCAAGGCCCTGAATACACCCTGAACAGGATACATGTGTGTAGAAAAATGAAATGACACCACATCAGCGAAAAAAAAACAAGCAAGAAAATCTGTGACCAATTTGGTGATAACTGATACACTCCAGGGATCTTTAGCTAGCCGACGTGCACTGGAATAAAGCCATTCTGTGGAAATTCACCCCGACTGTCTCATCACACCTATTTTATTCATTTATATCTTCCTGTTCAGCTGTTCTAATTTTCTATGCTTGTAAGCTGACTAGTATCAAATACCAACAATAGCATATTTATCTGTCATATTATTTACTTGTTTGGAACTATTTTGAGAGTTGTAACATCATGATGTGAAGCTACTGGGGAAGGAATATGTACTCCTTAGAATTGATAAATTTATGACCCTGTCAAACACACTCACATACTTGACTTCAGGAGGAACAAAGGCTGCTCTCAGTTCAGTATCTGTTTTGCTGGACTCACTGTTTGTTCACTGTTTGTTCACCTGCTGAACTCAAAGCAATGCAGCAGACAGTGACGTGACCAGGAAACATTTGACTTTTCTGACAGATCAGCAGGTAACTTATATCAGATCCTCTTCACAGCTAAAATTAGCAGGAGTGCAGGGTGTTTCCATGTAGTTTGTACTCTAATGGTGTCTGCTCTGTATTAGCTTACAGCTAGTGTGTATGTGCACTGTGCATTTGTTCACACTTACACTACACTGGGCTACAGTTACAGTAGGGTTAATCTTGCACCAGCATGCAGCAATTACACACACACACACACACATAGTGCGTTCTGGAAACCTGATGGAAAACAAAGATAACAATAGAAATGGGTGTCAGGTTGCTAAGAAGGTGTGAAACTTTGGCACTGTGCCACACACACACACACATGCACACACACAAACACACACACATACTCACAAATCAGTACTTGTTGAAATGTTTGTTCGCCACCCCCCCTACACACACACTTCCCACCAACACCTTATCCTTATCTCTCTCATTGTTTCTCCCTCTTCCTCCCCCATTCTCACCCCTCCATCTTTCCCCAACACAGCCGTAGTAATCAAAGAGTTAATCATAATCTCCAGACTTTGCAGACACACAAGCCGTCTTTGTTCCGGAGTGGAAAAAAACAGTGGAGCACTGATAGGGGGAAAAATCTTAAGTCACGTTCGTGGCCAATTAAGCTTTAAAAATATTTTAAATGTTCTGTACTGAAACGAGCTCTCTGCACTTCAAATGAAAATCATCAGAGGGCTTACCCCCAGAGTAATCTGTAAGGGTTTAAGTGTTTTAGTAGGGGTCGCACATTAATGAGTTGTGCATGTGTGTATGCATGTGTGTGTGAACATGCGTGGCTGATCCAGAGCCTATATCTTAACCTGTTTTGAAGAAAGTTAGTCAGACATACAGGTTGTGAGAACATATGGCCCAACTCCAAACTAAACAAAGGAACCGCACCGTTAATTAATGGCAGGTTAACTGCAGCCAAAGCAATGTAGAAATGTGCAGCTTTCATCCTCCCAGCGTGTGTGTAAAATGACTGCTTTCTGATGACAGAATGATAACATTGTTCTTCCCCATCCAGTTATATCAGAATGACTAGTATGTGCATGTGCAGTCAGGTTCAGTTTTGAACTTTGTCACATGCCATTCAAAGAAAACAAACAGGAAACTGCCTGATTTTATTTTCTCACACGTTACCTGCTGTGTAATTACGCAATTTAATGAGACAGTAAATAACAGGCATTGTGCTGCCTGTCTTTCTAGAGATGTGAACGTGACTCCTGTGACTTTAACTTCCTTTTAGGATGAACTATAATAACTTTTCATCTAAAGCCACCGTCAAGTCACTGAAACTGAAGAAATACACCTATCTGTGTGGAATATTGATGTAGGTGGCACAGATGCTGAAAAACAGTGTGTGTATAACTATGATGCCAGTGGCTTTGACAAAATTGCAGTATTTGACGCCCCAGGAATAAGAACAAATAACATTATACTTGCTGAACATCTGCACATTAGCTGTAGATGCTAGCGAGGAGATTTCAGCTTTTGTGGCTGTCTAAAGACAGAAAAATACAGCCTGATACTGAAACAACAAAACAAATGTAAAATTTTAAGTATCCTGCAATGTTTTTTTAATTTACGTCTGCAATGCATTTTCTATACTTCTTATTTTCCTCACAAGGGTGTATAGTTGTTATGTGCGTTATTAAGAAATCAGCTGTTCGCTAACTGGTGCAATTACTTTTAATTGTGCGCTGTCCCTGCAAACTAAACTAAACTAAGCTAAACTGTTAGTAAAGTAAGAAGCAACTTCTCTGGAAGCTGAAAATGAAAGTGATCCTTTCCTAATTTGTGAAACCGTCAGCATTTCCTGTGAAAGCAGTGAGAAGATGTAAAAGCAAATCAGCGTCTATTCTTCTTTCCTCTCGCTCTCTGTCTCGGCTTGTCTGGGGTTTTATCCTGCTGTGTTTAACAGGAAATTTCCCCATTCTCCACAAGTTTGTTTATGTCTCTGCCTCCTTGCCGACACAGTTAACTACAAACACACACACACACACACACACACACACACACATGAAGACATGCAGACTCACATACAGTAAACTAACACACAATCATGCATGCACGGACTTGCGCATGTGCTCACATGCAGGTATATGCAGACATGCTGACAAATCTGTGTGTATTTTTAGGGTCTTGCTCGTATTGTTCTGCTGTGTACTGAAGCTCTGGGAGGTCTGATGACGAACCTCAAGGTCCTGCGACATGTTTCCTGTTTACACTGCTCAACACAATTACTACCCAGCTGACGCATTGTGTGTGCTTACAGTCCACTTGTGTGTACAGTATTATGCGCCTGTGTGTCTTGGCCTGTGAGTTCTTGCCTGCCTGTTTGTGTGTGTTGACATGTCTGCCTGCCTGTGATTTGCTGCCCTGTTATGTTAACCCCTTAAGCCCGAGGCTGTTTTTTTTTTTTTTTTTAAATTTCTACCTGCAAGGAAAAACCTCCTTACATTTAGTCAGTAACAGCTGCAGGACTGAGGCCAATCTGAACAGTCTTGGGTTCTATGGATACAGGACACTTGGGAGAATTATTTAATGTCTGTGTCCACATCCCTAGATTAAAGTGAGCCTTGAAAAACTTTGACATTTTTCCTTCTGCATGATGAAAACTGTACATTAGAAGGTAATAATTAGTCAGTGACACTGATTATATTTGGCCTCGTCTCATAAATGTCAACTGTACTAAATCAACAGAAATGACACACAAAAATACAAATACTGGTGTACAAGGCCTGCCACTTTAATGAATGAAGTAGTGCCTGTTGCATTTTTATCACAGATGCCGCCTGGTCCCAGTACAGGCACCTCCAGGGTGGACAGGGGTTAAAACCTCGGCATTAGTCCCTATTCCATAAAGCTAATTGAGAAAAAATATTATTTCTTAGATAACTGGACAATGGTGAGATGGCAGCGGTGTTGTTTCTACTGGAACCAAGCTGCCTTGCATGGGGAATGATAACAGTGGCTGCTGAAATACTATTTTACTATTCTATGGATCAGCAGAAAAATAAACTATTATGATAGTGCTGTCAGACTGTGTTAAAGTTTGGGTTAGTTGGGGTCTGTCTGCCACAAAATACCTTTTAAAGAAATCAGAAAATGCACTGAAATACAGGTGCAGTTTAAAAATGTTGGCAGGAATTGTTAAAACACAGTAACTCTAAAGATGAGTCAGTTTCACACCAGATTTTGTTACTGAATCTATATGCTGACATATTTTCGTGTATTAAAGGATACACAAAACTGCCTGGATGCCTGTCCAACTTGTTCTGAACTTACTATTCAGACTGAATGAAGAAACATTTTTTTATCTCTTAGCAGTGGAAACAGTCTTTGACATGATACACAAGAAAAACATGCAGTTTATTTTTTAATACCAATGGATGAATTGACTATGTGCAGTATGAAATGTTTCAGCTGTAGTGACAAATCAGTAATTGCACCCTAGAATGTTTTTTTTTTTGTTCAGTCACCCAAAACTTCACCGTTTTCATTTAGTCTCACCAGTCTTATCCACTTCTGACAGTGACAGCTATTGTAGGGTTAGAGTTAGTATTAGCCTAACCTAAAAGTGCAATAAACCCACTACATGCTATTTCTCAGCTTTTAGCAGACAAACAAATTTAGCTTGCTAAGTGGATAGTGAACAAATCAAAGCATTTAGTGGCTACATAACCAAATACCGATTCTTCTCAGGAGCAGATGAAATACAAAAATGGACAGTGAATATTAGACCTAAATCCATGAGGTGACCAGAAGCATGACTCTAAAGAATTGCTTAAGTTGCTGCTTAACTGCTAGACATGCCAATGGGTTCACCGTAACAACCTTAAAAATCTTGAAACTCAAATCATGCAGCTTTAACATCTGCATTTCATTGGTGTAGGGGGTATTTTATTGCATGTAGGATTTCATGATGAGCGCACCATTGATCAGATAGGTTGTACCTCTTAGGGTGCAACAAAATGTCTAAATGGTGAACATACTTATGTCTGGCCAGAAGCATGAAAAGAATCTCAAAGGAGCCCAAGTTACAATTTAGTTTTTGCCCTGAAGTCACAGAAATAATGGTATTTGAAGTAAGGGCATTTTAACCAGCCATAGACGCAGTTAGGTCCCTTAAAGGACACTTTGACGTATCCAAAGAACCATTAAGATGGTGTCCCACTGGGCCAAGGCATATCACGGTAAAATAAAACTTCAAAAATACCAATTACCCAGACAAAGTAGTAGTAGATGTACGATGTGTGTGTGTGCGTGTGTGTGTGTATGATACAGCTACACTTCTGAGAACCAAATGCTTGTCCTCATTTAGTGACAGACCTTCAGAACACTAATGTTAGGGTGAAGGTTGGGGATTAGATATTTAGCTGTGATGGGTATCGTTCAGATTAGGGCTGGGGAATCTATTATAACAAAAAGGATGCTTACAAAAATAGAAGATGTTTGTATCTTGAATGCATAAAAAAAAGCTGACAGATAGCACATTTCTCTGCACATGCTCATGTGTTTGTATATTAGTCATCTCCTCAGTATTTCCAGGTCCAAGTACCCCAGTTGAACTATTTAACTGAGCAATGGGGCCAGCAGATGCTCTATCAGCAGCTAAAGTAAACAGCTATATTTTTATTGCACTTTGTTCTCTTTTTCTCTTTTTATTTTTTAAAAAGAAAAGGTCTGTACATACAGCAGAAAATACACATTTCCAGTCCCAGGACACAACGTGGGAGTGAGGGAAATGTGTTTCTGTGTGTGTTTGTGTTGGAGGAGAGCTAACGCTGAGATGACTGATCAGATGAGTGATAAGATTCTCAGGAAACACTTTCCTGTCTCAGGCCCTTTATTCCACCACTCCCTGTGTCCAACTAATGTCAGATATTTGCATTTACTGGCGTAGGACTAATCTGCCAACACAAACACACACTGTTTTTCAGAGACAACACCAACCTGACTGGATTCCACCAAATATGAAAATATGAATATAAATGCGCAGGTAACACTTGGCAAGTGGTTCTCCTCAAATTGGGGTCTGTGAAAAGACATCTGGAACTAAGACACACAAGCTTTCGTCTTCCCATTCCTTTGCTTTCCTTCCTTGCCTTTTTGTCCTCTAATGTCACTCCCAGCTCTAATTAGGCCAGACTCCACTTTGATTCCCTAAAACAAGGACTCCTTTTTTGGGGATCCATTGACGGTCCATCTGGAAGAACTTTAAACGTTGTTCCAACAATGTGCCAAAGTATCTTTATAACGTCAAAGCAACGAAGACGAAGAAAGTAAAACCATAAAATGAAAAATGAGTGGGCTCATGCAACCTATCTGAGATGTAACAGAGAGCAGCAATCAGTCTTCAAGGTTTTTACGAATGTTACTAGACACTGTTAGCATGTTTAGGTCTATCAATCTGCTGCAAAACCAAACAACAGAGTGAATACATTATATAGAACAAGACTGTGCGGTTTCGAGAGAAAGCTATCAAGTTTTAAGGTTGAAAAGAAAAGACGTTAGAAGTGTCCTTCAGATGTCTTTAGTTTGCAAAACGCAGACTCAAGAAGAACAAACATATGAGTCAGGAGTGAAATGTGGAGGCTGGAGGAATGTTGAAATCAAGATGTGAGAGTCTGACATGACAGTCAGGTTGACGGGAACAATCCAGCTCTTCCTGTTTATTGTTTCATCTGAGCCAGGGCAATTAATCACCTACGTGCACTCACATGCACAAACACACTTCTTCTTTTTCATAGCTCAAGTCTGCTCTCGCGTGAGTTTTACTTTTTCTGCTCATTGTGATCATTTCTTTCTGCGATATATATGAATAACCCATTAATGTGAGTGACGTTCCTCTTAAAGAGATGCACCAGCGACCTGTGTGAGGACTGTGTCAGAGGTACAAGTGTTTAACGCAGCTCAAGTGTACACTTATAAGGCGCGCTTGGTCCAAGCCAAACAGTTGTGCAGGTTTTGATTTCAGACCTGCTACAGCCTTTAATGGCTAAGTCAACATGAAGTCAACAGCAGAGTATTACAGCTGCTGAACGCTCAGGCTGCGTTCAAAGGTGGAACCTTTACATACTCAGCCTCTTGTGTGTGTGTGTGTGAATCTGTGTGATTGTTTGGATTGGATTTAAAGGCAGATATGTGAATTTTTTCCGTGTAAAATCAAAGGTTCCACTCTAGATAAAACCAAGACTGATGATCCATTTTTAACTGTGGGTGTTTTTAAGAGGCAGGGGAGTCTTTGAAGTTTCATTTTATTCATCTGGTATAAGATACGAGGTTTTATATTCATTAGCTGCTGTGAATTCCAGATGTAAAAAGAAAAACCTGTTGGAAGTTTCCTGAATTGCTCAAGGTCTTACATTGCAAGACACAACTTGAAGCACTAATATGCAACTTCTGGCCTGAAGGCAGAAAGTGTATTGTTAGTCGCGCTCTCCTCCCCCATCAGCTGGTCAAGTTCCCACCCTAGCAGCTGTCACTCATTTTGATGAGCTGTCTACCTGTGAAACAGTAGAGCCTGAGGCTGTTGGAGACAGGTTTGAAGAGGCAGAGCCAACCCAAGGAGAAAATGTAAATGTTTTCCACTGTAGTTTCATGAACATTTGGCCCTGCTGACACTGCAGCAACTTAAAACTGCTCTGATAAATGTTTTTTTTATATCAACCATGAATCATTTTTGCATGTGTAACCTGACAGAGGGCAATCATACTGACACACAGAAAGATCCACCAGTACTCCTCAGCTTAGGAAATGCTTTATAGCAGCTTGCAGTTCTTTCACTGTGGTCTATTTCAACGTAGCTCGAGGCTTTGATTGTGTTTTGACTCAAGGAACTGCTCCTGGAGAAGCTCGTTTGGGGCAATGTTCGGGGAAAAATAGTACCTACTGTGGGGAAAGTTCTTCTGATTGGTTTAATTCAAAGACAATTGCTGATAAGTCACAGTCAAACCTGTTGAAACCTCCATGGAATGGAAACAAAAGCCCGAGATGACTAATGACAAAGTGGTTTCTATAAATGTTCATACCACCTCATGCCTGTTACTACTCTGGTCCTGGTCCACTCTGACTGATGGTGACAGTATTGTTTCGAGCACTTAAGAAACCAGTTCTTTCAAGTTGTAGGTGAGGGCTTTCCATATCATCATTATTAATTGTTGGTTTCCGGTGCAAACATGCATGACTGACTTATTCCAGTATTACTATTTGCATTGCAGAGTATTTTTAGATGGTTTGAGTCGAGTTGTAGGTGAGCTGGTGTGCTCCAGTAGCAGATGGATGGGTGGAGAGAGAGGTGCAGACTTAGATAGATTCAGTGTTGTAGAGAAAGCAATGCTATAGAGTTACATATATAAGCTATTTACACATTGGAAGAAATTATTTTCATGGAAAAACCTTCTAAATATGTAACTCTGATACTAAGAAATTAGTTTCAAGTGTTTAATAAACAACCAGAGAAGGACTTTAATGAAGAACAACAAACAATATTTCTCTGAACAAACAAAAACCTTCAGGCCCATGTTAGATTGTGGGTAACAGGAGGTCATTCAGTGGGAGTGACAGTCTAATGTTGGTAGCAAACTTAAATATGACAGAATATCAGCAACACTATCAGCAGCACTTTATCTATTTTTGTCTGTCCCACAATCACTTATTCCACTCACATTCCGAACAGCACATAAAAGTTACATGGTTGAAACTTGTATTAAAGCTTTACGAGGTTCTCAAAAGTTCAGGTTGACGGTTGCAAAGTTGTACGTATCCTGTTTTACACTAAGACGGTAACAGTGACTGACAATATAAAAAAGCACATACTTTGTTTTCTTTGGGCCCTCGTGCACTCTTTACCTCTATCATATCTGCATCACCGATTCAACTCAGACACTTATGAGCTGTCAGTCAGCACTGGCTGACTTTCTTGGGCTCACAGCAAACAAATGAACTCCACTCCTTTTTCTAACTGCTCGCTGTGCTGAAATGCATGTTAATACTCTCTGATGCACACTGAGCTCATACTATGTTTATAGCTGTGCGCTGTACAGCACATATTCCTCTGTCATCATAGTCTTTCCACACACCCTTACTAATAACTTATAGAAGCTGTTACTGATATACGCCAGCCATTTTTTACTGTCAGATCTGTGCTGGATAATGCCAATTTGTAAAGTTTAATAAGTGGTGTTTATGGCACAGCAAGGTCAATTGAGAGGTCTGCTGCTTCTAATATATTCCTCACAATGAAGCTTTTATTGATTGTTGACCTGAGTGGACTTACATGTACTTACATTAATATGCACACAAAGGACATGGTCTTATAAAAATGCACACACAGAGGCCCTAGGGCAAAAACAGAAGAGGAAAGAATAGAAGTATAACTATTAGAAATGCACTTTTGAAAGACAATAAGTCCACTCAATAAAATATGTAATTGCATATCATAATGTATATGTTTGTACTTGTGTGTGTGTGTGTGTGTGTGTGTGTGTGTGTGTGTGTGTGTGTGTGTGTGTGTGTGTGTGTGTGTGTGTGTGTGTGTAAAGCAGAGCTGTGTGACCGAGCTTCCAGCAGACCAGGCCACAGCTGGTTGTGTTTAGACTGTTTGTCATGTACACCACTGTGGTTTATGCAGGCAAAATGACAGACAAAGCGACGCACAGACAGACAGAGAGACAGGCAGACAGGTAAATACACTTTAAACATATCTATTAACATGTCATGCAATTTAGTACGAAGTTTAAAGCTATATGTGACACTGTCTCAAGTTGGTGCCCCCTAATGTCAGTAAGCAGTAACACTTAAGTCTAACTAGTTGGTGGTAAATGTTTCCACCGGTGTAGCTTATTTCTGGATGGAGAGGGTGTTCATTCCAGCTAAGGATGACATGCTTCATGTCTTAGGCGCGCTGCTAATGTACGTCCTGTGATTAAACTATAAAAATCTCTTTAGAGCAAATGGAGTAACTCTAAGGCAGTTTGATTTGGCTCCAGCAGAGTGCATTAATTAGCATGCCTTTAACCAGTGATGAGGAACTTGGTTAGAATGAAGGGGCACATAATCTGACACTACTTTTTTCCCCTCAGCTTGGAATCAACTGTTTCCCTGTTACAGTGATGCTCATTACTGCTAGCTCTACTGTTTTCTGGGGTGGATGGAGCTACTTGCTAATTTTTTCCACTGACAAACTCTTCTTAAAGCTGCAACCACCTTCATCACGCAAATGTGGTGCAGCCATAGACTGTATAATAAGATGGATGTAGCCTTTGATTGTCAAACGTGAAGCTAACACAAACTGCCCTGTACCTGCGTTCTCTCAAGCAACCAGCAGGGGGCAACTTCTCCGGTTGCAAAAACAAGTTTGATTATATAAAAGTCTATGCAGTAATGACCCCACTTCTCACTTTATTTACAACCTCAGTAAACATTTTCCTTGTGACTTTATAGTATGAGGTACTAGTTTCACGACTTCTTTAAACAGCAAAATGTTCATCTTTTGCTCCTGTTTAAAATAGATGACAAATCAGGGTATGTTCAAGGACTCGCTGTGTGTAGTGTCCTTAAGTTCTCAGTCAGATCAACTCGTTTGTAGTTTCAAAAGACCCATATGGTGACAGCCAAACGCCGAGCTCGAGGCTTCAAAACAGTAGTCCACAGTTAGCACTGGAGGGCTGCATAATAGCTAGAAGTTTACCTACGTTTGTACTTTGGGATGTGTAAAAGTCTTTGGGCTAGTCCTTGACCCTGGTGCATCTTCTGGCATCATCCTGGGAAGCAGGTGTGCCACATTTAGGCCCGTGTAGGCATTTTGACTAACCTGACTGAATTATAATTTTGGAGAAACTGAACTGAGTGTCTATCTTTTTTAAAAAAAGGTGAGCAGGCCTTACACTTTTACATACACAGCTACAAAGACAGACATATTAATTGTTTTTATTGATCATTTCAATTGTTCTGTCTAAAGTACGAGCCTTTAAGACTTTGAGCAGGAGCTTGAACGCAGAAAGCCGTGAAAGCAGTCAGACAGGGAATCCTACAGACAATAACTGGACAGCGAAGCAGACAGGAAGGTCGGCTTCATGAGGATTTGAAACGTATTCTCTATTTCCCCTACAAACAAACCAGTACAGAATGTTCTTGGCTGATTGCCAGCAGATGAATGAAGAGACCGTCTCTCTCTGTGTCTGTGTACCTCTCTCCTCCCTCACTCCCCTCCTCCCTCAGAGCAGAGATGAATGGTTGACAGAGGAATGGAGGAAATATCTAGCAGCCAGATTCCTTAGCTCTTGTAATGCCATTCACACTGGTGTGAGTGTGTCCCTGTGGCAGGGGTGTGTAGCCATACAGTACTGTATGTTAAAATGTTACTCTGAGCGTTTTTGTACGTGCAGCCTCTTTCATCATGGCTATAAACATCTGCATGTTCACTCCAGATAACCTTTGTTTTACAGCAGAGTGCTTCACCGTAGGGCATTGCCAGGCTGGAGGAGCACACACACAAACACACACACACACACACACACACACACACACACACACACACACACACACATGCACTTACTTGCATCTATCGACTAATGTACATAGTAATTTACTCACACACTCTTTTATAATCCACAGAGGCTGTATCAGAGGGGACTGGGCCATGAAGTAGAGCACAGCTGGAAGCAAACAGACAAACACACAAGCACACAGTGAAAGCCCAGATAAGATTTGTAGCTTTGATTTTCTACATTCATCCCAACCACTGAGCTGTAACACCACTCGACTGTGGATGGATCTTCTTTGCAGGGACCACTACATTCACGTGTGCGTGCTGGACACACAGATATAAGTGCAAAGAAAGAAAAACAAGTGTGTGAACCGATGTGTGTTTGCACATGTGTGGGTGTGCTCTCCCTTTTTGCATATTGTAATGTATCCACGGGGTTCTGACTTAAACTCAGAGGGGGCAGCGTGAGGTTAAGTTGTAGGAGAGACAAACCCCTCTCACCTCAGGCTACATTATCTCCCTCATCTCTCTTTCACCCGAACTCCCTCACCCTGCTCTCTCTCGCTGCTCAAGTCTTTTACTGTTTATTTGTGCAAGTCTTTCACTAATCAGCCCGATGTTTTGTCTCTTGATTGGCTGCAATAATGAGGTCCTGCAGGTCAACAGATCCTTATCCCTCTCACTGTGTAAGTGTGTGTGCTGCTGGTAACGAGACTGTGGCCAGTACATATGGATTCATGCTTGCAATTTGCATGCTGGAACACTGGTGTAGTCAAACACATGGCACTTGGTTATGTTCAAAAACACACCCACACACACATGCACACTGATTGATGACCCAGTTAATGCGGCTGTGTGAAATAGATGAGACCCAGGCAGGTCGTTGCCTTTTGACATCCATCCATCAACACCTCTCCCTGGGGGGGGACTATTCTAGCTGCTAAGTTAAACATACACTGTACTGTTAATACATGTGTGTGTGCATGCCTGAAGTCTGCACTGAAACCTGCCTTGCTCAGGGAGATGAATGAGTTTTGAAAAGTGCCACATAGTCTTGTGAGGATGTGTTCCAGGTCAGGAGATAAGAACCGAGAACCTAGTTTCCTCACATGCACACGTACACAAAGCTGTTCATATTCAACATGCCAACAGGTTTCTAATCATTATCACATTGGTTTAGTGTGGAAATCTGCCTCACACAGTCACATTATGCTTTCCAGTGTACAGTCTAATCTCTGTTCTCTTTAGGGAAAAAGCATTGTAATAATCATGACTTTAGTTTCAGTCTAACTGTAAAGTTTTCCACAGAGTGTCACGTGCATCACATTAAAATATCATCTTAACACCTTAATGTGATTTGGTTTCTGATGAAGCAGATACATAGGCAGTACGTAATACTGCAAGAAAAAAATCTACATGCTAAATTAAGGCAATGACAGTAAAGGAGGAAAAAGCAATTGAATGTCATCAGAGGGGCAGATGTCTCTTTCCAATGCACAAGCACACCCAAATGTATGTATTCTATTTATGGTGCTGCAAACAGTGTTTTTACAATATGGTGAAGTTACAGAGCAGCCCAGAGCATTTCTTCCCAAACCTCTGATATTTTAAATCTGTGGGAGACACTATACACTACCATTCAAAAGTTTGAGGTCACCCAGACAATTTCATGTTTTTCATGAAAACTCATATTTTTATTCATGTGTTAACATAATTGCACAAGGGTTTTCTAATCATCAATTAGCCTTTCAACACGATTAGCTAACACAATGTAGCATTAGAACACAGGAGTGATGGTTGCTGGAAATGTTCCTCCTGGTGTCAGACAGCACAGGAAACCCTCAGAGGTCCTGTGTCAATGCTCAAATGGGTCAAAGTTGTTTCGGCATTGTAAAGAAGGCCTACACAATTGTAGACAGGTGGTTTTAATGTTGTTTCTATTTGGGATATATATGGAATGGGAGTATTCTATTAAAAATCTGACCTTAAAATATGTGACGTGTCTTTTAATTGTTAGACTTTCATCTACTATGGCAGAATGAGGGCACAGTAAAAGTTTTCATTGTATGATTAAAAGCTCCCATAGGATATCAAAGTAGAAGTAATATTTAGTGGAAGCTCTAGGGCCCTTGAAGTAGACTGACCAGAAGGGGAAGTATTCCAGTTCTTTCTGTAAATAAGAGGTATACCACAATGTAAAAGTATGCCGCAATATTACAAGTTCAGCACGGACAAATGTTAATTTTATTACTACAACAGCATTCTGAAATACAGTCAAGTTGATGTACATGGTGGCATGAGATTTACATACCTAAGCAGAGAGTACATCAAATTTTCCATTTGAAGAACTCTATGGCCACAGCTCCATGTCAGATTGTTAGTTGCAGTTCTGACGATGTGTGAGATCGTCATAGGTTCTCCGTGTGAACCGCAGAGTAAAAACTGCAGCTGTCAGATTGATCTAGTGGAGGAAAGGATCTTGGGAAATCTGGTGGGGGAAAAAACATGTCAAGTCACACACAATGAAATTACTCAAGGCAGTGTGGTAAGATAACTCCACCTGTTTCCAATGCTCCAAAATTTCACTCTGAGTGTTAAACATCTTGAAAATAAAGTGCCCTCAGATTGTGCCCAGATAGACGGTTTTCTGGAGGCTGTTAAAAAGGAACTGAACAGATTCCAGTGTCTCTTTTTGGTTTGTGGAAGTTATTACTGACTTAAAAGCATAACCAGATGAATTATAAGCCGACAAAAACAGGAGATGAAGAAATCTATGGCTGACGTATCGGTTCAAAATGATGTAAAAAATCTGTCCTATTGAGAATCTCCAGCAAACATGATCTTTCCATCTTTCACCATCCACACATACAGTATGCTCAAACTCCCCTGACCACTTGTTGTTCCTCTGATTCAGCTGACAGAGCACATAAAGTCTGGGAAAACTCCCCGAGCCAAGGACAAGAGAACTTTTAGAGTCATTATCACCTCCACATCTGCTGGTTTCACTCAAGTCAAGATTCCCCCAGTGCTAATACCTGTTAGATAACTTCATGGACAAAGACAGAGAGAGAGAGAGAGAGAGAGAATAAGGAGAGGAGGCAAGAGGAAAAACAACACTAGGGGGCAGTCTAATACAAAGCATGAGCAGAGCTTACAAAAGTCATAATTCACTCTCAGTCTGGTCAGATAGGGAGTTGTATGGAGCTGGATCACACATAGACATGCTGCTTACTGAATCTCCCTACTTTTTAAACAGCACAGTCCAGATCTATCCCAAACAGCCTGCTTTTTGTTTATCGCTTTCATTCCTGTTCATCACTTTGTAATTGCCCAATTTTTCAACCAAATTTAAACACACACTCATTTTTGTCTATAATGGCTCTGTTAATCGCTCATTAAGCCGCTGGAGAGAGCAGAGCAGCTGAAGGCTGCAGAGGAGCGTTCACCCAGTTAGACAAAAAGGCAGAGAATGGACGGCTTTATTCTGTCTTTGGCCTCCACTATTCTCTGTTCAATATTCTCCACTCGGCTTCTCTTTACGGTTACATAAACAGCATCTGAGATAGCCAGCCACATCCTCCACATTAGATTCCATTGAATGTGCACATAATGGCTGTGGTGTGGCTGCGCTGCTGCAGGGTGGAGGTCTCTCTCCCTCCTCTGTTTCTCTTTCTCTAGGTTGGTGGGACCCAGCGGCGGTGCTGCGCTAAAGCGTCTGTTTAGCAGGGAAGCCAGCTCTCCTTCATGTGGCTTCAGAGGAATGAGGGCCGCCGCCGCAGCAGAAGGAGCTGCTTCAGCGAGCTGTAATATGAGTCTGAAAACAACACCAGGCACCTCCAGCCATGCTCACTCACTCAGTGCGTTTGCTCTCTGAATTTGTCAGTGCTGTGATTTCAAATTGTATGCCTGTGTGTCTCTGTACTCGCAGCAACAGGTATGCTACATATATGTGCATACTGTACCTGTCAGTGCAGGCTCAAGTGTGTGTGCATGTGTAGTATAAACTATCCACCAGAGAAAGCCTGTGTGACTCACTTGGTATGTGTGTATATGCATTTGTGTGTGGTTGAGATAAGATTTGGGCCACTGATCTCTGATTCCATGACGGGAAATGCGTCTACAAACACACATGTGCTCACAGTATGTGTCTGATTGCTGGTCCTCACTGTGTGACAGACTGGGTTAAGACTTGTTTTAGGGTAGACTGTAGAATCAGAGTCAAATCTGTATTGTATAATTTAACAAAGTGAAGTGATGAGCAGTAGCTTTGAGGAAAAGGTGTGTTTTATGACTATATTAATGAATTACAAGAACGTTCTATTTTTTCAGTATGTTCACAATTATAGTCACTGAATTACAGAACTGCATTACATAATATTACATCATAGTGCATTCAAGGTACATTAAACTGATGAATACTTATTTTCTGTCTTTCAGATAAACAAATACTGCAGCATTCTAACGACACTGATGGTGGAAAATGCATTCAGATCCTTTACTTAAGAACAACAATGTAAATATCCTGCATTGAAAATCACATTAAGTTTAATATATTATCATCAGCAAGATGTCTTTAAAGTATCAAAGGCAACAACATTTGCTGCTGACTAATTTAAATACAGTTAGGTAGTTTAGTCCAGTGGTTCCCAACTAGGGGTCAGGTCCCACGATTGATGTGCGAGACAATTAAGAAAACATGATCTGCAACAAAAATGTGCAATGATTTTTTTTAAACATGTGTCTCTTTGGATTATTTCACTTCTTTGGGCCTTCAACATTTTCAAATCTTTTCAAATCTTTCTGTCCTTCACTCCTTTCTTCAGGAACACCGTAAGAGCTTGTCTCCATTCCAGCTAGGTGCTTCTAAGTTTAGACACATCCTTTGCTAGAAAGCAACAGCGTGGAACCGTTTTCTTTCATTTTTACGTGAATTTTTGGACTTTTCCGCAGTCTTCATCATGTCAAGAAACCACTTCTTAGATAAACACTTGCTGTGCCGCTGGAATGGTTACAAAATGAAAGCCAGTAGCATTAAAAATACACCTTCAAAATAAAATCCTGGAGGGAATGGTTATTTTGACACTAGCAAAACAAAGGCTTACCAAAAGTGATGAACTGGTCAACAGACCTTTATAAGAGTCATTTACACGCTATTTGGTATAAATACATAACGTGCACAAGCATAATACATGCCTAAAAAATGCAGTTCACAACCTGTTTCCCAAACCTCTATGACAGAAGTACAAAATTTGCATTGCCCATTGGACAGTCAGCCACAGCCACATAAATGGAAACAGACGAGAAATTTCATTTTACTTATCTAAAACAAGTAAAGGAGGAGGACAACAGCTAATATTAGCTAAGACATAAATATTACAAAATGTTAGCAAAATACTACAAAGAACAAGATCCTTATTCAACCTGCGACCCCTCAAACTAATATAGTTAGATGATGATATCCTAATCCCAGGCTTTGGAAGTATTGTCACGTTCACTTACTACTATGGGAGTCGTACTAGCTCGCTAGACTTGCTAATATTTTATTAGAGCAGATAATAGACACTATTCCTACTATGACACTTGTCAATTCATTAGTCAGTTTACTCTTCTGAACTTGTGTTTTGACGTCAGAAAAGAATAGAAAAAGATACCTGCAAACTCTTTAAACTAACAAGTTCTTGTAGCCACACACACCAGACTCACCAAACACATGAGCTCTTATGGGTTCTCCTCCCATTGCTGCACCGTATCTAACTCTCTAAATACATCCATGATGCATGCACAACTTAGCCCAAGTAGTTTAGTTTTTGAAAGATTTGAATATGCTTAGTAAGTTAGATAGGACAAAATTTATAATTGCGTTTATATCCAAGTATGTAGTGGGCTGGTTGCAGGACATAAGTTTCCCAACATGTACGGTCAAACCCGTTATTAGGACTTATGGATAGAGGAACAAAGTTTTCCAAATTGGGTCCCTCCACTTGTCGTACTTGTTCCCATGTTAGAGTCAACCATAGACCTTTGTATGGGACCCTCCAGTGCCATAAACCTGCTCCATCTGAACACTTTGATTCCCCTGACAAACAGGCTTGTGTACAGTGGAACAGCCACAGACAAAGTCATTTAAGCTTAATGCGTACAGGAATGCCAGATTAATCATTCAAAACTGCACATAGGCACAAATAGCTTTCAGTAACCAGTAGCCATGTACATGGTGACGTATGACAAGGTTTCACCGTGTTTTGTGTAATCATCCCATCTCCAATATAATCAAAGTCAGACACACAAGTAGAATGCTCATGTCCATGGAGGCCACTGTGGTTCTAATACACTAATAAGAGTGTTACTGGCTCCAGTCTTGTATTACACCTTTTCTCGCCACCTTGTTTTGAAACTGTAGTCCCTGTTATCCAGAGGTAAGGTGAGCTTTTAAAGAGCTTTGAGAATCATTAATTTAACTGGCTATGGTGGAGGGGGTAGAATAAAGAAAGGGGACACATAGTCTTAATAAGGTGGACTGGTTTCAGGTAACTGGAGGATTTGTGAGAGTATTTAAGTCCACAGCAATCTTTCTGTTCAGTCTGATACTCAGTTTGGAAAGTCCCACCATTCACCTGCTGCTGTATCTCTTACAACTTAAAGAAATTCCCGCAGTCTACCACCTTTCTTCAGCCACATCTCCCTTCCCGTGTGTTTGACTATCAAGGCGGGGTCTGTGTTAGGAAGGACAAGGTGTGTGTGATCAAACACACCTGGCCAGGACCTGCTCCACCCACCTAACACAATCACCTCCATACAGAAGCAGTAGTAGGGGCTGTTGTGTGTGTGTTTGCATGCACACATGTTCCCAGGGAGAAGCTTTCAGCAACTGGTGTGAAGGAATCCAACTCCAGTGGCGGTGACCCCCAAGATTTACTCCCCCTCATCCTCCTCCTCTTCTTCTTCTTTCCTCTCTTCTCTTTCACCCTCTTCATCATATCACCCTTACACTGCCTGCCCCACAGAGACAGCTGCAGAAGACATTATTCTATTCTGTGTGTGGGTGTGTGTGTGTGTATGTGTGTGTGAGAGAAAAAGATAAAAAGAAAATGAGAAGATAAAGAGGGAAAGGAAAGACTGTGGGAGAGGGAGAGAGAGCATTCGACACAGTGACAGGAGAAGGCGCACTGAACTTTTGCAGACACCGACATGTTTCTGCAGCCTGCTCTCAAAAACATTTGGGTCTGGTTCAAAAACAAGCCCTATGCAGCCCCATTCAACATATGTATTCCAGATCTGCATCACTTGGATACTGTATGTGTGTATGTGTCTTGGGGAAGAGAGGGAGGAGGGGGAGGGCTGCTTTTGTGCTCATCCTAAGGAAGGAGGACAGTCCTTCCTATGTATTTGAACATTTGACCAACCTTTCTCTTCCTGTGCATTGAGCAGTTTGGGTGGCAGCCTGGAGATCAGCCCTGATGTTAGTCTTTATGGTTCTTTCACCACAATGTGAACACCCACAATTACAAAATTGCCTATTCTTTAATGAAAATTATATTTCTCGGAAAATAAAAGCAAAACAACATATTCACATTGACTTGTCTTTTAATATTAGGAGTACTGCATGCACTCCTCGACTGCTGACGTCTGACGTTACGGTGAGCGTATTGCGTCACTTCCGCGTCACTTCCTCTTGTAGCGCTGTGTTGTGTTCTGTGATTGTTGTAGCTTATCCACTCCATCTAATTTGATATTCATTAAATCTGTGTGTAGCGGTAATATTTGAATCGTAACATACACTCGTTTTCTTCAAGCACCTTCTCAGTACTTAATTCTAAGTTAATCTGTTATCTCTGTCCGCTAGCCTAGCACTTAGCAGTTAGCATGGCTTCTCCCTCTTCCTCTCCTTCTCTTTCCTGCTCAGTGTGTCACATGTTTAGTTACTCCTCTGCCTCCTTTAGTGATAACGATACCTGTAATAAATGCAGTCTGTTTGTAGCTTTGGAGGCGAGGCTCTCTGAATTGGAAGCGCGGCTCCGCACCATGGAAAACACCCCGCTAGCTGTTAGCCAGGCCCACTTAGCCGGTGCGGACCGCAATAGTATAGCTGCTAGTGTAGCTTCTGCTAAATTGAATAGAATTGAATATTGACGTCAGCTGCAATTGTTGCTAGGATCAAAGCCTCCAGTCACCTTTTATTTTGTGGGCATGAAAGCTGGACGTTTGGGTTTGGATTTATGGAAAACACTTGTTTGGCTCATTACTTACACGTGTCTGTAATCTGTGTCTATGTGCTTGTGTTAAGTATGCAAAGGTGATGGTATTTAAAGGGAAATTCCTGTTTCATACAATTAGGGTTTTGTTATGATGCATTGCACTCATCAATTTACAGAAATGCATTGAAAAGGACAAGAAACACAAGATGATCAAAAAAACTTTTAACCACGCACTGCACTGACTCTAGAGATCTGGAGGACCTTTGTCAATTTTGAGAAAACAAATCAGCCAATAGTCTCTGAATGACTCTGATAATCTCAGAAACTACAGTTTTTTTTTAACTATTTGCCCCCACCCTCTGAATATGACACGAGTGGTTATAGTAATACCAAGGTTTGATATAAAATAGAAAACCTTTGTCATCATAACTCCTGTAATAAATCTGTGGTTAAGGTTTAAAGTAACATGACCATTGGTTTGAAACAAACACCTCAATCTACTCCCTAGGTAACCTTTGTAGCTCTAAAACTACGTCTTCTCATGTCTGCCTTTGCTTCTGTTGCAATTAAAATGTCCACTAGAGTTGATATTAATATAATGTAACAATGGGTTACAAGCTCATTGCACACACAAAATATGGAGTAGTCATTTAGTTTTGGGAATTGAGTTTATAGCAGGGGCTTAGAGTCGGGATATCTTGGCATTTATACCTTACATTTGGAACACTAAAATTGCTCTTGTAATTCTCTCAACTTCTTAGATGTACATTGCTAGTTTGCTGAAGTTCCTCCAAATAATAAACATATTTTCTTACAGTCACTTCATTCATCTTTAGTGCATTGGAAAGCAGACCAGAAACGCTAAATGTAAATGCAACCAAAAAGCATTCAAATATGCTTGAAATCTGACTTCAAAATTTATATTAGCCAGATGTTTAAATGGAGTAAATGTATGGATACTGCAAGATCCACACGTTGGCGTTGATCCTCCCAAGTGCAACTACTTTAGCTCAGAGAGTGTGACAATTTCCAATAAAGAGTCTTTCTACCGTGATAACGATAAACGAAGAGACTAAAATTGCATAAGAATGAGCTGCTAGCCTCTCTTTCACAATCGGCCTCTTAGACCATTTCAGCCAGTGCAATCCAACCAAAAGCAATACATGCTCCTTAAGGTTTTATCTGATTCTTCATCAGTTAAATCATCAAATGATCTGGGTGGTTGAGAGCCCAAAAACCTTTATCTTCCTCATGATGCATCCATCCATTCATGTGAGTCACCAGTGTGTTTGTGTGGGCTTATGGATGACAGTTTGCTGACAGACTAAACTATTATTGTTATTGCAAAAGCTATTGTATTCTTGTTCTGACATTTATGGCAGCTTTATGTCCAATAATATTGATCTGTTCAGTATGTGTATGGCACAGATCCAAATTTGCACGTACCATGGGTGTACTTTTATCACTTCCTGGCCCACTAAGTTGTTCCCAGAATTCATCAGTAATTTTGGTCAGTACGTCGTTTTCATAACTGATAGAGTTAGTAAGCGATGGCCAAAACTTTTGCAGATCTCAAGTTGTAGTAATAGGAATTCTGCTTTAGATATTCATGCACATGAATCGGTGTGTGTGCCTGAAGGTAAGGGTTGGTGTGAATGAATGTCCTCTGTGTGTATTATTGGCATGGGTCCACAGTATGTCCGTATGTATTCATGTCAATGAGTTTGCAGTAAGCTGTGGTATTGTCTCAGTGTATTTGCAGAGTGTTAATCATTGTGTGAGTCAGTGTGTAGTTTGTGGCAGGACTCTGGATGTGGCTCCTTCATTAAAATGTTAACCAGGCCACATAGACAATGGACACACTGTTCGTCCCACTGTCCTCTTCATGCTTAAATGTGTTTCTCTTTCTGCCTTCCTGTGTCGCTCTCAGTCCCTCTGTCTGCAACTCTCTCTGTGCCCCACTTCATCTCCCTCTTTATCTTCTGAAACAACCACTGGTTTTGGCGGTTGTTGAAACCACAAGCCCACAAACACAGGCCCTTTTTTTTAGTTTTACCTTCCATCTCTTGCTTTTTTCCCCCTGCACTCTTTTGTGACCGTTTCTTTTCTTCTGTGCTGTGGTTACTGTGTCAGGACTCTTTAGTTTCAACCTGAACACATTTCAACTCTGTATGAACCACACAAGTCATAAATCTGATTATGCTCAGGCACGCTGATGTTACTGAATTACCTTTACATGAGTGTGTGCGTGAATATCTGTATGTGTACATGCAAGCCTTCACACACACTCAACACATCTCTATAGCATTTTGCATGTACACTTGGGTTAGAGTGATGTTTAGAAAACATTTTTCGTCATGTTCCTAAAATTAAAAATGAGCAAGTCAGTGTTAGCTCATTGTTTCAACTGGCTATAAGACAAAATTCTAATCTGTATTAATATGTATGTATTAATCCATTCTGAGATGTTTCGATACATGTACGAGCGTATACCATACAAGATGGAGGCAAAGAACGCAACACTAAGCCAATCTATTATTTGATATAAAGAGACATTTCAGGTATATTATCATGGTTATACAGTGGCAATGTAATAAGGAAAAGATCATTTCAGTACAAAATTGCAGTAACACACGGTACAGGTACTATTGCTTTGGTTACCAACACTTTAAGGTGACATCATGGGATTGCATGTGGATAGCACGCTATTTGTGGCACATTTTGTATGTGGAGGGAGTCATTCATTCCAACTACATGGACTGCAGTGATATGCAAAATGTAACAAATACTTTCTGATAACACGTCAAGTGACTTGCTGTGTTATTCACAAGCCTTTTCACGACTTCAGCTTGCAGACAACAAACAGCTCATCTTTGTTTACAACGTCTTCCATAATTGGCTTCTTCCAGCCCATCAGAAACCAGCATCTTCTGTAAAACTGTCATTTTACATAAGATTCCACATAAGAAGTATTAGTAGGCTATTAGTCTTTATAAACTTAAACCTAAATATGATGATATTGTTAAGAATGTACTTGTATACTACAGTATTGCTGGAAATTTCCTTTTGTTTCTAACGATTCTCAGATCTCTATGGTCAATATATGGCTATCACCAGCTGCCGGTTTGCTTAATGTAGCTTTAAAACAATAGAAACCAAAGGTAAATAGCTGGCTTGGTAATCTCCTGGTAGCTTGGCAAGCCAAAAAGCAGTTGTTTTGTACAGTTTAAACAAACAAAGTATATGTGTTAATTAGTGAGCTTTAGAAGTGCTGGTTGGCAGGTTTTACTACCTTGTGACAGAGCCAGTCTAGCTGTTTCTAGTTATTATGCTAAGCTAAGCAAAGCAGCTGCTGCCTGTAGCCCTGTATTTATGGTACACACAGAGAGTAGTATCATTCTTCTCATACAAGCAGGAAACCAAAAAATACATTTCCCAAAATGTCAAACTGCTACTTTACATCAAGCCGTGTTTAAAGATGTATAAATGCATGCCTGCGTCTGTGCACATACAGTGTTCATGTATTTTGGCTTAATCACTCCAGCACATGTTCCAGCTCTGCAATAACCAGTGCAGCACCACCAGAGAGTGTTTCCCCCGGTCTGGTATTTGGTTCACCTGTCCCAGAGGATCAGCACTGGAGCTGGGGCATAGGCGAGGGGTAAAGGGGAGCAGCCTGGGGTAAGCTGCTGTGAGGAGGGGTGACGGAGGGGATATGGTATTTCCTCTAGTGAAAAGTACTCTACGTGTAAGGGCATAACAGCGATCAAAGTGCCCCTGACACCCATGGGCCCCATGGGGTGTGTAGCCCTGCACCCAAACACCTCTGCCTCACTGCTATCACCCCAGCGCTCTTAACCATTAAAACAGCTATCGATCATGACTGAGAAACAGGTGGGGAGATCTGTGTGTGTGTGTGTGTGTTTGTGTGTGTGTGTGTGTGTGTGTGTGTGTGTGTGTGTGTGTGTGTGTGTGTGTGTGTGTGTGTGTGTGTGTGTGTGTGTGTGTGTGTGTGTGTGTTTCAGCTGCCAGTCTTTCAGCACTGCAGCTGGGCGGCTATCTTCTGGCTGCTTCCACTATAAAAATGAGGAGACACTTCCTCTTTTCCAACCACTGTTTCCTCTCACTGAAAAGCCTTCCTTGCCATTTAACCTCTGCCACTCTCTCTCTCTCTCTCTCTCTCTCTCTCTCTCTCTCTCACACACACACACACACACACACACACACACACACATACACATTCATAAGACACATGATACATACAGACACACACAAGTCCACCCAAATGGCAGCGACACTCACTGCCACACATGTGAGTATGATGAGACTTGAATTAAAATTGTTCCTGACCTCTGACCTTTGAACAAGCTACCATAGCAACCCAATCATATCTTGCATTGTGAGGTGTAGTCATGCAACCAAACCCCTGACCAAAGGACTCTGAAGGGGATCACAGAGGAAATTATGTCATTACTTAGTGTCATGCTTCCAGCGTGATGAGAGAGTAAAGGATGGAGTCATGTGGGGGGGTGAAGAGAAAAAGGAACAAGCAAAACTGTATCTCGGATCTCTCTGCAAATTGAGCATGTCTGCCCTACTCTCACATGGCTGTTTTTACTCTCACAAACACCCACACAGACACACAAATACACACACACACATACACAGACAAACTCCTCACCTACATTTCCACTTTGCAAATTACAGCCTGAATTACGGCCCCCACCAATCATGGCACGCATCTGTCACCAGCCCGCCAATCACGGGTCTCCGGGGTGCTTGTCGCCATGCAGGGCGGCCGAGTCAGACTTAAAGTGGTCATTTTCTGCTGAAGCCTGTAGTTAAAGTCCCTGGGAACAGGAGGTCGGCCATTTTGGCGCCCTGCAGACCCTTGCAGAACTGTTGGGGATTGTAGGGTTTTAAAAATGTAAATACTGAATCCAGTTTATATCATAAAACTGCATACTACACTTCACTATCTCATTTTGTTAAGAGTACTTGTTTTGCTGAAAGCACCCATAAGGGGACATTTATCACTGACAGGTTTTATAGCAACATATTGTCCGAAATTTCTAAGTGGCAGACGCCAGATTTGACATGGGATCTCTCAAAACAGATAGTTTTGCAAGACTGCTACGTGTGTGATTCACCCACAAACTATGAGGGAGCTTTCCCAAACTGTGGGGAGCGTTCATGATTGTGGAGTAACAGAGTTCAAGAAACAGAATTACAGTAAAACTGGCAATTGTAATCATTTACATGGACACTAGGCAGTTTTGTACTTCATTTGCATTTTGTTATGCTTTTACTCAAACAATCAAACATAAAAGGCTTTGGTTTACTGCACTTTAAATGAACCTGAAGCTGTAGTGGCAATCAAACTTGTGATTGTTGTGTTATAGGTCAAGTAGGAGTTCTGACATAGCTTCACCTGCTTCCAAAGTGCATGGAAAAGTGAGCTTTGAATTAACACTAACAGAAGCAACTGTACTAAGAACAACTTAATTGTCAGACTGATACCTATCACCTGTGACATTCATCTGGGCCATATTTTTATATTATTCCATACAAGGGTAAACAGTATCGGCCAGAGTAGCTTCTTAATCTTCTCTTGTCTGTGGATCAAATATGGTCCATCTACATCCAGCATTAGAGCTGTTGTCTGCCTGCTTCCTGTGGAACATGATCAATCAAAGAAACTTGACCTGGACTGAGTTTGACTGTCTTGAAGTCTGACATAGATTGGCTTCAGGACATTAGACCTAGACCTGTCTTAACCACCTCAAAGACTTAGATTTTCTTTTAAAGAAACGTGACTTGAGCTTGTATCAAAACTTAAATTGGACCTTTGTCAATTGTCTCAAAGCTTTGTAAAGACAATACACTTGACTTGAACTTGTCTGGATTGTCGTGTGATGTAACTTGGACTTGCTTTGACTTGACTTGGACACTTTAAAAACAGCTTGTACACAGCATGTAAATACTCCTGAGTAATGAAGACATTATGGTTGCAGATTACAGTGTGTTTTGCGAACGTGCCGCACGTTACCATTTTGAGTTTGACTCCTCTGACCTTGTGTGTGTGACGCATCCAGTCAGGAATGAGTGTCTGTGAACGTGTTGGGATGAGGTTCTCTGTATAATCTCCACCAAGCGTGATGAGCCATCGCTCATCATGACTTACCTCATGAGCCCTGAGGAAATTAAAGAGCATCCAGAGACGTGTGTGTCATTTCATGGTCCAGTGTGTGTAGTGGTTTGCTTCTGTTTGTGCGAGTGTGTGCCTGTGAGTGAAGCTACTGCTCGTAAGTGGTTTGGGTATTTGTGTGTATATGCATGAGTGCAGTGTGGGATTTGCTCTGTGTGTGTGTGTGTGTGTGTGTGTGTGTGTGTGTGTGTGTGTGTGTGTGTGTGTGTGTGTGTGTGTGTGTGTGCACGCGCTCGCAGTTGTCCTCCTAATCACAGTCTTTAAGGTTGTGTGATCACAGGCCTTTCCCAGCAAACCCAACCAAACTACTGAGTGACAGACACACACACCCTCACACACGTAAACAACACAGACATGCGCATTTACTCTGACAAACACAATATTGTTCAGCACTTTCACTACCACTATTAAATGAACAGCAAAAAAACTCTTCTCTCTGTTCCTTCCTCTTTCACATTCGCTCTCATACAGTCCTTCATAGTGACTGTCTTTATAACTTAGGACCAAGAAGATGCACATAAACACACACACACACACACACACACACACACACACACACACACACACACACACACAGTCTGTTTTACCCACCACAGTCAACGTCTGTGGGATCCAGCAGTTCCAAGCCTGGCACAGAGGGGAAGGGTAGGGGGCTAGTGCGTTTGTATGTGTGTGTTACAGAGAGTCATCTTTACTGAGATTAGTACCCTTTAAATAAGGCTAATTAGAGAGGTGTCGTGCCACTGCTGTTGAAAGCGGTCTGCTGTGAGAGCCAATGACAGACTAGGATCGTCCTGGGTGTCTTGAGGACACATTATGATAGGGATGTGGTGCGCTGTATGTACGACCCTCACTGTCATGTGGCTCAGGTCAGAGAAACACCGTGTGTGTGCGCGTGTGGGCGAACAGTCCTGCATGTGGTAGAGTATTGTGTATCGAGTTAAAAACAGAAGTTAGACAGTTTGTTTGTCCTCTGTATCACTATCAGGAGTATCTGAGGCTGAGCTTACACATGGTATGATGTCTGTATGTGTGATATGTACACATTAAAGTCTGCTTTACTTTTGTGTATTCTGTGAGAAAAAGTGTAAAATGGAAGCAGAAAGTTTAGTTGAAACTGACAACATTCCTGCATCCTTTCACAAGAATTATAACCATTTATTACTTCAGAATGACCGCAATTACACGGACTTGGGTATTATGATTGGGTTTTTGAAGTATCCTGTTTGTGTGATATGATGTAAACATTATCGCGTAATTTCAGAAAACTGGGGAAACCCTTATCCCTGTTTTGAGAAACCAGATAATAGTAGCTGTAAGATTCCAAAAGAAACCAAGCTACTGTTGAATGTATACATCTCATCAGAGTTTCTGATGGCGGCTGTCTACGTGTGCAGCAGCTGCTTCAGTCAAGTGATGTAACAGAAACACAAGCAACATTCCTTACAACTGCCTAGTTTGTACAACACTATGGACACTCACATAACAGAACTGGTGCTCGTACTATTTCCTCTCTTCTCATACTTGGTTCAACTGTGTCACATAGATAGTAAAAGGATACCCTACTCATACAGAAATCTGCAATGTGATGTTTGTCGGCCAAATTAACATTCAGTCATATGCTGACACGCTCTCCAACCACTGCACACAACTTTTAGCTTTGCATTGGGGATTATCACCACAATATTGTTCCCTGCTGCTCTGGGAGGTTACCATCACTGACAGAAGTCAAGTCTAGGTGGCGTACAGAGTGTGATAAGGAAACCATGAGAGGAGCAGCAGAGGAGCATAGCAGCGATGGAATGTCCAGTTCGTGTTTTGCTGTTTGCTGGGTGTGAGCGTGAGGTCAGGGGTGAGGCGCTGGGAGTGTTTGTGGTTGAGGAGGGTCTGAACTGGGTCAAAGGGCAAACCATGGGGAAAAGGGAGTGAGTTCAGCCTGTGCAGGGTGTTGTTTGATGTTTGAAGATGTGTGTGTTGTAGGGGGTCGGTCGGGGGACTTCAGTCAGTGAGTGTGTGACTGTTCACTTGTCAGTCTTTTCAGAGCCAGATGTTTTGTTGTGCAACATAAGCAAACATTGTTCACAGCAAACAGATACCTTGTGAGAACTCATTTCACCTACCTGCATTTCCACCAGAGGAACCAGGGCCTAAAATTCTTTGTAGAAAACCCCTGATTAGGACTTTTTGGGGGCTAGGCCTTTGAACCTCACTGATTGGTCAAGTATGCCAGCATTTTCCGCAACATTTTTGGACCCTAGATTTTTTTTTTAAAATCCATTCTTGAAACACATTGTTTTGCTTGTAGTTTGTGGTCAACAATAATTAGGACAGGTCAGCCCAAGAGCTTTTCAGACTAATAGATCCAAAAAGTCCAAAACTTTGTTGAGAGCAAAACTGACATGTTTTTGAAACATCAGCAAAATAATTTGCTTAATCTTCTGCTGATGGAGAAAAGGTTCCTGGTCATTAGTACTTGGGAAATTAAAGTTCCTGGAACATTTTGTGGAAAAGCACTAATACATAAAGCTGGACAGCACTGAGAGAAAATATAATGTGCATACAAAGATAAAATAAATAACACTGACTGTCTTGTACCAACAGCGTATATCAAAGTCTGGGATATATTAGAAAGTAAGTGAACAGTTGGTCTAAGGACCGAAGCTACTTTGATGAGGGCCAAATCGATATGGCCAGACTAATCGCTCAGGACATCTCTGAAAAGTGGCAAGGCTGGTAGGGTGATCTGGCAACAGGGTGCTGGAGAATGTGCTGGAACAAGTCTGATCCGTGGCAGCTGCAACTCTCAACTTCCAGGATCTGCTGCTAACATCTTGGTGCCAGATACCACAGGACACCTTCAGACGCCTTGTAGAGTCCATACCTTGACAGGTCAGACCTGTGTTGATGGTTCACTAAGGACAAGTAGCACATTAGGCTGGGATTTTCAGAATATTTTAGCTCATTATTGTATAAAACAGCATCCACATACAGTACAGAAAATTTCTGAAATACAGTTTGCAGGAGGGAATACATGTGTGCTGTGTGTGTGTGTGTGTTTCAGTGTGAGTGTGTTGTTGTCAGCAGGTCAGTGAGATAACCACTGGCCTCCTGTCAGACCCCTCCAAGTGGCTGACCTGTCACTCCAACCTGCAGGCCCCACCCACCCCTATCAACGCCACAGTCTGAGTGTTGAGTAGTGAGGCATCTGGATAATATCACACACACACACACACACGAATATGCATCACACACACTTTACACCACACCACAGGGATTCTACCAATTGAAAGGTTTCACATTCAGTTTTCTTTTCCCTTCCCCTCAGCCCAGATTTAACTTGGAACCTTTTCCCCAGCCATTCCTCAGATATCGGATCCAAATCTGAATATAGATCAGCTCCCGTTCCAATTCTTTATCCTCTTCAGCTGTTGTGTGTGGTTCTGATTAGATCCTCCTCTCTTCCCTGACGTCAGCAGGGCTGCTCCCCTCAGGTTACATTCAAACACACACACGCACGCACACATGCACACACACACACACACACACACACACACACACACACACACACCTGGGAGATACCCTGCACAGACCTAAAGTGTAGTGTCGCCTTTCAGGAAGTGCAGCAAGAGTAAGTGCGGTGCTCAGTGCCACCTCAACAGTGGCTGTAAATCGAATCTATGATCTGATAATCTATTATCTTTTACCATAGGTTTCCACTAATAAAATCCTGTCTGTCATGTCACACCACAGACGCCCTCCTCTCTGCTGTGTTTTTGATCAGATTCTGTCCTCTTCCTTGACGTCAGTATGGCTGCTTCCCTGCCCGGCTGTTTGTTTTCATACAGATCCCAGTGTGATGAGAGTTTATACGACTCCGATATGGAACAAATGAGAGCTGAGGAGCTCCGCAGGCCTGGGGTAGGAAGCAGAGGTCTAGAGGCCTCCAGATACCTGCTGTCAAATGTTTTCATGCTCAACTCCTACGAAACAGATGCGCAGACGGGCTGCTGGCTGAGGACTCCTAGATCTGTACAATGAGTCATTGTAGAGCTTCACCTCATCCCTTTGTTCAGATTTGTCTGATTAATTTTCAGCGTTGTCATACAAGGTGGCACAGAAAAATTTCAGCATTTGTAAATTACAGTGCAGTATAGTAATAGATCACTGCAATGGATGCTACTTTTGCAAAGCTTAATATTCCACATTTCTGTTACGACTATAGGAGAGAGGTTCAACTCTACAGACAGACATGAAACTGTATTTTACACTGTTGTTGAATTTAGTAGGATTGGATTATTCAATAAATATTATTCTGGTTTTTATTTTCAGTGCAAAGTAGGCATAGTAGTTGAGCGTCAGAAATCGCATGTCTGTATTTTTCTAAACAGATATTAGGGGTTTCCATATATTATTTTCTCAGTTTCTCCATCTATAGTCAAATTCACATTTCACAATATGCTGAAATTCTTGCTTTTTCTATCTTCAGAAGTCCAAAACATTAAACTGTAGCACTGCCATATGGCTACGATTACATGAAGAATGATACTAATATACAGTCACAGTAAAGGTTGTGGACTTGATTAGCAGATTAATTTGAAAAAAAACTTCTGCAAAAAGTTGGTAAGATATACAGCCGCAGTTTAGCTTTTTTCGTTTTTCTGTCTCTATGCATCTCAATTAGAAGACTGTCCTGCCATAAAGAACAACAAAAGCTATAGTTGTTATCCACAGTTGCATGTCAGTATGACAGGTTTGTTATGTTAGTCTGTACAGCAAATTTTACATTGATGGAAGCAATGTTGGAGAGAAAGTCCAGCAAGGGCAAAAAAAAAATACAATTCTACAGTTTAATTTAGCAGATGCTTTTATCCGAAGCGATGTACATCTGAGAGTAGATACAACACAAGCAAGAATCTAGTCAAGAGAAAACAAACTGTATAAGTGTCATAAAAGAAGTTCAAGTGTGATAGGACCTACAGGCAGCACAGGAGGTAATAGGAATATATACACCGATCAGGCATCACATTACGACCACCTGCCTAATACTGTGTTGGTCTCCTTTATACTGCTAAAACTCCTCTGACCCAGTGGGGCATGGAACCAGGACCTCTGGGGATGTCCTGTGGCACCGGGATGGTGGCAGTTAACTCTGTGGGTCCTGTGGGTTGCAGGGTGGGACCTACCTGGATCAGGCTTATCTTGGCATATCTCAGAATCTGCCTGAATGTAACTGTACATAGCCTTTTTAAAGAAAAGAAGGTGAATTCAATAATATAAGTCAAAAGAGTTTGATGTGGGTTTATTATCAACAGGATTTGTTTTATGAAGACATAAAAGCCATACTTACTTTTCATTTTGGTGACTATACTCAGTGGTCCCACTTGTACTGACCTCTCCCATAGCACTGGTGAACTCATGCAACTAAATTGCATTCAGGCCTAAAGCTATGCATAATTAAGAGCACTGCTGCTTTGAGTGACAGCTGGGTGCCATCGCTGGAGAGTCTGGGGTCTAAAGATGTTTGCATGGCCCACCTCAGCTCCACTCAGACTCCATTTTTTTGCTCAGTTGTGGATTCAGTTAGGAGAAGTCAGCTACTGTCAAGATGGTTACAGCTTAAGCCACCACACTGAGCTTCAAAACAGCTATTCAGAATACCTTGGTTGAAATCACTAAATCTTCATCCATATTTCTATAAAGCCAATGGTCAGGAGATATGTGACATTCACTTGGTGCGCAAAGGACACATCAGCCATCAGTCTGCACAAAAATCAGTTTCTCTTTCTCAAAAGATCTGTTCTTTTTCTCTGACAGATTGGATGTTCCACTGCGCTCAGTAAAATTATTGTACAGTAGAGGACTGTTTTCATACAAATCTTCTGACAGCAGAAAGATTTGTGAGCTGGACTTGTAATGTGACAGCTAGTTTGGAAGCCACTACTGGTTCTTTAGGAAACTTACTTTGATGTGTAAGACTGAAATCTGCATTGTGCACTAAGATTAATGAAAAATATTGGCAAATTCATATAGCCTCTCCACCACAGATTCACTTTCCAGCTCACCCCTGCCAACGTTGAGGATACAAGAGTGGACAGATGCAAAGCTGCAGGCTTATTGAAAGCATGTGGAAAATGTAGCCACCAAGATCGCCAGATCAAGGTGCATTTAGAAGCATTTCTCTCTGCTTTGTTTACATGCCGCCTTGTAAACACACTGTACAATGGTTCTGTTGTCAGCAGTTGAATTATTCAAACTATAGCTGTTCTGATCGCCTGGCAGAGTTCAACCACATTTTTGACTAAACAAATGAGAATGACTACCCTGATGTAGCCTCTATAACCCACACACTGTACACAGACAGGCTTTACCTGAATGCATGTATGCTTATCTGTATTTCTCGCTAACGTCCACTCTCCTTCTCTTAATGCCAGGACAACCACCCTCTATAGGACACGGTGAGTCAATCAACCCTAGGGCTGTGGTGATTGATGACTTCAGCCAGGGCCAGGCTGCAACCACAGACACACACAAACACACATTACTCACCTCAAAGATAAGCAAATGGTTTGCAAGCCGCCAATAGCCCTAAGTGCTGTACAAACACAGGTAACGCTGGCCAAATTTCAAAAGAGCTCATTGCCTAACCACAGACGTCTACCTCTATGGAACAAAAAAAAAAAAAAAAGCACACACAGAGGAGTAATATGCTGGCCTGTTTTCATGTCTTGATGTGGTAGCACAAGGTCAGATCAAATCATTGGATCTGTTTTCAGCAGCATCTCTGGGAAGCCCTCGGCAATGACGTTGTCGAATGAATAATAAGATTCGGCTTCATGTGAAATGTTCTGGATGCACTGGCAGAGAGATGCATCTGGGTTGTTGCACGCGTATGGTCTGTGACGATGAAAAGTGGATGTGAAGAAGACTGCATGTACATAAGTCAAAATTCTGACAGTACAGTGCAATGTACAATGCAGGCTGTGTATCACCAGTCAAAGGATTTAGGTGTGACTAAAATATGACATGAAGGAACCAGTTTGGCAAGTCTGTGATGATGCAATGCCTCTGACAAGTTCTGTCACAAGACTCGGTCTGGAGGGGGGATAACTGAGGCCAGATGTTAACAGAGAGCCGAATAGAAATGCCCCTGAGGCTACGTCCAAACTCATACAGTTATATTTTTAAAAAGGTGTTTCAAATCAAAAACTGTGTCTGTCTAGACAAGTGGCTTAGCTCTGTTTCAGAAGTAATCTCTGTACATACTTTTATGCATAAAAAAGCATATCACACTTGAAAAACTTGCAGTGCTGGTTCCTTAACTATTTGTAGACCACTCATAGTTCCAAACTTCCACCTAGCATTTAATGGCAAATTTGTCTTTTTTAAAACACACTGTGGATATAAGGAGAAGAAGTGGCTTGTGCTGTAGTTTAAAAAAGTTTTCTGGTGCCCTGATCTTGGGTTGCCATCAGAATCCTTGACCTGCAGAAAATCCTACACAAAAAAATTGTTCATGCATTTGTTCTGGCTACTGGACTGCTATAATTCCTTATTGTCAGGATGTCCCAATAACACTCCGAAAAACCTCCAGCTGATCTAAAATAGTTTTGCCTTTTGTCCTCTCTGCAGGTACGTCTAGCATCAACCAACCTCCTCAGTGCTTATTGTTTGCATATGTGTTGTCTGTTTTTCTCTGCTTTCCTTTTCTCTTTCCCCTTTACCTTCACACCAACTGGTCAAGGCAGATGGCCACCCTCCCTCAGTCTGGTTCTGCTGGAGGCTTATTCCAGTTTAAAATAATTTTTTCTTGCTCATGATACCAAGTACAGCTCCAAGGGTGTCATTGGATGGCATTCTCTGTATAATATACGTGATTTTTGCAAGGTTTTGACCCTGCTATCTGAAGTGACTTATGTTGTGAAGTCTCTGAATATAAATAAAATTGTACAGAATTGAATTGAATTAAAATGACATTAGTCCATTGATGCAATAACACTGCCAACCAGGAAAATAGTGCAGGGTCACCCAGCAAAACAGTCTGACTTCCTGTAGGAACAGAAGGTGTCTGGTCGCATGTGTTAATCGAAGTTGGCTGCAGCAACAGTTTGTAGTATGTAGTTCCCTAGGGCTGCAAACTACATCCCCCAAAATGATGATAATATAACATCGTGCTGTATTCGACTATGCTGTTTTTTCTCAAGTGTACCTCATGGATGAAAAGAGTGTGTATTTGTCACTCAAAAGAGATTTTCAGAGTGCTCTTCTACAGCAGCAGTCTCAGGGCCGTTGTCTGATACTCAGCACCCAGGACTCAGCAGTATACTTCATCTTCTCTAACCCCTTCTTGTGCAACCGGCCGGAGCAGGCAGATGAAAGAAGCGTCCACAGCAGGCCCTGGCTCCAGCCCCCCCTCCATCCATCACAATCAACGCCAGCAGTCGACCCAATTAGGCCCCCGGAACACTCAGGGCCACGGCGTGATTGTTAACACTGTGAAAACACAGAGAAAAGGGGAGTGGATGTGGGGTGATGATGGGATACTGAGAGCTTAGGGGGAGTTTGGGGAGAAATGGAGGAGAGGAAGGGGAGGAAGGTCAGATAGCTGGCGGCCCCATTTCCTCTCTAATGGCCTCCAAACGAGGGAATATGAGGGAATGCTGCCCTGTGAAGCAGGTGACCCAGAGAGAAGGTGGGGGTAGCCACACCCACCCCTCAACCCTCACTTGACTTGGACGATACACACACACACACACACACACATATACACACACACACACACACACAGACATCTGCCCACAAGCCATTAAAAGAAAGAAATGAATGGTCATGCATGTGCATAATTATGCATTCAAGGCGCGTAGAACGCACACGCAAGGGAAAGCCATAAACACAAATTATGAGCAAAAGTATGCCAAGAAAAGGTTGTTCTTGAACATAACCATGCATGTAAGACACAGAAAAACTTGTAGCGTCATTTCCAAGCAATCCCATAACCCCCCCTCCTGCTAATCACTGATTTGTCTGAGTTCCCTCATTGAAAAGCCATTAGGACCTGCGGTGCACTTGGCTGTGCTAGTCAATCTAATCAGTTTTCCGTCTTCGGTGGAACTTACAGTAAACAGCAGGAAGAAACACCTGGATTGGGTTTGAGTGTGGAGTCCTTTCTAACTTCTTAGTAACTACTAGCTAGTTTTAGAAAGTGGCTTCAAAAAATCATGTGGCACCATTTTTGCATCCATAGAGCCAAAATAGGCACATTAATAGGAAACATGTCAGGTTAAACTAAAAATAAAAAAGATCCTTTGATACTTGTAATACTTGCACTATGTTGTATAAGCTAGGAAGCATGTCAAATGTGTGAATTTCAAAGTGGGAAACATCTGTAGAGCCAATTCATAGCAAGGATATAGAGTCAAATTGAAAGGTTCTTTAGAATTAAGAGTATAGAGTATATAACATAAGTGCAATAACTGTAACAGTTTATGAGGGTCAAATAGAAAAAACAATGTGAAACACCTACAGTTTGATGTTTTGATGATGGGCACCTAACACCTACTGTAAAAAAAACTAAAATCGGTTTTGTTTTTTTAGGTTCTCAGTCATCCAGGTCATGGTAATCCATAGGGAATCTAGAAGTTTCTCAGATCAGAGCTGAGGAATGTTTTCAACATTACCAATATTGTCTTCCACTAAAGTATTCAGTAGAAAACCTGTCTTTGTTACTCTTCCAAAAACATTAAGCAAGTGAAATAGAATTGGTGAGCTTCAGAGGTGATGGATAATGCTCTCTACAGATGTACAATAGCTGTTTCCCTCGTGAAAGTGGTACAGAAGTGACCATCCTTTAATGTATGCATTACTGTGTTTATTCAGCAAATACAAAGAATGAGTTTGAAATGCAATGGCACTAATTTAAATGTGGTCTGTGTTTCAAGAGAAAAATCATTGATGTTTTGCTAGTTAGCATATTTAGATACGTAGCATGTGCCAGATTTACCATCCCTCCTGCTCCCACTGAATTTGACCAAAACTGTATTGGATTAAAACTGCTGACTTAATCTTCCACTTATTAAACAGCATTTTGATCCAGAGTCCTGTCATGTGTCGACCACATTTTATTGAACCTTTTCTACTCTTCAGTCTAAACGGGTTATGTATTAGCAAGCTAACATTAGCTTTGTCAGTAGGTTCAGATAGTAACTTAACAGTTACACCTGACTGTTAATGGGCATGAAGACATTTTAATTTAGGGATGTGTGCATCTGTTTAACACTTCTGTTGTAAGTAGGCTAACTTGAGTTCAGCTGCTGTGGTGTACAGCCCTGCTCCAATGAGATCAGCATAGCTTTTTCTAATCATTACAGTCACTGCTAAGATCTGCAGTCAACAGGTAGAACTCTAACCACTGTAAGAAAATGAAGTCAGACACTATAGCCTCCTCATCTCTCTTCTGCATAAACAAATTAGCCTAAAGAAACACATGTAGCTCGATGTCACCCTTTTAGCCATTTGTAATGTACGTTCTTGTGGAATCTGATGAAATGGGGTGTATGAGTTGTGACACACTGTTCTCTGGTTAGCTCATTGACTGACTCAAGGTCTGTTTTGAACCATTTTTCTCCAGCATCCTTGCTGTATGTGCCAAGCTCTAAGCAAAACCTGCTGTTCTTACCATTTCTGGTAACATAATCTCACTTCATTTGGGTTAATAAGTGAAACCAACTGGGCTCCGTCTCTTTTTTCTGTTTATGTGGTTGGGTAGGAGCTGGCATGCAGTCCATACAGTATAATAAAAAATAATCTTTGGTATATATCATGCATTGTCCATGCATGCATGTTTACACATGTGGTTTTATGTACCTCAAAGGGATCTTATCGGCCTGGATTTCAAAGAACACATCAGGTGTCACATGGTGGTCTAAATGCAGTTTCAGAGGCTTTTCAAAAAATACAATCTGGTAGAAACATTGACCTGGATGTGTTTTTTTTGTCCTTGCACGTGCGTGAGTGCATATGTAACTGTGGTTATTAAGTAATGAATGTCGACCAGATGTCCTATTTTTAGCAGAGCCAGTGAAGTGCACCCATTCTGTCCCAGTGACGCCTGTGTTTGTCCCAGGGCCGGAAATGGGTGGCAGTGGCCTCTACTGGTTTGTGTGTAACTTAAATCCATTTCTCTTTGTCATCCCCCCATATACTCCCTCTCCTCTCTTTCTGAAGCTTTTTTTTTTTTTCCCTGAAGGGGGGATCGGAGGTAGCGGGGGAGGCCTGCTTTTTGAGAGGGGTGACGTGACGGATGAGAGAACCTGTTTGGTGGAACGGAGAATGGATATGCGGGTGTAGCTCATACCCCTATTCTCTACACAATACAGTGAATCCAGCCCCTGCCCTGCCCTGCCCATATCCATAGACAGCCGTGTCTGAGGGGCCTGACAGCAACAATAAAGGTGTGGAATTGCAATTGTGAGGTGAGATTTTTCCATGCCTTCATGCTCTCTGTGCACGAGACAGTGAGTGGTGTGTATGGGTCTGTGCATGTGCCTTCAGAAAGCTTGTGAAAATGCTTGCATGTGTCCACACATGATTTAATGCAGTTTCAGAGAGGATGCTGCTTGTAATGTGCAATTGAGCTCACTAACAAACATAGACCAGCAAATCACATGTACAGGTCTATTGGCAGCCATGAAGCTATGGAGTACCCCCCACCACCACCACCACACACACACACATACACATAAACAGGATATACTGTGCTGTCTGCATAGAGGAAGACTGACATGTCACACTAAGGGGTTATGGGGGATACTGATTTACTATTAGACCAAGAGGAGGAGCACAGCGTTCCCTGGGAGACTCTCCTTGTTTTCACTCCTCCAAATAGATGTGTGTGTGGTGTGTGTGTGTGTGTGTGTGTGTGTGTGTGTGTGTGTGTGTGTGTGTGTGTGTGTGTGTGTGTGTGTGTGTGTGTGTGTGTGTGTGTGTGCGCGTGCGCACGCGTGCGTGTCCAAGAATTTCCTCACATTCCTGAGGATTAGTGTTAGGAAGCCCAGTGTCCTGCCAGCTGTGGTTAGATTTAATGTGTCTGCCACTCACTCTTGCAGTACCTTTGCACTGAAATGTCGCCGTACCACTTCCTCTGGTAGACATTCATTCTCTTGATCAAATGCCCTTCATCAGTGCCCACAGGTTCAGGTATTTTGAGAGTATCTTTAGCTTTTTTCTCAGCTCGTGGAAAATGAATGCATGTGTGCAAATTATGCAGAAAACTGCAGTCAACAAACCGCAGGAGAGGGGTGCAGCAAAATGAAGCGAAGGAAGATGCTGAGGTGGAAAAAGCCTGCCGCAAGACTCACCTGATGTGTGAATCCCTTCCTCCATGCAAGTGAGTGGCACAGTAATTATAGGTTGAGATTCAGATAATTGAGGTGCAGCAATTTGTGGCTTCATTAAAGGCGATAAAACCTTCACCAGCAGGCTGATTTCCTCTGGAGGAGAGGGGCTCCACAGGCACTCCAAGAGGGGAAATCCACCCTATAAAAGAATTTGCGTGCTTCTGCGAGCACTCCAACGAGCTTGTACTGTTCAGTCCAGATGTGCGAGCATGACAAAATCCAAACAGGGTTCCAAACAAAGGTAGTACTTTAAACTGAAGCTACCTTAAAAAAATGTTTTTTGCAATGAATCATAAAATTTCATAAGGTGAGTGCTTGAAGGCACTTTCCTAACTGCAAGTTAAACTTTTCAGGCTGTAGACAGAATAATAGTTACTGTGTAATGAATGCACATTACAGTTTGGTACCTGAGAGACACTTTGGCACGGTTTATGAGACCTAAATGAGTACCCTGAATATGATCCACACTCAGCTGGTCCTCACATAAGAAAAGCTGATTTTCCCACTGATGCAAAATTATTTTTGGAGCAAAAAAAATCAGTTTTGGATGCTTTTCAAGGGCTCTAAGGAAATTCGAAGAAATTTGCTCCCTGCAAGAAAACCTCAGGAGTGTCCCAAAAGGTTTTAAAACACTGCAATGCGAATGCTGCAATAGAATTTTTTGTCAACAAATTTTAAATTTGAACAAAGTAAGAGTGGGCCAATAAACCTGGTACCTCTGAAAAACAGTTGGATGAAGACAGTGACTTGAACATCTCACTTCACAGTGGAAGGAGAGGAGGACGACCTCTGACCTCTCACCTCTGTTCCATGGGTTCAGCTAGTGTTGTCTCTGGGAGTCTTTGTGGCAAGTTTGACCCTCTCCAAATTAAATCCCATCTATATGGGACATCAAAACATGTAGTAAGTTTAGTGGCAACATTTTTTTCTGCATAATGTATTATTTAGAAAACGTGCAAAATATAGTAATATATAACATATACAAATAGAAACCTTTACTTACTACTAAATCTGCATTACATGTATTTGCATGGCTCGAACAAATGGAGCTAAGTTGAAGCAGTTAAACACAGATGTAGCACACACAGTTCAAATTTTCCAATTACTGGAAACAATCAAAGTCACCTTTAAACTCTAGTTTGTGTTTCTTTTCAAACACATGCTAATGAAACGACTATTTCCAAGAAGCACAGGGCTCATGGCAACATGTCTTGAACAAATCATTAAAGGCCGTATTCTCCTCATGAAAGCAAATTACATAATTCAATAGGAAATCAAGCATTAGTGGGGAAAATTACATTTGGGTCAATGGAAGGTATTGATGTCAACATTAATGGCTGGGTTGACTGTTGTAACACAGTTTGTGCTGGAAAGGAGGGGACAGCAGGGCGAGTTGAGAGAAGAGTCAGCCCAGTGTAGAGGTTTTTTGTCTGGGATGGACTACAGAGATGCGAGGCCTGGCCTGGTTCTTGGATCTGGAGGTCGGCCAGCGCTTGAGGGGAAGCCAAGAGTGCAGAAGTGGCCAATCGGTCCCATACTGACACAAAGAGGCCTTTCTCTGGACCACAGGTCTGCGGCGGCCCGGGACTCAGACTGGGTACGTCAGAGTGCATGAGGGAGGTTGAGACACAGACACACACACACACACACACACACACACACACACACACACATAAACGGAGACACAGAAAGACACAGAGGGACATACTGCTGTTTCATCTGAAGACGTATCCAAAGTTTGCTTTTATCTTTTCTGTATTTGCTTGAATGCTTATACATCAAGGTGATGGATGTCTCCATCTACTTTTGTAACATAATCACATATGCATGTGTGCACACACTGTCTCTGCCTTTTCACTGTTATGTAACTTAGATTCATCTGGGTTAGTAAACCACATATTTTGGGGGTAACCTCTATTCTCTTCTCCCCCCAATCCACTGACCCCAACCCTCAATCCCCCTGCAGCTTGTAAATGGGGGTGAGGTCTGGCCTGGGTTAAGCAGTCCCAGCCCCACTAGCCAGTTAATGAAGCTTAATTAGCTTGATTAAAGCCTAATTAGGAACTGAGAGTAAAAGGAGAGCGCTCCCTGTAAAGATGACCTTTCACCTTTGAGCTTTAGCCCTTTTTCCCTCAGATCAGAGCAACCTGGGAGGAGGCGCTAAAAGAGCCAGACAGCTGTATATATACATATATGTGTGTGTGAATGTGTGTACATAGGTGACCTAGTAGTGATTGTGTCCTGTTGACACAAAGCAGCCTTGGCCTCCCTGCTGCTTTAACTCGAAGACAGAGCTCACTCACACACACACACACACACACACACACACACACACACACACACACACACTTTACACACCCGTAATACTTGCACTTTGCTTTGGTCATGTAGGCTAAGCAACTCTCCTTCTCATAAGAGAACATTTAAAGGATCATTCTGTCAAAGAGTTTCCATCTGTTTATAATACGGCACCGTCAAATCAGTACTTTCAAGCGTTTAAAACCACAAACATGAAAGCTTGGGCTCAAAAGGCTGACA
Organism: Amphiprion ocellaris; assembly: GCF_022539595.1. Taxonomy (NCBI): domain Eukaryota; kingdom Metazoa; phylum Chordata; class Actinopteri; family Pomacentridae; genus Amphiprion; species Amphiprion ocellaris. Next base: position 25,241,944 of record NC_072781.1, on the reverse strand, counting down.
CCTTTTAGTGTTCATATTGTGTCCTAGTAACTACATTGGGATAGTTTTAACACTCAAAATTACACATATTCATCGTTTCCTCGACATTTTTATTCTTGGCAAGGCAAGCATCTCAAGCGCAGAGTAGACCATGACACATAATACTTAGACAGGGATAAGATTATCTTTAATGATTGCTGTTGGAAAATTGGACCATTTCAGCAGGAAATAGTAAAGGACAGGAAAAAAGAATATGTGGGGAAACAGCCAGTGTTGTTATATGAATGCAATCAACTGACAAATGCCTCCAGGACCATGTGCTGTGGATGAATTACTGTATGGACGACAGCATCAAAGGGCTGCATGAGAGAAGCCAATGTGTTTCAACTGCAAAAAACACAAGTATATTTAAAAGCTATTCATCATATTGACAAAACCTGGGCAGCATTAAGAATCGTGATGTAAGTACTTCTAATACTAACCCCAATAGAAATCTCTGAATGACTGAACACACAAGAAACGGTGTGCAATACACTTAAACCAGATTCATGCGAGTTCAGTGTCAAAACTGAAGTCCTTATTGGCTAACTTATTTTCTTGTGTGATTTTATTCCTCCACAAATTTTCCATTTAGATTTTACTGTGATTGCACAATTATTCTTCGATTTGCTCACGTTTTTGCCTGCCTTACTTTTTTTTGCAACTAAACAGGTTGACTCTATAGTTTGATCTTTTCAGCTGCAGTTCAACAAACACACATGCTAACTTGTGTTAAAAATACAGGCATTTCTAAATTGCTGTCTAAATCATCATAGATTGCACAACACACTCTATTGAGGATCACAACGAAGAAATTGAGATGAATTGCATTTTGTTGCAGCTCAAAAAAAAAAAACATCACATTACAGCTTGCTAACATTGTATCTACAACAAATGCTAACAGGCTCACAACTGTATGTTTAAAATGTTCAGCATCTTAGTTCAGTGTGAAATATTTGTTAATAAGCACCATGTACACACTGAACCAGCTGGGATTATCATAAGCTTTGCAACTATTTGGTCATGAACCAAAGAGCTGGAGAAAAAAAGTTTCAAGGAGATTATTGTAAATTGCTCACATTTAAACATTGTTCAGTAATGACTATGTTTAGGAATACATTTTGATGCGTAAAAACCACAGCACAGCATTTTCAGGGTGTTGTCCTACTGGTGTAGGTTAAACCTGCTTCAAGGTCTACCCATGTAGATGTCCCTGCATCAGCTGATCCTTATTCATGTCCCCCTCAGACCACGATTGGATAAGAGTCTGTCGCTGGTATATTTTTGCACGACTGACCTTTCAAGAATGTGGCTGGTTGTGTTATGAGTTGTGTGCAGAGCATTGCTTTAAAAAGTGATCACACAAATCACACAAGTCCAAAAAAAGAATGGATAATTTCCAGGAGCAGCTCCATATTGTTGACTGCACTAACATTGTTCATTCCTTGGAATCCAAACCATGCCACTTTAGTTCCTTTCAGATGCTGTGTGCGGTTGGGCAGGAATATATGTGCAAATGTTGTTGATATGTGCTGGACATATGTCTCATTTAAGAGTGAAGATGTGGGTTTGACCAGTGTCCACCAGTCCGACATGGGTCCAGTCTGGGTTGAACCACTGTCTGTGTATGAACTGAACGTAGCGAGATGGAGCTTTGGAGTCAGTTTGAGCTGCAGCTTATGAATGGAGCCAACTTTTCCATTTGAAGCCTGGATCCTCTGAAAAGCCGGAGTGGTGGAGGAATAAACTCTCATTGATTTAGCTACTTTAGCTACAAAGTCCTAGCTGGACAGATATTGCAATCAAGTACAAACACTAAACTTACCATAATATTGTATGACAGCATCCCATGAAGTATTGCAGGATCATGAGTGTAACACAGTAGAATTGGGCGTCTGGAGAAAAATCAGCTATTTTTAAAACAGAAGCTCAACGCAAGGTGAGTTCAGGAGCCAAGGACCCAACTGTCACTCACAGCTGCTAATCCACACCCACACAGCAGACATAAAAACCTTTGTCTGAACTTAATTCTGCCGTGTGAACATGCTTCTCTCTTCTCTGATGACATGAAATAAGGCTTCTTGCTATCACTGTCAAAGAAAATAGAATATATTTACAGAATTTTCCATTAACAACAGACTACACAGAACAGAACAGTGTGCGTGTGCGTGTGTGTGTTTCTGCTATAAAGAAGACAAGAAAAAAACATGTGAAATGGCTGAGGTCAAACTGGCCTGGGGGCGATGTGTGAAGTGCCAGTTGAACCACTCCACCTGGTGTGTGTGTGTGTGTGTGTGTCTGAGTATGTGTGTGCTTTATGGCCAGTGAAGTGAAGATGGTGGTAAGGTGATGCAGGGAGGAGGGGAGAACAGGGTCATGAGATAATCAACCCCTGATCTACTCCACCCACCAACACACACACACACGCACACACACACACACGCACGCACACGCACACACACACACACACACACTGTCTCTCTTGGGCCTGAGATAACCGAGCCAAGAGCCTGGGGGTCAGGGGTCAGGGCCCTGGCTCATAGGGAACACATGGAAGGGATAAAGAGGCTCTGGATTCCATAAAGCATGAGCAGGGACGGACTTATTTATGGCTGCACAGAACACATCACAACCTCACTCCCTCCTCTCCTCTCCTCTCCTGCCCAGTCCACTCCCTCTCTGATGGAGAGATGGATATAGTGAGGTAGAGACAGATATGGAGGGGGAAAGAGCAATAAAAGCAGTTCTGGTTCTCTCTACATGCTGTCCAAATAGCTGTGTCTCAAAGGCCCTCCAAGGGGGGCTCAAACTTCCCCTCAAAAAGGGAAAAGCAGAGGGAGATTTTAAACAGTGAAACACTGTCAGCCTCAAACCGAACGAGTAAAAAAAAAAAAGCCATGTGAGAGAGCACTAAAACAGCAGGGTATTGTGACAAGCAGTGGTTTTGATTTAGACCACAGAAACTAATGGCACGCTAAAAGGCACATGGCCGGTTTGGTCTTTAGTGCACATAAGTCCCAGCATTGCACAGACTGACTCACACATACACATTGTTACACTCAAACACATTCCTGTTAGCTTTGCATCCGGTGCTTGTTACACATCTGTGTATGTTTGATATGTTAAACATCAGCTGCACTGCATTTCCTCTATTCAGTCTGTCACTGTTGCTGAGAGCTTAAAGTTGCCAGTTACTCTACTGTCATGATCGCATACAGTCCTGTACAATAGTGTTTCATAATCAGCGTCCATTAATATATATATAATATATATATAGCTTTTTCATACATTATTTTTCATAGGTGTGATCACAAGAGTTCAGAGTCTACACCTATTTAAAGCAAAAACTGTACCTACAGATCTAATGTGAGACTGGCCGAAATCTCCTTTGAAGTCGTCTTTTTGTGTACTGACACAGCACCCAGTGCTCCTGCCACATTTGAAACATTTCCTGGAAATCCCACTCTGTAACCTCATCAAGCAGCATCTGCGAAGCATGTTGTTTTTCTGCTTCTGTGTCAAAATTGCGACCTCTCAACTTGAAGAAGTTGCAGGGAACCAAATCTGTCAAGTAGGGCTGATGGAGCATAAAGATTGTGTTAGAGCAGCTTAAAAGGAGCACATTAGGACATTAAAGGGGAACTTGGTGTTGACAGTGTGACCCTAGCACATTAATTCACAGTGAACAACCCGATGAATGTCAAAAAGGGCTCTTCCATTGTGAAGACTGCTGTTTAGTCTGACTTGTGTCCATAGACCTGTCTTTAGTCATCGGTGATGATCCTCGCCATGACAGTTGGATCATGTTGGCCTGTTGACTGAAATCCTCGCAGACACAATGCTGCTTCTGCAGGTCCACTGTGAAATTACAGATTCTAATGTTGATTACACAATGTCACATGGAATCCTGACTTGTGAAAGTTACTGTGTACACCTGTTGCATTGACACATCCGACACACAAACAGAGCAATTTGAGATTTAGTACTGTCCTCAAAGAGACTCCAACATGTGGACAGGTGCAGGTCCAAAGTCAGTGAAAGGATTATTTTGCATCATAAATCCTATATTTGTGTAGCCTGTCAAAACAAGTTTTCAAGTACAGCTAAAAGACATTTTTGGTTCTGTACCTTCATGTCTTTGCATGAAACTCCGGTGGGTAATTGGGCTAATTCAGCTATTTTAGGAATGACTAGCTTCCCAACAGTAAAGCTACAAAAAAACTGTATTGCAACCTAAAGCCCCTTTACCTGTGTGTTCAGACAACAGTTGTGAGAAAAGCACTCTGCAATCTTTGATCGTCATTTCAAAATGGCTGTTGTCGATCACACTGGGAGACATGTTCACAAAGAGATGAGTTGGAGCTTTTGGACAAACAACGACAACCTGTGGCACAATTCTGTCTGACAATTCAGAGTCTGACATTTAGCACCAAATCCTATAGTGGCAAAGTTGCATGTTCTCCCTGCGCATGTGTGGGTTTTTTCCGGGTACTCCCGCTTCCTCCCACAGCCCAAAAACATGCTGATATTAATTGGTGATTCTAAATTTCACAAATTTATGTGTTGTTTTCTTCTTCTCCTATAATTTCGCGTACGTTTTTCTGACGTGACAACAGTGAAGCACTGCTTATGCACTGTTGCACTGATATTAGTGTAATGATAAAGTACATAGTAATGCAGCAGTGACAGGGTCCATTCCTCTGTAAGTACTTTCACTTGTGAGACTTCAAGAGCATTTAGCTCATAATACTTGTACTTTTTCAGTGGGACTTAGAATGCATTACTTTTACATGTCCTGTTTGCATTCCTTCCTCCAGATTAGATTTTTGAAAGTCATCAGAGTAAAAATACTCACTTTTCAGCAATTAAACCGGTCAGCTCTTTTTGAATTTAAAGTAGAAAACATTGTGCAAGTTCTCCTCCTGCCTGAGATGAAGCGTTGTGGAGACAGAAGGAGTTTGGCCACTTGGTTACAAGCTGAAAGGATTTAAAGAGGATGGAAGCAAATACAGGAGAGTTAAAGAAAGCAAGATATATACCAGGAGAAGAAAGACTTGACAGTGGCCATCTGTCCCGTTTTGGCCTTTTTACTGTAGCTCAACCGAGGGTGGTAACCACGCAGACACACACACACACACACACACACACACACACACGCACACACACGCACACACACGCACACACACGCACACACACGCACACACACGCACACACACGCACACACACACACACACACACACGCACACAAACATATCACGGTCATGACCATTCAGTCCCTTTGTCTCTCCGTGACTGTGCCCACGTGTGCATGAGGATGTGTGTGTCCGTGGTTGTCATCAGGTCGTTGGGCTCATCACCCAAGGGTCCTGAGACAATAGCGGTGAGATAATGAAGACAGGAGCAGTGGAGACCGATGGAGAACAATGCAGCGGTAATGGCTCTGGCACACTGAGTGCAGTTTACTGGTCCTCACTGGGATGCTTCCTTCCTGTCCTGCTTTATCAACACACAGGGAAGAAAACAACACCCCCCACCACCAGCAGCCCTCTCTCATCTTCTCCCCAGGTTGTCTTTTCTTATTTTTTTATCTTCCTTTTTCTTTGTCATTTAAAACATTTTCTTTGCTTTCCAGTATTCTGTGATTTACACCTCCCTTTCACATTTTCACATATTTTGACCTTAGGCTCTCATTTCCATTTTTCCCTTCATCATTTCCATTCTCACTTATTTTGCCCTCTGAGGACAAACAGCAGGAACTACAGTGCCTTGAAAAAGTATTTGTCCCCTTCTCCAGTGCTTATTTTTTTGAATATGTCCCCCGTTTAATTGTTTAAGACCATCAAGCAAATTTAAATATTAGACAAAGATAACCAAAATAAACACAAATGCAGTTTTAAATTATGATTTAATGTTTTTAGGGAAAAAAGCTATCCAAACCTACCTGGGCCTGTGTGAAAAAGTAATCGCCCCCCTGGTTAAATCATGAATTAACTGTGGCTAATCCCATTTTTTGGAAAGTGAGTTCAATTTCACTGACCACACCCAAGTCTGATTACCTCCAGACCTGTTCAATCAAGAAATCACTGAAATAGAGTGTGACAAAATGAAATCGGTCAAAAGATTTCAAAAAGCTGCAACAAAATGCTGCAATCCAAAGAAATTCAAAAACAAATGAGAAATAAAATAATTGACAGCCTGGAAAAGGTTACAAGCCATTTCTAAAGCTTTAGGATGGTGAGAGCCATTGTCCACAAAAGGAGACAACATGGAACAGTGGTGAACCTTCTCAGGAGTGGCCAGCCTACCAAAATTACCCCAAGAGCACAGCGACGACTCATCCAGGAGGTCACAAAGGAAGCCAAGACAACATCTAAAGACCTGCAGACCTCCCTTGCCTCAGTTAAGGTCAGTGTTCATGACTCAACGATAAGGAAGAGACTGGGCAAAAATGGCATCCATGGCAGAGTTCCAAGGTGAAAACCACTGCTGTAAATGCTGAACCTGAGGGTGTAGCCACTGCTCAACTCAGCCAATGCAAAAAGTTTCACCCCCCATTTAGCTGACTTGTCCTACATGTACTGTGTCAAACCAGTTTTTGCCTTGGTTGCCACCATCCTTTCATCCACTGCCAGCTCCCTCCTCGGGTGGTAGTATGCCTAGCAAACACAGAGGATGTCATCATAAAGAGGCCTGACGCTGAACAGTTTGTCATGGCCTGATGTTCCCTTCCTCCTGTCATTTTCTGCATCCTCTTCAGAATTACTGAGGTGGATGTTCCAAAGTATGGATCGGAACCTGTCTCTTGTCATTATTTTGGTGGGAAGGGGCACACAAAACGTGATGCTGTCTCCAGTAGTTCTGCAGACTTGGCAGTGACATTAATGACATGTAGAACAGGAGACCAAAAAACTTGTACAGATCTTCTATGTCTATGTCGCTCACTTACCCGAGTTCTCCTCCCAGTAGGACGTGTTCAGAAAACCTCCAAAGGAAGACGCCTAGCAGGCATCCTAATCAGATGTCTGAACCACCTCAGCTGTCTCCTTTCAACGCAACACAGCAGCGACTCTACTCTGAGCTGCCTCCAGATACCTGAGTTCCTCATCCTATCTGTAAGGTCTTTTATAGTAAGTGGTCTAAGTACTTGAAAACATTTTGAGCACAACTGGCTAAATTTACCCTTTTCTAAGCAGAACCATAGAAGTGAGTTTTTTTTTGTTTTTTTTTTTTAACATTTTGAATTGGTCAGAAAAGAAGTTGCTTGGATGCTGCATTGATATTTTTGTCCAGTGTATATTTAAAATCCAGGTACCTTGCATACTCTTTGGACTGCTGGCTAATACTTAAGATTCCCATCAATAAGAAGTGAGCCAATATATTTTTTTCATCTTAGCAGTGACTATATAACTGTATAACTGGTCAAAACTAAGTTCAAAATATATATTTTTTTCACCATAATAAAGTTATTATACCATAGAAAGCACAAAACACACCTGAAAACCAAACTACAGTGATTGCACTTGAGCTCGCCTACTTAGACTTAGTGGGAATTTTGTCAGAGTTAAGTTTAGTTAAAGCTAATGTATCCACTTCTTATGACCTGTTTTCTATTATGTTGCTTCAACACCTTAGTTTTTGCCATTGTCATACAAGAAACATGATGCAACAGCTACGTCTAACTGTAGAGAAGGAATAAAGTGGGCATAGGGCATAGGGTTTATCATCTGTTACAACTTACATAGCTGTTACTTACCTTAACTAAGTATCCTTCATACTTCATCCCCCCTTTCCCTCCGTCTCTTCACTCTATTCTGTCTTTCTCAACAGCGGAAGATGACAATGCTGTTCCCTCTCTCCTCTTCCTTATCAGAGTGTTTTCATTCTCCGAGGGGAAGTGGGAGACCTCTTCAATATGGGATGCTGCATGCTGTTCGTGATTTCCCCACCATCTCTCCCTCCCCCACTGTCCTCCTCATCCTCTTCATCCCTTGTTTATCTACGCTCACCCTCCCTCTTTCATTTCAAAGCACCCTGAGGTGGGCTGAGAAGGGAGTGCAGGGAGGAAGGCCTCTCTGGGGTTACCATAATAACTCGACTCCCTTCGAACTCATGAGCTTCGCTGCCTGTTTTACCAGAGCTAACTGTATTTGCATGTGTGTGTGTGTGTGTGTGTGTGTGTAGTACCGACTGTTCTTCATCTCCATATTACAAAACATGGTCTGATACTTGAAAGAGGACGAGATTGTTGCCCTAGCACCCTCTGGAGATACAGCGGGTAAGGAGCTGAGACTTTCAGGATGTTGTGTTTTGGAGGAGGAGGAGGACAGGAAGGTGTGTGTGTGAGAGAGAGAGAGAATGAGTGGCGAGGGAGTATTTTTAAATGTTTTCCTCTCTTTATGCTTTACTGCCTACATTGTCTCTCTGGATGCTCCTACTAATAAGAAGGAGGAAAAGTGCTAAAGGTGACATCACCGTAAATCACCTAGTGGTCAAATCACTATTCCCATCCACATTCATCAGGCCGGGGTCATAGTAGCAACAGGCTAAGTAAGGCAGCTCCTTCTTCTCCCTGTTCTTGTACAGGGGTCATATAAAATATACACATGTAGTGCGTTTTGAATGTACTGGCTCTTCTCCAGTTGATCTTGATTGGAAAAAGGAAGGCATCCTCAACTGACACCTGCTAATGTACAAAATAAATAATAAATAAAGCAGCAGCCTTCTGACCTCAGAGGTATTTAGACTGAAAACAGCCTTGTGATAAAACAGATCAAAAATCTGCATTGGGGGAATGTGTTGCTTCAAGTACCGATGACATCACAATTTTTTTTTCCATTGCAATGACAGAAATACATTTTTGAATGCTTACATTACAAAGTGATCTAGCAGAGATAAGTGCTTTCATGAATTTCATTGGCTTCTTAAGGCCAATTCATTCTTTCGAAGGGTGGGTGTGACATAAATTTCATCATCCACCCAAGACCACAGTGGTCCACGCACACCCCTGCAGATGTTCATGTGCAGGCCAAAATATGCTACCATTCAGACTATATGCACTGCAAGCAAGCTGACAGAACCAAGAAAACAAATGTTGCTCAGAACAAACGTTATGAGAAGAGACTATGCAAGGATATTCTCCATCAAGCACTCTTTAACAACTCATCATTTAATGAGTTCTAATTGAAGTTGTTGCGGGACTTCAGAGGTGCTTTGTTTTGTACATGGCTTCAACTGATGGTGCCCCATCACAGTGGGAAATTCCGTATTCTCCAGATATCCTGTGCTATCTTCTCCCAGTCTGCTAAGCACAATCAGTAAATAATCACATTGAGTCATGCTACAGCCCAATCTGTAACCAGCTGGTATGTCCTACGTGCACCTGTTGTAGAATAAATACAACTGTACCCGTATTTGCTTTTGAAGTTTTCATTAGTCTGCATACGGTGATGCGGAAACCAGGAGTTGACTCACTCAACTTTATCACTGCAGTAAAGGTTCCGCTTTTTGTTGAATGACCCTGCAAAATTTTGCACAAGCCCTCTACATGAGATTAGCCTCATTTAACCCCTTTCCATCTTGAGGGTCCCTAAACTGAAACCAGGCGGTATCTGTTATTAAAATTCTACCCAACAGCTATCTGGAGGTTGCCAAGCATGGCACAGTGAAGAGTTCACCATGTGCTATAACTAAAATAAAACCAGCTTTGTTGTTCTTCATTTCCACTGCGTCATTTTGAGTTGCAGTTTAGAATTTTCAGAACTCTTTCAATAACCTCACTGTCATTGACTCATTGTTATGTATTCTGGCCTGAGTAAAAATGTTATTTTTTGCATTAATTTTTCAGAAGGGGTTTTGGCTTGGTGATGAGAAGAAAGGCAGTTCTTGAATTTCAAAATTCTTTGAAGCATCTCTGATACATAATGCTCCAGATTGTTCTTTTTGTCTTTAAAATTGCAGAGTTGTACCTTATTGGATTTGAAGATGTCTTTTTGTCTAAAAGTTCAACTGATGAAAACAATCCATCAGCCTAGGGGGTAAAACAAATGGTTAAAATATATTTCTAATGAAGGGTGAGCCCAGCCATGTAAAGGGATTTTGGCCAATCTATTTTTTTTTTCATTTACTACAGAAAGCTAGTAAACATTAAAACATACTGTAGATGAACTAGTAAATGTAGAGGTTCACCTTTAGGCTCAGGTTCCTCCTTGGTGCTGCTGACATTTGCATCGATCCTCCTGTCAATCTCATGTTTTATATTCACCTCACTCAGGAACAAGATCCAGAGTTGTTTGCACTAAGAAACTCATTCCTGGCCTCACTGAAACAATTTATATTGACTTTGCTTTCAAACTCAGCTTCAACCTGCCACAGAAGTTACCGGTTGCTAATATCAGCTGACCCACCTCATCCACGAGAATTAAACTGGAATATTAACAAGGCTCAGCCACACTCCATGTTCCTGCAGCATCCCCCACATGACAAGCACTCAGGCTAAGACTGTGTTACCTTTTTATGACTAAAAGTGTACAGCTGAGTCATTCATCGTTTGATTTCCATTTGCCTCACAGTGCCAGTTAACTTCCTAACCACTGTATTATGGACAAGCACAGATCTGGTGAGTGTGGGTGGGAATCTAACCACAAATTGTGTTAATGTTGTGCTCTATCCACTGAGCCATACAGATGCACATAAACACACAAATGAATGGTGGGATAGATGGATGGATGGGAGGTTACACGCCTGTCACTCACTCATTTAGTGAGGGAGTCAGTTTGTGAGTCTTTGTTTTAGGACAAAGACGTGTTCTGCAGACAAAGACATTCTTTGTGTCGGTCCCTTTCTTCACTTTCTCTCATTGCAACCTGTTGATTGATAGCAGAAAAAAATGATTTGGTTAAAGTTTAAGCTATCATGCAGGGTTGCAACTGCTCTCATCATTGGCGACACGAAATACACACACTCACATGTACACACAAGCACATAGTGTGCTAATCTCTTTAGCATCTCCATGGAGACTTTAGTGTGAAGGCTCTGTGGGGGTTTAGCAGCGCCCTGTCCTCAAATCACTGAGGCTGGGACTGTGGGGAAAGGCTAGGCACTGGGCCATGAAAGCACGCCACTGTGTGGGTGTGTGTGTGTGTGTGTGTGTGTGTGTGTGTGTGTGTGTGTGTGTGTGTGTGTGTGTGTGTGTGTGTGTGTGGGTGTGTGTGCGTGTGTGTGTGTGTGTGTGTGTGTGTCGGTGTGTGAATACGTGTATTTGAGCGTGCCTGCCTGCATGCCCTTTTGCATTTTCATGAAGTTAATCCCAGCTCGGCCAAGCGAGTCTGGCTGTGCATAAATAATCACTTTAGGAGAAGTTCAAACAGCATCAGTATGCATGACCCTCCATCTCCCTGACACTAGCAACCAGGACAACAGGCCTCTGAGCCACCGTCATCCTCTGCACCAACACATGCTCGCTGGCCGCTACACTGCTGGTGTTAGTCCTCCTGAGGATGACAGAATGAGAAGGGAATATGAAAGGAGGAAGAGAGTCGAGGCATAGAGCTGGAAACAGAAGAAACTGAGTAATGCACGACATGATGAAATGAAACATCCAAGTAGCTTTGGGGCTACAGAAAAGAAAAAAATACATATAAAACATAAATTACAAGTGACCTAAAGCAAAATGTCAAGAGAAAGAATTTTTTTAAAAAGACAGAAGGTAAGATTTCACAGAATGAAAGAGCAAAATGGTGGGAAGAATGACAGCAAGGAAAGAACAGAAATAAGGTAAGAAAGGAAGGAAGCCATAACAAAAGACAGAATAAACGGAAGAAAGAAAGAAAGAGATTTGGGGCTTAGACAACGATACTGCCCCATGGTCTCTGCTCTCACTATTGGTCCATGGTTCGCTCCAGTGATCTAAGCACAGCTCCTCAGCTTGGTCCCAATTGGCCCTCCACGGGTCAAATTAGCTCCACTACCAAGAGCTTAGCTGGGCTTGAAGAAACAGCTGGCTCCGTGTGGGGCCTTACGGATCCAAAATGGCTGACTAGTAACAACAGTAACGCTCACACAACCTTACACATTCCTCTCCCACAGGCTGAGCTCAGTCTGGTCCAAAGAGGGATATTTGAAACGTAAACAGTGAGATGTTATTCTGTTTCTAAATGAGTGAAGCAGTTTCTCATGGTGGAGCTGTCTGGAGGGGTTGATGGTCAGATGGTGGTTTGTGTTTGAGCTTTTTGGTTTGCTTAAGTTGAAAGAATCAAGTCAGGCCTATGCTGAACTTGAATAAAATCTTATTGTTTCAGCTCAAGTTTATTTAAAGAACACATTTCAAAACAACAAACATTCACCAAGATGATGTACAGTTTGGAGAGACAAAAAAACAAAACCAAGTTCAAGTTTTTTTTACATTTACCACAGTGAAGGGTGGTAAAATTGTTTGTCTTGCTATAGAAAGCATTCAACTTGCAAACACACATTGGTTGATCTACCATGTTGGTCCAAACTAGAATATATCAAATCTATTGAATGGATTGCCACGGATTTTTGAACAGATATTCATGGTCTCTGGAGGATATATCCTAAACATTCTGATCCCTTAACTTTTGCTATAGTATCAAAGTTTTACCTTATCCACTGAAATATCTCAACATCTGCCGCATAGATTGGCAATTAAAACTTTTCCAACTACCTGCAAAAATAATAGCAAAATCATTAGCATGTTGGTATTGTCATTTTGGGCATTTTGCCTTGAAGATGTCAGTATTCACATACAATCATATTCTAACAGACACATATAGATTTAAAAACAATGCACAGATTGTTCTTGTGTCATAAAATGAACCATGTAATAGGAAATTGACAGCTACACATGTTGTAATAAGTAGTGCAACAGCTATCAGAAAACAAAAGTCCACGCAGATTGATTTTCATACTAATTACTTGCTTAACACATTTGCATGTAGACATAATTTTTTTCTTAAAGTTCTTGCCAATGCAATTCCTAGCTTCCAAACTGACAATGTTTGGGCATCCCTGTGGCGCTCAGAATATATTCCCAATTCTGTTATATTAAAGCCCATTGAAGAGGTTTAGACAAGCACATCAATGCATGCTTCTCCCACTTTTGAAAGTTATTTTATTTGAAATAGTCTTGGAACCACTGCTGGGCTCAACAGCGCCAAACCCTGTTCTGCTTAATCCAACAGTGTAAACATGTGAGCAGTAACATTGTCCATGTGTCTTATGTGTTGCAAGGCTTCTATTTATGTGGATCAAGTTGTCAGTCACGTCATCCAGTGTTTTCCAGTGTCTTCTGACTGCTTGTAGCAGTTTCTTTTAATCTTTATGGAAATTCGTGTGAAATAAGACTCTCGCCTTCCAGCAAAGTTGAACAAAACAAACTTTATTGCCAATACTAGTTTCACTGTCATGTGTATCAGCTGAAATCAGACAGAAATAGTGGATAAAGATTTGTACCGATGGACAGATGGAGAGCTGATACAGAAAGAGAGAAATGGATGAAGAGGAAGGAGACATAGGAAAGAGACAACGAGGTGGAAGGAGTCGAAGAACATGTGCTGCTGTCAGTCTGTCTTTTAATCCCCTTGGATTTTTTCTGCCTCCCTTTCCCACGTTCTCAGTGTTAATTGATAAACACAGGGAGGGAATGGGACCCCGTGACTAATCATCCTGGCTGCTGCTGCTGCTGCTGCTGTGTATGTGTGTGTGTGTGTGTGTGTGTGTGTGTGTGTGTGTGTGTGTGTGTGTACAGGTCACTGAAGTCTACAGGCCTCACTGGACTGGCACTATTAAGCAACTGGCAGCGTCACCAGTCTGCTGCTGTTTCATGCCAGCACCATTTTGCCTGATTTCCCCCCAGAACAGAACCACTTTAACTTGAAATCATGAGCCAAAACACTGTTTGTTCCATGAGTCAGTGAATACTATATGCTGTGACTATAACAGAGATCAAACTAGTACACAGATCAAGTGGGAATAAACCTTCTCTTGTATCAGTCTGCATCTGAGCATTCAACAAAATATGTTTGTTCTGTGTTTTCTTTTTGGACTGCAGAACTTGTACCAAAACACACCTTTCTGTTTTTACTGCTCTTGTCCAAACATAGTCCTATTACAGTTAAAAGCAAGGTAATGAGATCATGATATTTATTCTAAATTCTCACTAAAATTGACTCCGGGACCATTGATTTTTGACACTTAAAGCCTATTAAAAGTACAACAATAAAATGCATTTACAATCCAGCAATCTATTTGCACGTGCAGACTGTGCCAAAAAAAAAAAAAGGTTCAAGAATAATGCAACAAAGTTCAGTGGAAGCAGACATGGTAATTTCATGATGACATTGATGAAGCATGTGACTTCAGTGTCGACTGAAGCTTCCATTTCACTGGAAAAATAGAAACACATACAAACTCTGAGAAAACAAACTTTCCTTAAAGTCACACATTAAAATACTTATTATATTTCCATTGGGTTTTTTATGTTATTTTTCCTCATGATGCTTGAATTACAATTTTTCAACGTTCACTTTCTCCTTCAAAATTGGTTAAATAGCACCCAACTGGAAAAATAGCACCACCAGTTCTTTTATTGACAAACTCTCTCCTTGTATTAGAATAATGATATAGTGGATTGAAACCGGAAGCAAATCACTTTTTCTTAAGTAGACTGAAGGGGAATTCGGTTAAAATTTGTGCCAAATTTGGAACAAAACACAGCTAAAGACATCTTCTCACCTTCTCTGAACCTTTCTAGTCTCTGGTTTCAGCGATCGTTGGAACATCAAATCTGGGTTTGTGGAGTTAGAAACTGGAGATCTTACCAGACCCTTGCAGCCCGCTGCTCATTTCTACTGTAGGCTTTCAGCTCTAAGCTACTTTAGCTGCTACCTTTACACCCAGTTTGGATGTTAATATAATATTCTATACTACAATCGTTATTATGACACATCATACAGGACAGTAGGGACCTTTTCTATATGGCTCAGTAGCCCCCTTCACCTCACTCTAACAGGGACAGCTGCTACTGAACACAGACTGTTTATGCTACTCCCTGATAAAAGAAAAATGTTTCTGCTGGTACCTGTTCAGAGAAAAAACAGGAATACAGATACTTGCCCAGCACTAGTTTTTAGTAACACTTTTGTTAAGTTTAGGGACCTAAAGTACTTGGTTAGCTTTAGAAAAGCATGGTCCAGTTTACAATACACCCTTTCATGATGTTAACCACGTCACAAAGCTTCATTTTGCTGATTTCCATGGTAACCACTCCACTGAAGATTTTACATGCACTTATTCACGTGACCACAAAGGGATACCAATGTTATCAGAGTTACTTTTATCAATAATCAAACTGGATTGTACAGCCCCTTCTGCCCTTCTAGATGATGGAGGAGGATCCTACTGGCCCTCTTGTTTGGAATCAGTGTGAAATGATGACTGCTACTTCAGGGGCTGATAATGTCCCATCATGGATGTGTTAAGGAGAACAATGGCATCTATTAACCTGTTTGATGTCTCAAAACTATAATGTCTCAAAAGTAAAATAAATTTTTTGACTTGTTAGGGTGGTTTTCCAAACAAAGAAACATCTACTAACTGGAAATTCATAATAAAGACTGAAAGCCAGCCTTATGATGATGGTCTGTAGAAGAAATGGGTTGTGAACGACACCTGATTTTTATGTTGCAATACCTCAAGTGATCACCGGGGAAAACCGGCAGCAAGGCAGAGCTCTGCTAATACATTTATAACCTTACACATCCAGATCTAGATCCAAACTGTTGCTGGCGTATTGTGGTTCATGCACATAATTAAGAAATATCTGAAGTATTCTTCTAAAGTAACCACATAGTTAGATTAACTGTCAGCAACAACAGTTTCTTCCATTTATGATTTTGCAATTAAATAATAGCTTATAGTTCAGTTGCTTGTTAAAACATTCTTATAGTAGGTGTAAATTAAACCGAGTACAAAATAGTTTAGTTAAGATGCAGAAACAGATGCATATGTTGGGTTTTAGTTGCCTGCTCCTGCTTACAATAAAATCTCAGGTCAATGCTGTAAAGACGCTCATGTTCTCTTCAGACCTTTTAAAACTGGTAATGGGAGATGCTGAAGACAGACCACGATTCTCTGGATGACTGACACTAAAAAAAGAAAATATTAACACTTATAGTAAGTACAGTTTTACCAGTAAATATCTGTTTGATCCCAAATTTCGTTTCTGATGAGAACGCCCAGTTTTCCTGGGAAAACACAGATTTGTACCCCCACTTACCCTCTTAGCTATATTTGCAGTGGCACACAAGATCTCCGTCATTTGATAGTCATATGAAGTCATGTGAGATAATAACACTGATGTTATTACACTCCATTCTTTCAAAAAAAAAGGGCCCTGGGGGCTTCAGAAGCTTAAAGGAAAAGTTCCACATAATAGGAGACACACATGTTTGCTTTGTTGCAGATGAACAGAGAAGACTGATACCACTCTGATGGCTATATGATAAAATTTAGTTTACAACCAGGAAACGTGTAGCTTAGTCAAACATAAAAACATGAAAAAGTTGTTATGTTATATATTAGTATCCTGTACATGTTTCATCTCTTTTAATTTAGTGCATAAACAAATACAGACTTGTGATTTTACTGGGAAGAAACTGTCCAGCATGCAACACAGGCGAGGTGTCTCTTTGCACCTCAAGTATTAAAGTTAGGTTGAGCTATTTGTCCCTTGGCTCTTGCCGTCTTGTTAACAGACAGCTACGAGAGCAGTACTGAGCTTATCGACTCACTTACAGCAAGAGAAAAAAAATGCTTCTGAAAGCTGAAAAGATGCAACTTGGAAAAAGAAATAATCTTATTGTGCTGTTGTTGATGCCTGCACAACCTCTGGTTTTGCAAGAACTAACCAATCACGTTACCATCTCAAACACACCTCTCTCAAGTCTCCCTCCTCACACATGCACACACTCACATGCATTCGCAGACTCATAAGCTGCCCCTTAGTCATACTCTCAACCGCAAGGCTCACACCCACAAGCACTGCTCCCACCCACACACACACACACACACACACACCCACACACACACACACACACACACACACACACACACACACACACCCACACACAGGCCTCCACAGTGACTCACTCATACAGCCTCACTGCTGACTCATAATCAGGAAATTAGGGGACAAGCTGGATCAAACAGCACAACGGTTCATTCAGCGGTTTAGCAGAAACAAAACTTCTTCAAATGTTGTTTTCTAGCCCCTCTGCCTCGTCCTCCTCCCTGTGTCTTCTTCAACAGTAAAAACCCTCTGACCACTGAGAACAAAAGGAAACTCCCAAATGAGGAGCAATTCAAGACCCTGCTATGCTTATTTAAATTGTTCTATGTTGACATGCGGACAGATAATTGATGTGTTTTGTCTTGACGTTATAAAATGTGGTGAGTGATGGTATGGAGGGAAGGACACCATAGAAACAGAGAAAGTGTTCCATTAGGATTAGTTCAGCACGGACATTTGGACCGACATGAAGCTTGGACCCGGATCAGTTTTCTATAGTGATGGCTAAGTAAAAGACAAAACTGTGTGTTCCTCATATGCTTCAAACTGCCTCTGTGACTGTTTGTCAGCGGGAGGAACGAAAGTGTAACAAAACCGAGAAATTGTTATGAGTTTTCAAACTGGTGCTTTCGCCACTTGTGGAGATCCGAACTAACCCCACTGCTGTTGATACCCATCCATGATCCGAGAGTCAGTTGACCCAGAATGAATAAACACATTCTCTCTTATCTATCTGTAGCGGTATCTGGTTATGCATAGTTTGGGGTTTGGGGTTTTCAGATTTCTGTATCTGAGGGTACTGAAGAAAATGGAGGCGAATGGAATTGTATTTGTGGTGATAACAGCACTGAGATTACATTCTCTAAATTCAAACAGCAAAGTCTTCTTTAAGAAGTAGTGCACACACCACTATGGATTGTCTCATTTTTTATAGAAAGTGTGTCTTCAGCTGAAAGTCAGTCTGACGATGTGACCTTGTGATCTAACTGTAACATATTTTTATACACATTTTGACGTATCGCACTAAAAATCTTAATGAAGAGTAAAAGCATGATGAGATGATTTTATTTTGTTTTTTAAAAAACTTTTTTTGTAAACAAAAAAAAGGTTAATGCACATAATGGGACATGAAAAGTTCTAAGGTAGTAAGGGTTTAACTCACATGACTGATCATTGTCTTCACCTCCAAACAGAGTGAAAAATGACCACTACCAGTTGACATGACGGAATAATTGCACTTTCATCCAAGAGGCTTTTTCAGTTATAACTGACTGATAGGGAGTTACTTAGATGAGAGATGAAAGAAGAACCTGCCACAACCAGGATTCTCCTAATAATCTGGTTACTTACATGCATGTAAATGCAGGTATTATCTTTATCAGCATGCTAACACTTTAGCATTTAGCACAAACTATGCCTGAGTAGAGCCATCCCCTGAGCCACCAGCCAAGCTGTAGATACATATTCTTGTTTAAATGTAATCTTTCAATCAAGGGAGCAACACAGATCAGATTTCAGTTCTCTTACATTTTAAGTTGGGTTAAGTCACTTATTAAAACTGATATGAATAATAGTCAAAGTAAGTACATAAAATCCAGAGTGACTGAACTGGAAACAGCAACTGCCAGTGTTCTCAATGATTCTGCATGGTATTCTGCAATGTCATGAACAGTTTTCTGTTATGTCTTAAACTGCAGTTGTTGTTTCAGAGACAGGGATGTTACTGAAACTGACACAGAGATGTGGACAGACCAGCAGGCAGTCAGAGGACTGTTCCTGTGCTGCTTTACAGCTAATTGGTGCAATCATAATAAAAGGTCAGTAAATCCCCACCATTAGCCCGTTAAGGGCAGGAAACAGAGGCTGGCTTTTATCGCTGCTTCTCCCCACTGCTGCCCATACCTACGGCTGTGTGTCCACACTAACATGCACTCACACACATTTGTATGCTGGTTATTTACACCCACATTTCCTTTCCTGGCTGTTTGGGTTATATTAGCTCAGGCTATTTTTAGGTGCCCGTGAGGTTTTTTTCATTACTGCATAGTAAACAGTACTTCTGCTCGTAACTAAGAGAGAAATAAAGATTTCTACTCCTGGACAGGATTGGAGTGCCAGGGAGCTGTTGCCCCCAGTAATGAGTCTCTCCCGGGGGTTGGACTGGGCTCCCTCAGGGCCTCTGGATGAAGCCTGGATGCCAGCTCAGTGGAAAACACAGAGGTCCGTACAGGCTGGTGGAAGGTCGCTGTGCTAAGTCGTCTCTTTCTTCACTCTTTTTCTTCTTGGTCTTCTCTCCCTCCTCTGTTTGCCCTGTCATTCCTTTACTTAAAGGGGGAATTCCCTTATTCTGTGGCCACGGTGGCTGGCTCTGAATGGGCTGGGATGGGAGTGCAGGGTGGAGGTTGTGTGTGTGTGTGTGTGTGTGTGTGTCTGTGTGTGTGTGTGTGTGTGTGTGTGTGTGTGTGTGTGTGTGTGTGTGTGTGTGTGTGTGTGTGTGTGTGTGTGCGTGTGTGTGTGTGTGTTAGCAGGGGGGCAGTAATGGTGCAATGTGAAAGGCTCTTTTGTAAGGCTCCTGCTGTTTGACAGTGGGGCTATCCTCCCAGGACTCATCTTCAGTCCTGCCACACCCACCCTGTCTTTCATATGGTAACTCCTCCTAATGGCTTTAACACATGCCTGATTGCTACGGAACTCCCAAGCAACCAACGGGCTGCCCCCTGGCAACCACTGGGACTACCCAGCTTGTCCTCCTCCACCCCCTCCTCTCTAGGTAACCAACCACTGCCCTGGCAACTGCTTCCACCCCACTGAACCTGCCCCGGCAACTGCTTTTGACTCTCAATCAGTTCAGGTTCATTTCTAACTCCCTTGTTCGAGGGACTGGGAGGTGGGAACAGACAGAGAAGAATAGGGATGGGCAGGGATGTGCACATAGGGGTGTGCATGTTAGGGGGTACAGCCCCCACCCCCAATAACAGGCACATACAAGAACACAACACTCAAATATCGAAGGGAGAAAATATGGCTCACAGATGGAGTAGCCTTTCTCAACGTCAGAGATTACTGTTGTCTTGTTTCTAAGAGATATACATGAACTATATGCATATTTAAGAATGAACACACACTACCATCTTCAGGGACAAACAGTGTGGAGAATGAGGTGTTTCTGTCAGTTGGGGGTGGCATACACACACTAGGACTTGGCTAAATTGAGGTTGGCCTTTCCACTGGGTGCTCAGTTAGGGATTTGCATTTGAATTCAATTGTGAGCGCCTGGATTTATGCCTCTGTGAGTGGTGCCCAATGGTGCTTTCTTCTGACTTTCTCTCTCGTTACCCCATTCTCCTCCCCATCTTCCCCAACTGTGTTGTGCTCCTTACTGCTCCCCTATTTTCCTCACCCTTGTCCCACACAGATACACTCCTCTTTATCTCTTGTTTGCCAGGGCAAGACCCTCATTTGATATGGATTTCATGCTTCCCAGGAGAGTTCTTGGTCATTATTTTGGTAATACTTCTATGACTGTTGTATATATTGTGCACTATAAGATGGAATGTGGTGCTGATGAAGTGGGATCTGACAAAAAAAAGAAACACAAGGTTGTGTTGCAAGTATGTCAGATTGGCTGAAATTTAGTGCAGTGTTACATTTCAGAAAAGTGCTGACAAAACAAACACATCAAAGCATGCAATCCTGGTAGATTACTTTGTAACGTTAATGCCATATGTCCCACAGTAGATGCAAGGGAAGATAAAACAATTGAGGTTTAATACAATTTAAATGGATGAGTTATGTTTAAATTTCACCCAGCATACAGTTACCTGAATTGATAAGTTGGTTATACAGATAAAAATTGCTTTTTTGAACCGCGCTGTAAACATGTTTTTTTCTGATGTGAAGCTTGACATTTTGACATTGAGGTCTGTAGGTAGTGACTCACTTTTGAAGCCAACCTCAAGTGGCCATTCAAGGAAATGCAGTTTTTTGAACTTCTTTTGGGTTCTTTTTTAGCCTAGAGGCTGCATCATGGTCAGACACCATTCTGACGGTAGACGGGGACCATCAAACATAACAATTCAAAAATGACAATTCATCATTCATTCCATCATACATCAGGCATTGCATTCTTCTTTTAGTTCTCTTTTTTCATTTGTTACTCAACCCAGTGCAACACTACCATTGTATGAAAATGTGTGCCATTATCCGCATTTTACAATCAAGACTATAAACATATTTGTTTTGACCAGATCTGAGAGACCATAAACCAGCCCTCAGGGCCAGGATATTATCTCTCAGAAGTGGTTTTTAAGCCTTGTTGTCCAACCATGTCAGAAATCAGACGTGTTTATACCTGATCCGAACACCCACATTGGGATCACTTGCTGTAACTGTCCAAAAGTGACGATCGGATTGAAAACCCAGCCATGATGGAATGTGGAGACAGCTGATATTGTTTAAAAATGGGAAAAACAGCAAACAGTTCTGTCAGGGATAGTATTGCATTAGTTTGTGCATGGGAAAAGTGCCACAAATGATTGTGTAACAAATAAAACTGAGAACTAGAAGGAGAAGAACGATACCTAGCTACTATTGTGCCGCTTGCATTACTGGCCAATGCTTCTGTCCTGTTCAAGTGATGGAGTTATTCCAACCACTTTATAAATATAGCGATGTAGGTTGTGTTCATGCTGACCTGATGCTTAGTGGGACAAAAAGCTTGCTACCTGTATAACTTCCCAAATTGTCATCAATTCTGATCGAAGCATTACTTTTCAACACTGATTTCAAGGATGGCATACACCTCACAAATGAAGTTTATCAGGATGCATAATGCAAAAACTTAGAATTATCATAACTCTTGCAAGACCAAGACATGAGCATCAGTCCATTGCAATTCATGACAAGAGCTCTGAGAATGCACTGTGGATATCGTTATTAAGTTATAACAGTGCTGCCATGAATTGTCTTTGTTAGCAGGCTGAATACAATCATGTCAGTCATACATCAATGCTGGAGACATGGACATATTTCAACAATAGAGTGACTTCTCCTATACAGACATGAATGGATATGGCTGCACAGATGTGAATGGTCATTGTGGAATAAAAAACAGCTGAAAGCATGTGACTGCAGAGTGAAATATTAACTGATAAATATAGGAGAAAAAGAAAAAACAGCAAAAATGAGTAATGGAGCGACCTAAACCTGAATTAGCACACATTCTTTCTCCAGCAGAACGAACAACTGGAGACACAAATTCCCCCCTCAGCTCTCCTTTGACTGATTGACAGGGAGCTCTCAGGCATGAATATTCATAACCACAGTCCCACCAAGCTTTCTCACAGCTAGAAGAAAAGTAAACTTTGCCAAGGGAGAGAAGATCGCTGCTGGCTGCTCACTTCATGTGGAAATACGGGGCTTCTATTCAACTCCCTGCAGGCATTTCCCAAAAGAATAAGGAAAGGGAGCGCCCTGGGCCGTGGGTGGCGGGAGGGTGGTGGCGTCTTGAGTGAAAATTGACAAGATTTAAGGATTTGCCTGGCTCAGGCTTTTGTCTCTGTCTCCATTTAAGAGTGAATATGCACTTCTCTTATTCATGCAAATTAGCAATCATAAAAACCAGAAGCCGCCAATGTAAAAAAAACTAGAGACTGGGAGAATGACTGGAGAAGGAGAATATATCTGGACTAGCTTAGCACACGGAAACAACACAAAACATACAATTACTCGCTCATGATGGGAAAAGAAGAAAACAAACGCTGGAAAAAACTGTACTGAGATTGATGCGTTGAGGCGCTGGGTGACAGCTGAAACCCTGGGAATGGGTAGTGCTGGTGGGTTGATGGGGGAGGGGGCGGTGGAGGGGGATGATGAGGAGTCGACAGAGGCCTCTTAGCAGTAAAAGACCACTGTGTGTAATCGCTTTTAATTGGAATGTATGGAAGACAAGGCTCTCCGAGGGGATCAGTTGGCCTTAAACCTGCTTAATTATATGGGATCATGTTAGACGGTTGGGTTTGGGTCGAAAATACCGCCGCGAGGGTGAAGCGATACAAGAAGAGGACGAGGGAGGAGGAGAAGGAGGAGCAGGAGAGTTGCTGGCACAGCATGTTTCCTATATGGGAAAGTCATTCTAATATTCCTATATCTTCTTAAAGCATGTCTAAAGTTAGATTAAAGAGATCCAGTGGTGCTTTATAAAAGTTTTTACATTTTCTGCCACCACCATTGCCAAAAATTTCTATCAGTTATCTTAAAGGGGCTTCTATTGGGAATATAGAGTGCCTAAGGTTCTGTCAGCTTCTTAGCAACCCTATGGTGCTTTATAGTCTCTTCCATACTCCAATAGTGTCACTGTAACATTCCTGCAACATTACGATTTGATGTGATCCTACAGTGTGTCTGAGATATACAGTGCTGAGTTTATAGTGACCTTATCATAATTTATCTTCACTTTTATCTCCCATGGCTGAGCTATAGCCTCTCTGCAGGGATTTACAGGATGTCTGTGGTGTCTGGTGATGAGTTTACTGTGACCTTTTTTGTAATTTTATCGTCCTCAGATGTCTTTGATTCAACCGTAGCTGCTGACATTTAAAAATTTTCAGTGATAGCTCTATTACAACCTTCGACGCTGGATTGTGCAATTATTACAGTACTCATGAGGAACCATAAAGTTGTTTAAGGCTGTATGTATTTTGTTTTAATTAAGCTTTTAGATTACACTCCTGTAGTTCAAGTGATGGTTTTCAACTTCCGTACTGGTTCTGGTCAATATACGTGAAACCAGGGTTGTCGTGTGCTGGAGGTTGTGTCTGTAATGCAGAAATGATGACAGTTTGAAAAAGGAAAAAACTTCCTGAAAAAGAAAGGTGGAGTGATAAAATGCTTACACTTTCATACTTTCAGTCTGTTCCCTTTGAGATGATCTGGATAAAAAGGCAACCTGACAGTATTTCTTTTTCTTTCTTTTTTTTTTTTTTACTGTGACACCCTTTAGGATTCATTTAGAATTTTCTTTTTATTTTAATTTTTTATGCAGCTCAAAATGACACCATGAATACATGGTATATGACATTGTTTTATTTTGACATAGCATTTGGGACACATGAACTAACATCAGTATGAAATGATATAACATGAACATCCTCTTAGTCTTTCAGCACCCAGTAACATTTCTGCATCTTGTTACAGGATTTTCTCACCAATATTGTTCAGAAAACATCACAGAGAGCACAAAGAACTGCATGAATGTAAACCGAATTCTGAAAGATTCTTAACAGTAACTGAAGTTTCATTTGTCTTTTTATTCAAGTTTATTAGATACCTGCAACATCTAACAGCAATATGTAATTTGTGTCGCCAGACTTCATTAAATTTACTGTTCCCTTTTATGACACCATAGCAAGTAGAAAGAAAGACCAAATATGTATACACATTCTGAACGATATGTGTATGAGCACAGGAACAGAAACGACAGCCTATATTTTAGTGTAACTGAAGCTTACCCCAGGCATATACATTTGCAGAAGCGACTGTGATTTGTGTTTCTAAAACTTGTATACACATGAGATCACCACCAAACATGCTTTATGCAGTTTAATGCAAGATGATGGACTATGTTGCCTCACGCACATAAACAAACCTGCAATTGCTTACATAATGCATTTTGCTAGAGTTGTGTGTCTCTAACACTCTTAAGCTTCAGAAAAGCATTCTGTCACAATGCTCATACATGCAAAGGCCCACATTGATGCAGTCTTGCAAGCACAAACACACACTGTGGGGAGTTGTCAGTACGGGCTTTGTCAGTAATATGCTGACTGCTTGGTTGAATTAAAGGAATGTAGTGAAATAGGAGCTCGTCCTCCTCCCTTTTTCTACTTGGTTCCCCCTCCTTGGCTCTTTTCCTCCTTTCTTCCCGCTCTTCCTTGTTTTCTGTCTTGTGGATCTGCAGCTTTATCATTCATCTCCTCACTGGGTGTCCCAACTGAAGGATGAACACTGTGAGATGAGCCCCCTCACTCCCTTCTCCCTGTTGTCATGGTGCTGCCAGTTTCCTGTCTGCCTCAAGGTTGGTCAGTGTTGTCTGGAAGCTTGGGCTACATGGAGACGAAGTTAGGGTTGGTGCTGGAGGAACTCGGCAACTGTGGCTAGAATCATTTTCCAGAGGACAGGCATGGGTAGTCAGTGGACTTGGGTTTGAGGAAGGAAGAGGACTGCGGGGTGGGTTGGGGTGAAATGGTCGATGGCGTCTGGCATCTCGATCTCTCTTCCACCCCCACCCTATAATGATCTTCTGCGGCAGGGTGACCCGGTTCTGGCTTCCAGAGTCTCAGGACCGACGCCGGGCCACAGCGAGACGCACCAACCACTTTCCCATGGACCCAGCAATTCCAGGCCCATCATTACCAAGTAATATCCTATAATATAACCCCCCTCACCCACCACTCATCTCCAAAACAGCCTCCACTAGGGGGGATGGAAGGGGGAGTGGGCGGCCCACACCGCAAATAAGCCAAGATACCCAATATCCCCCCTCTTTTATTTGGATCTAACCAGTGCATAGCTGCACAACGGCTCCCAGTCATTACACCAGGCCACTAAGTAGGGGCTACTGCGATTTGGATAAATAAGCATCAGTGAGGACTATGCAAGAGCATCAGGAAATCCGAACCGATGTTGGTTTCATTCGGTGTTGGGAAATAAGGTTCTAGGGTGTAGTATGACTTGATAAATCAGCGCCAGATCAATATTATGACATGGTGGTTAGTGGCGCGACTTCCTATTTTGTTTCATTGTTAGCATGCCACTAAATGAGCAGTGCTGGGACTTGATTGGGCTGCCACTGCTGACATCATATTGAAGTGGAGAGCAAGAATTCTTTTACTAGAGACACGATAGTAAATTACAGCATCATATGACAATTCAACAAACTAGTGTGGAGCTTCTGTATCTCACATAAATAATTTCTCTGGAAGACTTTCTAAGAAGTCTTACCAAAGTAAACAGATGGTCAGTTAACAAGAAGCCAAGTGGCCTCAGCCTCTATTCCTGTCAAGCAGGAAAAATCCCAACCCAGTTTGTTTAACTGATAATAACTGATAATCATGTCACAAAAGTCACACTGAAGGCAAACTTTGAAGATGTTATATGTCTTATTAGTCCAAATGTTCCACAATGGCAGCACTTTGTAGGGAGATCTGACTTTACTTGCTCAGTGTAGGGGTACGACAAAGTTTCTTTTCAATTTGCACCAAAAAAATGAGTGGAAACACAGAAAAGCAAAATGTGGCAAAGTACAACGAGAAGAGGCTTATGGTGTCCATAAAGCTTATGATTTAGGTATCTACTAAAAATATTAGATCTGATTGATGAGGAAACTGCACAACTTCTTGTTACACCTTCTTCTTCTGCAATGTTTCAGTAGCACCAGTTATAAGATTTCTATTATTTGACCCTGTTCGTATCCACTCTATTCAGTAATAAAATGGTGAATAGGAATTTAGATTTTTAATAAAAAATGCAGCCTGGTCTTGGTGTAAAGGGTTACATTCCGCAATACATTTGATCTCAGGTTTGCTACGCTGGTACTAAATCAGCTGAAAGCTAACTAATAACCTATCTGTTAACTAAAGAATTGAAGTCATTTATCAAGCAAGGAAATTACACATTCAAACTCCTTCTAGCTTGTCTCTGTTCTTGTGAATTTTCATTTGAGAAAATAATCTCTCTTCAAGTTCTATTTAGTAACTGACTAAGTGTCACCGCTGGACCTTTCATATCACAGGAACTTCACCAAGACAGTGAGTCTATCAGTGTCAAAGAGTTGTAGACAGTTCACAGTTTGTCCAAGCTGCAATAGCAGCTCAAAGGGATAAATATCTCTTGGGACTGGAGTTGTGGTCAGACAACACAAGCTGCTTAAAGATGCGGCTCTAGGCTCTGAGTAAACCAAACAGGCATTTTAATTAATAACAGATTCATCTGGAAGTAGCTGACTTCATCAATAATCCATTGCACCACTGTATTCAGTGATGTCTATTTCCATCTCCATCTCCATTCTTGTTATTTGTAGTGTCTCTAGGCTCTACGTGTGTGTACGTGTGTGTACACATGCAGGGAGGATTCAGAGATAGCTTTGGAGGCGTATTGGGTATCGAGGGGCGAGGAGCTCCTCTGAAGAGCTTCATTCACAGAGCCAGTATACTGATAAGAAGCAGAGCAGAGCCGCCATGAATCCAGCCTCTGTTCGGCCTCTCTTGCTCCTCTCTCTTCTCCCCGCTCTGTCTTTCCCCCGTCTAGCCTCCTCCAGCCCTTTATGCTCTCTGTGAGAAAGTTGTGGAGATGGGGAGGGAGGGTGAGCCCTGCAGGCTCTCAAAGTTTAATTAGCAGGATTAGAATCAAGAAGCAGAGAGAGGAAAACAGAAAGAGAATGGCAGACAGGAAAAATCAGAAAAACATGTCCATGTGCAGCTGTCTGGCATTATCTATTACGGACTTAAGTACTTATTTCTCATGAAACTATACAAATGCTAACAGGAATGACCTAATTCTATTTGTTGTCAATAAATTTTTGGTAAATAACTTGACTCACGGGTATGTACTCATGCCTCTACTTTGCTAAATAATGAAAAACACACTTCTTTGATGGAGGATTGTGTAACAGGTTTAAAGAAAGTGGACATGAGTCACATAAAGATGACTGCTGGGATTAGCTGCCTCTGCTATTGTGCCATGATCATCTGTCACTCATAGCAAGAGGTAGTTTATATGATGTGTATATGACTGACCTGTCCCAGGATGGGGTCCTGAGGAAAAAGACCAGAAGGGCCTCCTGATGACCCGAGGTCTACAGATCAACCCTGACCTCTGACCTCCTACACTGGACAAAGTGCCCATCGATGGACTCCTCTGATGAAACACTGAGCCTGCGTTTCTGTTTATCTAGCAGCTATCTGTCAAGTAATAATACATGAAATTACTAACACTGGGGATCTTATTTCAATACTTACAATATTTGAGAATAGTCTCAATTTTTGTCAAAAACAAACTCTTCAATCTCCTCTTGCTTCCACATTTTCCACACTTCAAAATAAATGTATGCATCAAAACCTTAACACACCACTTCTTTATCACACAATATGTCACATTTAAGCTGCATGAAATTTGGCCTTCAGAACACAGAAGAGTCATTCACTTGCACACTTTAACCAACACTTCAACAGCTTTCACAATGCAACTGCTTTCAGTGATTACTTACCACTTGACATCTTCTGCACCTCCAGTGAAATTTGGAACTTCTTTCACTCCCTAAGGCCAATTCATGGGTTGCACGTCTCAAATGTGCTGACCAATGAGGACCTGAACACAGATAATGGTAACACATGCATCAATTAATGCTACAGTTTTTTGCTATGCAGATGGTCGCATTGCCCTTCATACTAAAACACAGAAAAACATACAGGGCTCCTGTACAGTGGCTGTTTGAGAAAGGCTTTGACTTTGCACGTTTTCACTTTGCATCAGTGAATATTCCCAAGGTGTGCCAACCATGTTGGGAGGACACAACATATGATTTCTGGAGAATTTAAAACTTCCCACTGTGTTTTGGCTCAGTCTCAATCATGTACATTACACCTAAGTCCTGCAGCAACTACTTTCATCACAACTTTTTAATGATGAATTACAAAGGTGTGGATGATGGAGAATCTTCTCATAACAAACATTTGTTTAAAGAACCATTTGTCCTACTGGTGCATGTGCTCTCAGGCTGCTTGCAGTGTGTGGTCACAAATTTTAGACCACACGTGGATATCTGCAGAGGAGTTGATGTAGTCCCTTGAGCACTGGAGTGAATGTCGAAATGTATGTCACTAGTGCCCTTACAGACCCTTGCAGACATGCAGACACAGACAGCATGAACTGGCCTTTAAACTTACACAAATTCCTCAACTGCTTTCAGTGCTTATATTTAAGCTGCCACTTCAACTGACATCTATTATCTTAGTTTGTATACTATAATATAAACAATATATTTGTTCATGACTTTAACTCAACCTGACCCTTCCAAGTCAATTTATCTGGAAGTTGTCACACTTCAACTGATATTCTGAATCATTTCAGTGTTGAATATCAGTTCATTTTTCTTTCACTTGAAATGATTCTTCAAACGTTTTCAGTTGTAGGTATCTGTGCATGTATACAGACATACAGTATGTGTCTCCACGTGTCTTACACATAATTCTGGGTGATTCAGGGACATTCAGAGGGATGATTAAAGTGTCTGGTGTGGAATAACTTCACTCATCCTTTGTTTTTGTGCTCCTTTTTATGATTATACATGGACAAGAAAGAATTTCAAAATCACCATCAGGAGTTTTACTACTACAATTCTTTGGTCTTGAAACATCTGCTGCAATACTTTGTCATGAATACTTCACTGACAATATTTTGTCATCTGAAATCTCTATGGCAACAGTGTAATCATCATCCCAGCTCTTAAGTCATGGGAATAGTCTGATCCAAGTCTTGGTTTGGCTTTAAAAAGGGCCAGAGTGGCTGTGTTGTCTCTGTTATTTGAGCTGCAAGAGATCTAGTGTGTGTGAATGTGAGTGAGTGTGTGTGTCTGTGAGTGTGTGGTGATCATTGTCCAGTATATCTTTCCATCCTGCACCTGTACCAAGGACTTCTCCTAACCTTGAAAGGACCACACAATCCACACAGTGTAGTCATATCTCTGCATATACATTCTACAAATTCAAACATACTAAACATACACAAGAAATAAGCACATAGATCTTCACTCCACTCGGACATTCGAGGAGCTGGAATCCCCTGAAGGCTGTGAGGGTGAGGTCAGGCTCAGTCATATAGGAGGTCACAGCTGCTGAAACACAGCAAACAAAATTAGTCCTGTTTGTTTTTGAAGGAAGCCTATATTACCCACAGTCAAACAAACCTCATTCAATCCTCACAGCCCCCCTGGACTCTCAATCAACCCACAGCCTTGGTCAGCACATTTCTGCCCCATGCTGAGGCAATCTAAAGCCTGGCCTGTGTCAGTTCTGCTTGGCCTAACACTTGCCTTGCATAAGCCTTGATGCCCCCCTCCCCACTCAGCCTGCCCTTTGGCTCCCCCATCGCTTTAATCAGAAGATGCATTGCTAAACTCAGCTCTTGGTGACTGACAGGCAGCATGGGTAAATGATAAAATAGTTAGCTGAAAGTTTTTTTTTTTGTCATTTAGCAGTTTGGCTAGCTAGAGTTATCTAACTAAACTAGTAGGTGGCAATGCAAGAAACGTAGCCATAGCTAACTGCTTGAGCTCAGCCACATGTATACTTTATGAAGACTATGCTGGGCTAAATTTAGATCTTGGCTGGTTGAATGACGGTTTGTGATACTGGTGAACAATTGTTTCACTGAACACTTAACAGTTGTACTGGTCCTAGTTAATGAGCTGAACTCCCAAGTAACTAAAAGATCGACCGGTTGGCTGACTGGTTTCCCCCTGCTGTTTGGCTGAGCAGCTAACTGGTTGACCAACGGAACATTTTGTTAAAGTGGTTGTCATCTACTCAAATCAATATTGTAACCAGCTGCTTGACTGATTGTTTGACAGGCTGTGACCTCTTCACAGAGAGGCTCCAGCTTCATTTAGTCTCATTAGTACCAAGTCTCTGCCTCCCAGACAGGGACAGCACCACAGTTCCCTGGGGAGAGAGTGTGTATCAGTGTGTGTGAGTATATGTGTGGGTATGAGTGTGAGGACTCCTGGAGCCGGAATATGGCGTGTCTTGTCTGTCATCAAAGCACAGATGTCCAGCGGATTACATCACACTGACCGCACCCTGATCTCCCTCACATCCCTTGACCCCCTCCTCCCACCACCCTATTCTGAACCCTCACCACCCCTTCACATCCACCCAGTCACAACCCCTTCACACACACATTCTCTGACATAGACAATGAGTTCTGATTTATGGCTCCCACCGCTGCTTTCCCATCGCCTTCTCTCTCCTGATGACTTCATCTTCCATCACACCTCACCTCATCTTCATTAAGCCATGAGGCTATGTGGCCCATGATGCACTGGAATGTGAGCTGCTGGGGCTAACTGGGGCAGGTGTCGAGATGGAAGTCTTCAAGCCTTATTTAAGCAGGCAGGTTCACTAAATACACATTCTTGTTCACAGTAGCAGCCAGGAGGGTGAAGGAAAGTTTACAGACATGGAGACACTTCTGTTGGGTATGATCCCCAGTGGAAAGTTGATGGCAAAACTGCTTTAACACCTCTAGTCCCAATCAGACAAAAGTCTGTGAAGTTTGTTATACATTTTTCACTCTTCTTTGGGACTGCCAAAGTCTGGAATGGCAAAGTCCAGCACCTCTTCAGTAGACTACAAAGAAGGCTTTCATTTATCCTTCTCTGTCAGTTTTTTTATGAGCCAGAATGTCAATCTGTAAGGCTCCAGTCACAAATCCATTACACTAACTATGAGTGCACTTCTTCCTTCCCTCTTCATCTGTGACTTGGAGGTCCCAGGAGAACTGAGGGGAAAGAGGAGTAGGTCTTGAAGGAGCTGGATGAGGAAGCAAAGAAAGAGGCCAAGAGCCTTGCTGATGGTCCCTAAGCTGAAGGGTCATTTGGTTACATCGTGCTCTGTTTGTTGTTATGTAGCGAGGTGATGTCATGATTAAAAGTGTCAGGCTGCTGAAATGAGTGCTGAAGGAAACATTGGGATTCCCCACCGGTATTTGAAGGATACAGGAAAATAGTCTGATGTTTCAGTCCTTATGCAGGGTTCCAGTCCTTGCTGTGCATGACCCCAGTTTTCTTTTTTTTTCTGCATGCTTGCACAGAACTGAGCGTCTGTATCCAGGAAGAATTTCAGCAAGTACAACAAATAAGGTAATTTAATTAGTGTAAGCACACAGACAGACTGAAACTTCATCCTGTAGGACAGTGCTGTCTTGTTGAAGCTAGCTGCAGCTTACATCCTGACAACAACAGTTATTGTATTGTAATCTAGTGAATCCTGCTCTGTGGCTCCCTTCTTCAAAAGACCCCTGGAAGGCTTCTCATGTGACATATTCCACAAGTATAAAGGGTGATGTCCCACATCTCCCAAAGGCCTTCTCGTCATATATAAAATACTTGTTTCTGTTGCTTAGCTAATGTTTGAGTAATGGATGTCAGTTTAAAGAGAAGACCTTTTCCCAGGACATGTGCATGATATTTGTTCCAGCTTACAGTGGATGACTAATTGGTGTTAAACCAGCGTGGAGTTCTTTTGCACAACAACACCAATCGCCTGAAAGGTCCAAATGTCTGGCAGCGGACAAAATGTTCTAAAGTTGGTTGGATGTTGAGCTCATTGACCCCCATCCTCTCTCCTCCATGCTGACCTCAGGACCACTCTCGGCCTTTCAGTGTCTCTCCCTCTTTTCTCCCTTTCTCATCCTTGCATTCTAACACAATACAGTCATGTCCGGCCAATGAATCGATGGCTCTGTTCGGGCCATGAATGGATGGGAGCGACAGAGAGTGAATAGAGTGCAGAGGAGAAAAAGAGCAGTTTATGTGCACAGAGTTGTTGCAGCGATGAAATAAATGGACGTAATGGACTTGTGCAGATGGAAGACAGAGGAGGTCAGCGAGAGTTAGGCAGAAAGATGAAGACAATAACCGCAATGCACCCCTCAGGGGCTTCTGGGACAAGGTCAGAGGTTGTCGTGCTTGGGCGAGATTCATATCCGAAGCCCTGTTGGCCCTTAAACTCTGAATGCTGGTACCAGCCTTTATTGCTCCAGACGTGCTCTCTCATAACCCCCTGCATTCTGTCCCTTTCATTCTCCCTCCGTGTAAAGCTCTCCTGCTCTCTGGAGTGTATGCCTGGATGTTGGTGGTATGATAATGTTTATACCTTTTCTTAGCCCAGTGAAGTCCCACTGAGATTACACATTGCGTTACAAGAAAGACGTAGCCATTATGTATGTGTGTACAGTATATGCTTTCTGTGCACGTATGTGACTGCTCTGTTATATCTCCCCATCTGCAACAGGTTTATATTGTCGGTGCAACCAGAGCCCAGCAGACAGAGGGCCCATGTCTACGCCATGCCAGTCAGGCGGAACAGGGAAGTAAACTGGAAGCACTGGGGGGGACGGGGAGACTCTCGGTTGTGGGGATAGCCTATAACTAACACACAGGGGGGCTTTTGAATTACAGCCTTAGTTTTTTGGTGAGGGTCTGTGTTGCGTTAAGTGGCCGTTTGCAGTCTGGCCTGGAAAGGACCATAAAATGAGAGGATGGTTACCTAAAAACCCTAAATTTTCTTTTCAAAAAATCATAAATTGCTTAAATCATGAGTTTGGAGAAGATGAAATTAAATTTTAATAATCTCAGGGGGTAAAACTGAATCCATGCAGTAAATTTTATAAACACAGAGGAAAAATATAATAGCGAAATAAAGAGCAAATTATGGTGCCGTTTCACACAACCATCAATTACAAAAGGAGAACAGAGCAAAGTTATATTTTGTTTAATCTGCAGACTATATCAAATAAAAATGAGTGAAAATTGTGCATGACATGAAAAACTGCCTCAGATGATTTGCTGTTTGCACTGTGGTATTGTTGTGCTGCTCTCCTGAGAGATAACCACTTACTGGTGACTGATCGCAACAATTAACATTTACTGTGTTTTATCTAAATACTTTTATAAGGAACTTGTATTGAATTTGGTAATTGTCATTCTCCAAATGAATATTCTCTGGGCAAAATATGATGAGCTTGTGAAATATTATACGTTGTTTTAAATTAAGATGCAAAAGGTAAAACAAGTCATATGTAGACCAATGACCACAGTTGAATGCTAGATGAAGATTATTATCATGTAAAAGTATGTATGTCTAGTAATATTATGTAAGTATTATGTATAAGAAACCACTGCTTTTATTGTTTTTAAAATTTTTGACATAGTATAATATCAAAACTACTTAAGTAACACATTCAATGCAAAAATTTTACTTGTAATGGAGTATTAATATTCTGTTCTTTAATACTACTGATTGAAGGAAGTACTTAATCTACTGAAATCCCTAAAGATCACTTCTGTCATTTCTTTTCTTTCTTTGTTTTCCTGAGGTTTGGGTTCTGCTTACTTCTAACCACCTAGTTTTTCTTCTCTTTCTTCCTCATATAATGAAAATGTAAAACACTTTCTTATGTACAAACACAAATTTGTCCGGGGAGGACTCAGTATACAGCCTGGACAGATCAGCAGGCCAAACATAAAGAGACAGGCATAATCTTACTCACACCTACGACCACTTAACTCACAAATCACCTATTAACAATTAAACTTCCAGGCATGTCTTTGGACTGTTTGGGGTACCAGAGTCACCCAGAGAAACCCAGTGACTGAGAAACATGCAGCCTTCACACAGAAAGGCCTCAGCCAATCAACAGGTTCAAATCAAGAGTGTTCTTGCTGTTAGCAACAGTGATCTAATCATTGCATTGACACATTTAATGCATTGGTTTGGAATTACAGACATCTCATTTTCTGATATATTGATATTGTGCCATAAAACCAACTCTGGAACTTTGGAACATGATGCTGCCTAAAACAAGTTTTTCAAATCAACATAATGAAAAAACATGTTCATAGAAAACATGCAGTATCTGTTTTCCTTACAGTATCAGCTAGTAGCACAGCATATTTCATGCATACATTAAATACATTTAGGTTGGAGAAAGACTATGACAAAAGTAACAAAAATCACCTTTAAACTTCAAACTAAAATCAAGGTCTTCTCAAAGACCGACTGTGACTTTAATCTAACCAGTCAGACAGTTTCAATGTATTTGTTGTTTCTGTGTGACTCTTCGGCAGAACTAATTTGCTCTGCATGTTTCAAACAAAAACATGGCTGACTGATCAATCGCATCCAACAATCCTTTCAGAAAACATGGGCCTCCTTGGAGACTTTAACAGTTCCAAGAAACACATAAAATTAATCCAGATGGTAACAACACACAAATATGATTTGGAACAAGAAATTGTGAACACAGCCAATTTCCAAAATAACTTTCCTTTCTACTTGCTCCTCAGAAAAACGCAAATTATGAGCTATATTTTCATCCTTGTTTCCAGTTAGTGCCTCTGAGTGTTTCCATAAAAACATGCATAAGGTTTAAGTAAGAAAGAATCTTTGGATTAAATGACTAATGCTTTAAGCTTAAAATAGTGTTCATATTTATTTTTGTGAAACTGCCTACCTTGCATTAGACTGATCTAAGAGAAAGTTTTAGACTGGTCTGACACTAGAGATCCATGAAATGTCTTTAAAATGTCTAAAACAGGACCATAACCACCAGCACCAAACAGATAATTCATGAATGCGATTTGTGTGTAATACAAAAAAATACTTCTTTTCACTCAGAAATCATGATCTGTAATCTAATGATTACGTTTCCCCAAAAATGCATTTGGGAATACAAATTAATAGTATACAAAAATTAAGTGCGTTTGAAACACTTTGCACATGTATCTAGACCACATTCCATCTAACAGAATGACCAGATGAAAATATAGCTGGGTGTGAGGAGGGCAGGCTGGAGTTAAAGGCCACGGTGAACTCTAGAGCTGTGTGACCCAGACATGGACCTCTGGGTATTGCTGAGGTGTATCAGTGCTGGTGGTGTTTGGCTGTAACTGAGCCAGACTGACAGCTGCTGTCTGCCTGCTCGCTTTCTGTCATCAGCTCCAGTCATGTACCAACACTTTATGTATGCCCCACCTACAGCCAGGTGGCTGGTCCTCAGTAGACACAAAGAAATATATATGCATATATATAAATAGCCTGGTCTCAACAACGTCTGGAATGTGTGTGTCTGGGTGTAAAGAGTATAAAAATGCACCCTTCAAAGGAAGTTGTGTAGTTGCTGGAATTCAATGATTGTTTGAATAATCGATTGCTTCACCACCTGGTATCCAGAAGTTCCTGCAGCAGCCATTAATGTGTCTCAATAATCACAATGTATTAACCCGTTCTAAAGTATGTTGCAGCTTTGTCTTCGTGTTTGCCAATGACCACTGACACGGTGTGTGTGTGTGTTTGTGTTGCCATTTGCTGAAAAGACGTTACAATAGAAGGTCATTTACAGTGGTATTAACATGTCTAATCATGTGCCACACATGTCCAGTCTATATTTAAGCATACCATGGGTGTTTTGGGTGGTGCAAAGGTCAGCTTGACATACAGTATGTACTGTACATGTGCCCATGTGGCGAAAGACCCCACTGACCGTTTTGGGCTAAAAATAATGGGGTCACATCTGTGACCAGCACTGTCTGTCCCGCTGTGCTCACTGTAGTAGGGAGTGAAATATTATTGGAATAAGGTTTGTCACATAAGGTATTGAAGCTTGGGACAGACCTTAAGACTGAACCCAAAAACTAGACAAACCACAAGTGAAGATTATTTCCGCCAATTTCCACAGCTTGATTTTGTCTGACTGTCAGGAAGGAGCATCAGTCTTACAACTGATTAGATACACTAGGCACCGCATTAAGTATTGGTCACTAACAACTGGAGTACCACCGGTGGAATGTGTACTTATACTAAAGGAAACGTAGAAGGGAACCAGCAGCTGTCACTGCAGGGCAGTGTGTTAAGAAGGTCAAGACCAGAGAAAAATGGCACAGAGTTTTGGTGGGGTGAGATGACGATCAAAAAGTGAGCTTGTGTTCAGACCAACTTCAACTCTGCATGATAAATGGATAGTAGGAGGTTTGACTAAAACACTATAGAGTTCTCTGCAAAAACATGGCTCAACTTTTGCTGTAATGCAACACAACAAATCTGGCAAGCCAGTCATACACGTAAGTGCACTTCCTTGGTGGATCAGTTTGTAATGTGAACATTGTCCCTCCTTTTCCACTAAAGCAACCTGAGAACAGGTACAGAGAAATTGTGTAATGTTGAACTAGTTCTTTATATTTAAACAGCAAATGAACCAGCTATCAGCCAGGAATAATGGTTCAAGAGTGGCAAGGTTTTATTGAGCTAGAACTGAGAATGTCAGGGGCTGGGGGAAGATTTGATGACCAACAAGAAACAAGAACAAAAATTTATAAAAAATTTGAAGAATCAGAGCTTCATCTTGGATGTGAATTCGCTAGTGTTGCAAGGAAAGCTGAGACATACATAGCTGTATACAGTTACACAATGACATTGCCCTGTGTTGATTGTCTAGCCTGTGAAAAGTCAAAGAAACTACAGAAGAAGGTTCGAAGGTTCCCAAAAGGAGCCAACCCCATGCCTGGCACTAACCCCAACCCTAAACTAATGCGTGCTGTTACTGGTGGAATGTTCAGTGTGACAAATTATTAAATATAATAATACAGTTGATCTTCCAACATCCAAGTACTCTCCCTGGCCATTTTTTAGGAACACTTATACAGTCTAATGTAATGCAGTACAACAGTACTGTCCAATAGTTCATGTTTACAAAGCCTAATGGCCAGTTTTTGCTTAAACATTTTTAAAACTTTTTGCCAACTACATTTTTGTAACCAATGTTGTAGTTGGTGGTGATGCTGCATCCTGCTGATTTCTGTTAATCTTCCCTCTTCATTCCAGTAAATGTGGTGGGCAAAGCAGTAGAGGCAGCTCTCAGTATAATACAGTCCACTTCAATACCACTGCAATCTGCAACCTCAATAATAAACAGTTTGTTAAATTAATACTTTTCTAACACTGTCCATCACAATAGAACATTATTATCTTTTAAAAGATTTAATTTATGACTGAGCTGTTAATTGCATTACATTATGCAAATGTATCTAATAACATGGCCACTGAGTCTGTTTCATATTGCAGAAAGTCTATTGTCACTCAGTTGTATAATCATTTGAAAATGATTAATAATATTATGGATCACATCATATGTGAACATCAGTGATTGCTAATCCCCTTCACTGCCACCTCTCCAGCACTCTTTAGATGCATGTAAATCAGTGCTGGTTGGGAGTTGGTGAGGTCAAGGGCTCTGGGGTTGTGGGAGTATCCATTTCCACACACAAACCACTCAGTCTGGTCTAATCCCCATGTCGCCTCTCCCCTCAGCAACAACTCCAGCCCTGTCCTCTGGTTAGGGTGCAGGGCCGACCCCAGGGTCAGGGGCCAAGGGTCAGGGCAGCTCCTTGAGCTGGACAATAGCCAAAGCGCCACCTGGAGTAAATCAGTGGCTGGCTCAGGCGATTGGCTGTGACAGCCACCATTACCGAGGCCAAATAAACAGAGAGGAGGCAAAGAATTGTGGGTAAATCTTCAGGGATGTGTACATGCGCACACACACACATGCACACACGCACACACACACTCAACAGCTCTGTCTCTGTGACTGTCTGAAGGACCACAACTCACTGTTGCTCCAGTGTCACCTCGAACTCACCTTCCCCCAAACCCCATGCGCGTGATTAACTGTTGGAAGTGGAGAAGGTGAAGGGTCTACTGAGTGTATCATCAGGGAATTAACACTGAGGTGTGTATGTGTGTGTTTGTGCCGAGATTGGGGGGTTTCGCTGAAGGGAGAGCTTTGTTTTTGGATTCCTATTTCATAAAGCAGAGTCTTGTTTGTTGGTTCCAACCCATTCCACGTGTTGATATGAGAGAAGGATGGAGCGTGAGCTGGAAATAGCCTCTCTGTCCTTCTGTTTAAATGTTTGGACAAACCAATGGATGGATGGATGGATGGACAAATGTGGCTGTTTGTGTAGTGGATGCGTTCAATCTACAGACAGTACCTTTTCATATTCATTTGTTTTTATTACCCTTTTTACCTGGAGATAAAACACAAACCAACAGACTCTTACCATTCAGAATGGTTGTTGTATTCTACTTTTCATTTTGGATAGATGAAATAAATGACCCTAAAGTAGTATCATTTAAGAGAGAACTGAGAATGAAATGAACAGTAGATAATGTGAAAAATCAACATATCACTGGTTTTACATGTTATGAGAAAATTTATTTGAATGCTGAGGTATAACTCATCCTTGCATGTTAATGTGGGGACGGATTCAACATGAACATCACATGTGGTTTTTGCCTTTCTGTTCTGAAAGTATAATTCCGGATTATTTTAACCTGGCATAATTCCAAATACAACCAGTTTGGGATTTGTCGTCCATAAGGGTCCATGTAACATTTTGTCACGTATGAGGGTCTGCGAGGGTCTGTGTAAACTGCTATGCAGAGGTCTGCATGTTGTCCAAAATTTGCAACTGCACAGACTACACCGAATGTGCATCCATCCATCCATTACCTACACACTGCTTAATCCTCACAAAGGTCACGGGGAACTGGACTCTATCCCAGCTGACTTAGGGTGAAGGCAGGGGACATCTGGACAGGTGACCAGTCTATCGCAGGGCTACACATAGAGAAAAACAATCACACTCACATTCACACGTATGGCCAATTTAGAATCACCGATTAACCTCAGCATGTTTTTGGACTGTGGGAGGAAGCCGGAGAACCCAGAGAAAACCCACACATGCACAGGGAGAACATGCAAACTCCATGTAGAAAGATCCCAGGCCCAGGCCGGGATGCACACCAGGGATCTTCTAGCTGCAAGGCAACAGTGCTAACCACCGAGTCACTGTGCAGTCCCGAATGCACATGTGGCAAGAAAATAATTGGTGCTTAAAACAAATACTTGCTATGAGGAGAGGCTGTGCGAGGGGAGTCTCCGTCATTCACACTTTAAGAATTCATTATTGTTACGTTACACAACCTACCTTATCTACTCAACACAGAATGTAACAATTATGAAAAGAGTTGTAACTGAAATAGTTGCTGCAGGACTTTGGAGGTGCACGTGTTTTCTATCAAACAATCCCAAAGACAGTGCGATAAGTTCTATATTCTCCAAAAATCCTGTGCTTCATCAACCGAATGTATTCTGCACACCTCAGTGCTGTAGTCCAATCTATAACCAGCTGATACATCTTGTGAAAAGCATAAAATCACTGTGAGCCTTTCAGAAGCAAAAGGAGCCCTGTGTATTTTTCTGTGTGTGAGAGGCAATGCTACTGTCTGCATAGCATACCTACTGAAGTGTGAATAGAACTATGTGTGTGACCACTGCCCCCTTTTCAAGTCCACATTGGTTGGTGTCCAGAGATGCAGAAACCATGAACTGGCCTAATGGATCTATGGGTCATTATAAGTTCTAAGTTCAGACCTTTGAACTAGTGCACACACCCTGCAAATTTCCAAAAATAGACTGAAAAATTATTTTTACATAAATCATTTGGCTTAGAGACCATGACCGGCAATACAAATTCTAGATGTTTACCCTTACATAAAGGGGAGGCATAAAGCTGAGTAAGAGAAAAGAAGAATCTGACATGTGCTTATTGGCTTTTGAATGAATGTATAAATACATGTTGTGAATGCTGGAAGTCCTTCCATATTATTATTGTAAGGAGATGCTGGTAGAAATAAAATGAGATGATGTTAAGGATTGTGTGGTCGAGTGTTCTGAGCAAAGCAGTACTCATGCGGAAAAAACAGATCTGAGACACTTTAGAAATGCATTCATTCAAGATTTTTATTTTATTTTATAGGACTTTACCATTATTTGATACAGATAGGAAATATTTTAATTTTGTATGTATTAGAGGTCCAATTATGGAGGAATTCCATTTGTTTTCTTATTGCAATATATTTAATGTAAAAGTGGTTGTTTGAACCTAACAGGGTAAAAGTGCAATTTTAACTGAAGGTAGTAGAGCAGCCATATTGGGAAATGTACATAACATAATTAAATATTTCATGTCCACCTTTACCTTACAGGAGGTCAGAAACACAAGTGAATGGTAATTTGCTTAAAATATTTTGAAATCAGCTTGAATGGTGATGGTATAGACACATTTTGTGGCCAAAAAGTTATCGAAGGTTTAAAAAATAAGTATAGGCTACTTATCATAATGTAGAAGCCACATTTTATTGTTGTAGCTACTTGGATCAGGTCACATACACACAAATATTTCATGTTTCTAACACTGATGTTTGCAGATCCTGTCATTGAAATTTCAACTGTATTTCATTCCCATAAATACAACATTTTTTCAAGGACCAAATTTCATCCTTAAATGTTTATTGCAACTTTGTTTGTCTCAGTACACTTTGTAGTCTCTATTCATGTATGGTGGTCTTTGTATTTCGAACTTCATGTTTGTGTTTTCACTTGGACACAGAAAAAGATTATTTCTGGTCATGCTGCAGTTGTTTATTCATCTATAAACATATGTTTATTTGTATGAGAATTAGCCATATATGTGCGTACTGGTGAATCCATATGTCTGTATTTATTTGCACTAAAGGGTCTGTACTTGTTTTCCTATCTGTCTGTGTGTGTCTGTGGCTTTGTATGTGCAGCCACAGTTTTATTTGTCTCATGCGGCCGGGGATCCAGAGAGTTCTGAGCACTGGGGGAGAAAAGGGGGTGGTTGGTGGTGGGTGGATGGATGTCGGTGGTGGGGAATCCACTGGGACTGTTTGGTGGATGATGGTCAGAGGTTTCAGCAGCCCACCTCCCCTCCTTTTCCCCAGCCCTCAGCCACCCTGTCATTAGGGTGACAGTCAGGTCCTGTTTAGCCCCAATTGGCCATGCTAATAACAGTTTTAATAACCCGGGCCCATGTAATATTTCACTGCTGTTTGAACCGCCATGTCACGCTAAGAGCCAAGCAATGGAAAAACAGCTTCACCACCACAAGGATGGAATGACTGGGTGAACTCTGTCCGGGGATGTTTGTGTATGCGTGTGCGTGTCTCTGTGTGTGTATAGGTTTTTGTATATGACAGACTGAACATAGTATAAATTCTACTCTGCGTTTCGGCTTAGATTTGTTTGTCCTTGTGTGTCCTTTTTTTTATGTGTACATGTATGTTTGCATGTATGTACCTTTGCACAAATGCACGTCTGTTTTGACTCAGCTCAGTCCTCAGTGTAGATTTGTGTGTATGCTTGTGTGCACACCTGTTTCTGTGTCTGTTTGTGCAATAGATTAACTCGGTGACTGCATGTTAATCTTTTACTGTGTGTAATATGTTGTATAAGGCTTTGCCTGTTTCAACAGCGAGGCAGGGAGCAGTCAGAGCAGTTGTTGAGTGGCTGTGAACACTAACATGTACATACATTAGTCCACATGCGTGCTCAGACGCATTCACAACTGTCATTTGGTTACATCAGAGAAAGGTCAGACTTAAGCATAAAGTGCAGCCAGAAGCTTGCTCAAGCTACTGACAGTTGAGTCTGAGCAGATTTTCATATTGCAAACGTGTTTTCAGACTGACGAGTTGAGAAAGTTAGAAAAATAACATGAAACAAAAAGAGAAAAAATTGCAGTGTATTTGATGAAGATGTGACGGCTGATTAGCCCTCAAGCCATACAGCTGTGGGGGAACTAATGATTGGTTTGGCCGTTGCAGCAGGGGGTTCAAATTGATTGATGGACGTAGCTCCAGTATACTCCTGAACACTCCTGGACAGGTACGCGCTGTGCAGCACGCGAAACACTGTTAAGCTTTAGATTTTGTATTAATATTGTTTCTTCTTTTAAGACCAGTCTTCTGTGGCTGCAGGGCAGAGTCTGCTGACGGTGTCTCTGCTTATCGGCGGCGTCATGCGCGTGTAGCGTCGGACAGCCGAGGTAACCAGAATGTTTGTTTATGTTTATTGTTATCGTTCTGTTGCTTGATTGTGGTTAAACATTTCTTTGTTTCATTACAGTGTTGCCTCTGTTGCCTTGTCTTTTTGCTTGTTTATTTTGTTGTTTCTTTCCTTTAGTTTGTAGTTGTTTTGCCTAGTTTTGTATCAGTTTGCTTGGTTCGAGTTTAGTTTTGTTTTCTCCCCGTGTGTGTTTATCCTTAGGTTGTCGTGGCTGTGTTCTCTGGCTCAGTAATCAGGTTTCTCCCCTCCATAGCTGCGTAGGGCCTGTGTGACTTCCAGTTTTAATAACTGCATTTATATTAACATTAGTGTGTGTGTGCTGACAATATTTTTGTACCAGAATAAAAATTGTATTTATGTTTTTCTGTACACGCCTCTGTATTCATTTGTGCACGTACCTGTGTTTAGTAGGGGAAACCCTCTG
This sequence comes from Amphiprion ocellaris, assembly GCF_022539595.1. Lineage (NCBI taxonomy): Eukaryota > Metazoa > Chordata > Actinopteri > Pomacentridae > Amphiprion > Amphiprion ocellaris. The sequence continues at coordinate 25,198,655 of NC_072781.1, read as the reverse complement.
TTGAGAGGCAGGATTGTTAACATTCTTAGGGTGAAAGTCCCTAGGTGGTGTTGTCGGTTCCATGTTAAAAGAAACCAGAAGACTCTCACCAGTCCTAACTTGGTTACAAAGAGTTAGAGTATTAGTAGTGGTAATTGTTTTTGCATGCAACTTCCATTTATAGACTGTACTAGGCCAAGTGTCCTTGAAACATATTCATGTTAAAGAAAACAATTCCACAGGTCACAATTTTCATTTCACTTCCCATTACTGACTTGCAATAACATCTCTTTTTATAACTACAGTCTTCCCTTACTCATAACCTACACTATGCAGTCTGAAATTTCTATGCAAACAAACCAACAAACAAAGGTTATATATTTTTTTTTTTAGTGTTCCTCATCTAAATGCATTGCCTCTACCCTTAAGATGTGCATTTTCACATAAAACATTTGCAAAGACAATTTTTCTTAAAAGGTCTGTGTTGAGCATTTAGAACCAACATCTCAGGTCAAAACAAACTGGTATTCACCCCACACCTTCCCACTCCCTTCATTTTCATTCATCACTAGAAAAGTCTTGTAAATGAAATCCAGTGAAGAACAATATGGTCACAACCATCAGCCCAAGTTGTTGTTAACTCGAGTAATGTTATCATTGCTTGACGTGTCTGTTCCCTGCTGTGTGTGTCTCTTTACGCAGTTTTGGACCAGAGGAGGGAAAACAGACACACAAAGACTGGAGTGGAAAAGACATCAGTGGCGATCGAGTAACACATGAGGACAACCAAACAGCAGAGACTCTCACACTAAGCTGAAATGAAAGAAGTGCACATAAATGAGGTAAATGGTTTTAATAAAAAAATGCAATTATTTTAATTTTACAGTATCTCATGAATGCTTAACTGTACTTTTGCTTTTTTTGGTTTGTTGTTGGAGGTTATTCTCAAACTGTTTATAAGAATAGAGAAGGTGAACAACTTCAAAGGGAGAGACTCGTATGTACATTTTGTTGGACCGGCTGCCAAAACATAGAAGGAAAAAGCTTGGATCATTCTGAGAATGTGACTTCATTCTCTGCTAAAGATGCCATTGCTTCACTATATCTTTATATGGCAGGTAATTGTTTGCTGCTATATTGATTCTATATTTATGTTCAAAATCATTCATATTGCAGCTTTGAAAGGATAGTGGTGGCATTGTTTACATTCTTCTGCGCTTGTTAGCAGTCCTCTTTTTCCCACCTTGGCTGCTACATTTCTGCACTGTGTGGTAAGAATGTGTATTGGATTATCTGCCTCTCATAAGATCATTCCACAGGTAGTGGTCAATAATTACGCAGGGTGGCTTGGACTATGGTTCACTCAGCATCACCAAATATCCTGTCATGACATAGACACCATAGGTGCATACCAACATGGAAAAAATAACTTTGCAGAATCACCCAGTTTCAACAGTCTATATATCTCTTTCCATAAAACATTTCAGCATAAGTTTTCACACCTAGAATTTGTAAAACCATTTCTACATGAGGTCAGGTTACAGGATGTGTTTGTACAGTTTTTCAGGCCTATCTTAACTCGGCACTCATGTATTATATTTGCTGTACAATGAAAGAAATACAGCACTGTCCTGAGTTAAGTCTCAAGCCCTGCTTCTTGATTAACGCTTTTTAAAGTTAAGCCAAAACAAACCCAGACTACTAATCCAACCATGATTTTGAGCCAAACAGCTGGTTTCTTCAACCTTGCAGTCATGTGAGGGTTTCATGCAAGTGTTGTATCCCAGCAACAAATCCTGATGCAACTCTGTAGCAGCTCAAGATGACAAAGCTGTTTAGGGAAACAAAAATGGAAATATAATGTTTAAAAATATTTTAACCTTTGAAAATACCTACTGTATTTTTGAATAACTCGGCTTGACAAAGCACTTAATATTAGCTTTGGCTAAACTATTGAATGCAGTGCACTGTGGATTCTGTCTCCAAACTCCCGACAATGTCTTAGTTTTTCACTTACTAGTCAGTATGGATCCATATCTCTCTAAACTTACATCTGACACAAAAGTGGTGTATTAAGACAGACCCTGAATCTGTCCTTAAAAAACTATTTTGAGATTAAAAAAAAGGAACTGTTTTGTATATTAACAATTTCCAATCAGTCTCTCCGAATGAATGGAAAATGCTGAGATGGAGACACAACAACACCACTGTAGCTGCTTAAGCTCCTTCCACCCTTTGGTTTGGTTTGGAGACAATGTGAGCCTGGTGAAACCTAATTCTCTGGCAACCCTTCACCCTCCGCCAACGCTGTGAAAGATAAAGACTCAGAGGGAAACTGGGCCTGGGAATCCAGCTAGCGTCTGCTTTTATTGGACAGCCCACATCACAGAGGGGACCTTGAGCAGGTCTTAGCCCACCACGGAGGGCTGGAGACGGAGGCCCACAGAGAGAGTCGGCTGGACAGCGGCTGGGGAGCATCAGGGATGAACCAGGGAGCGCTTTCATTCCCTGCCAGCCAGCAGATTGCTTCCAACTGGACCCACAGACAAGACACAACTTCAAAAAAGAAAAACGGAGACAGGCAAACCCAGTCAGACAGAGAAATAAATTATACAGTATCAACAAACTAAAGATAAGGACTTAAAGGACCAGTGCTTACAGTTTTTCTTAAAGTTTTAACCTTGGTAGTCCAACTATTTGTAAATTATTTCACATCAGCTGAATTTTCTTTTTGCTAGCCATGTCCTGCATTTTAAAAATGTGCACAAAGGCCTATTTGATCATACTGGATAGCCACTGATTTATAGTCATTTCTATACAATATAAAAATCTATTCGAAAACCACTAAAACCCCTTTTGATTACATCATCCATTTACATGAACATCAGATCTGCACTATTTTAACTAAAGTTGCAGATACTTCTCAAATTAACCTGCCCTTCAAATGCCTCATACTTCCACAAAAACAGGGCAGAATAGTCAAAGCAGTAGTAGCAGAGGCCAAGACATTTAAATTTTTAGGCCCCATTTATGCCTGGTTTTAACATGGAATATGTATCCGACTACATTATGTGGATAATGATATCCAGTTCATAGGTCTTTGCATTTACATCTGAATTTAAAATATGATTTTGTCATCTTGACTGTACTCGTGGTTTGATTCAATTACAAAATGAAAATCCATGTCAGGCTGACTTGTCAGCAAACACATCACCCCAGGGTTGAGAAAGCAATGCTGGATGGATGTAGGGAAACAAGACAGAAGCTGCCTAGATTTACAGGAAAATTTTAAGCTGGCTGCACACAACTTTAAAAAGTCACATTATGAGCAACAATGTGCTACAATCTATTTATCTTTAAGCAGATGATGATAGTAATGGTGATGGAAACAAAAACACACACACAAAAAAAAGAAACAAAAGGATATACCCAACTCTTCCACAGGACAATAATACATAAGAGGAGAAGTGAAGGGAATGAAAAGAATTTATAGGGGGCACCACAGAAGGAGAAATGAAGGAGGGGCTTTAAACTTAAACTCGAACTTTGTCAATATGAACAGTGGTTTTGGAGGTTCTGACAGACGGGTGTAAAAAATACTTTGGTAGTAAAACAGAGTTTGTGTAATTACAACAAAAGTGCATGATCTGCCTACACTTGCTCATGTTATTTTTCAGAGCACACCCACAAAGAATGTTACCTTCAGTTATCTGTAAACCTAATGGCGAGATGGCAGATACTAAACCCCAAGTTTAGCAGCTGTGCCTCTAGAGGTGTTTGAATGAGTGAATGAGAAACATTATGAAGTATTTGGAGTACCAGTAAGATAGAAAGTGTTACATACATGCAAAATCTGGGAGGTATGGAGTTAGAAAGATGATCTTATCTGTTACGGTACTGGTTCAGAGACTCAAGCACAGCATAGAGACACAACAGTAAAACATAATTTATTTGCAAATCACCACAGAAACTACAACATGAAGTATTACTCATAACCCACAGGACTCAGTTGTGGTGAATGAAACAAATGGAGAACCCTATGGGACTGGCAGGGAAGGAACTGAAACATCCAACTCTTAGTCTCAAAACAAAGAAAAGAGAACAACTAACTGCACAACTAACCATATAACCGAGCTGGTAAAGTTACAAAGGAAAATACTAATTACAGGGAGTATTACTAGATGCCAAACTGGTGAAACAGGACACTAAATTTAAAGTCAGCTTCTTGGATTCCAGGACTGGGCAGGGGTGTAAGTGGCGACTGGCCTGTAGCTCCATCCTCTGTGTGGAGTGCAGGTTAGATCCTTGGGCTCGTCTTCAGGTCCTTTCACATCTCTTGATGAAGGACTGAACTGACGGAATACTTATCTCTTGCTCTTGGGAAGGAAACAGGGGTGGTTGATATCCCAAGGAACACTGAAAGGGAGACGGTCCAGATGATGCTTTGGATAAGAAATTGTGTGTGTACTCAACAAATGGGAGAAGGCTGCTCCAGGCAAAGAGGTTTTCCGAGGACAAGGAGTGCAGGGATGCCTCCAGGGATTGGTTTGCCCCTTCTGACTAGCCATTAGACTGTGGGTGGCAACCAGAGGTTAGACTGATGGTTGCCCCGGGGGCAGCACAGAAAGCTCTTCATACCTCCCATGTAAACTAGGACCCACCAATAGAGACAATATCAGCAGGGATGTAACGCAGTCTGAAGACTTGATGGATCATGATCTCTGTAGTCTCTTTAGCAGAAGGCAGTTTAGGAAAAGCTTCAAAGTGGGCAGCTTTGGAGAAACTGTCAACAGTGGTGAGGATGGTGGTGTTACCTTGAGACGGAGGCAGTCCAGTATTATCGGTATTATCTTTTTGCTTGGCGTCATGGTTTGGTCAGACCTTTGGTACAGAGAAAAACTCACTAAACCAAATAGTGAGATGGTCCAGTCGCCTGATTGGTGAGTCACAATCTTGTCTTGCCTCCCTGTACACTAAACAGTTACAGAGGAAAGCTTCATCAATTCTGAATAATGGCTCCCATCCTATACAAGGTGACTTTCAGCCTCTTCTCTCTGGCTGGAGGTTTTTAGTCCCAAGGTGCAGGACAAAGCGTTATAAAGGCAGCTTTGTTCCCGTTGCTGTCACTGAGCTCAATAAGTAGTAGGGACGTTTTTGCTTTATTTTATTTTGTTCTATTTATCTGTCCTTTTTCTTAGCTCTATTTATCATTGTGACTTTTAAATTGTATGTTCTTAGTCTGGTTTTTATCCCAGAATGCTTTTATTTCCCTAAGGCTTTTTATTGTGTTTTATTTTTTATCTTGATCTTTTTTTTTTTTATCTTATCTTTTTACTTCCTTGCTGCTATATTGGTGAATGGTGGAACACTGACCATTTTTATATTGTTGTTTTTTTCTTTTGTCTTGTCACTTGATCAAGTACCTGCCTGTCAGGTTCAATGTGTATTTTGTTATGGAATACCAAATGCTATCATTTATTTCAGCAAAACAAATCTACCCACAGGTATTAATAAAGTAACCTTGAACAAAATCCACCACCATGTAGGAACAGGGTCATCTTGGGATGGGTAATGGCTGAAGGAGGCCAGAACTGGGTCAGTTGGAGGTCTTGTTGCAGGCACAGACGGAACAGGCAGTAACAAACTCCCGGGTGTCAGCCTCCATGAATAACCACCAGAACTTGGTGACGGGTCACTCGAGAGGCGTGGCCCCACTGCAGAACCTGGGATTGAACAGAATCTGGAACAAACAATTGGTTATGAGGTCCGTTACCTGGATTGGGATGTTGTTCCAGTGCACATTGGACTTGGGACCCCACCTCCCACGTAAGGGAGGCAACAAGGCATGTTTTAGGCAGTATTGGTTCAGGGTCACAAGTCAATTCCAAGGCTGAGAACTGTTGTGATAAGGCATCAGACTTGACATTATGGGATCAGGGTCTGTACATCAGGGAAAAGTTGAAGCATCTGGAGAACAAGGTCCAGTAAACTTAGCCAGGACTTAGTCTCTTTGTCGATCACACATACTCCAGATTTCTATGGTCCATCCAAATGATAAGGTTGTTCTGCACCCTCTAACCAATGCCACCACTCCCCCAACGCCAGTCTTACTGCCAGCAGCTCCCAGTTACCGACATCATAGTTTCTCTCAGCAGGAGAGACACAGCGAGAAAAGAAGGCACATGTGTGTAGTTTGTGGTCAGCTGGAGAATGTTGAGACAGGACAGCACCCATTCCAGTGTCCGAAGCATCCACCACCACGATAAACTGCAGGTTAGGATCAGGTTGGATCAGGATGAGGGCAGAAATAAACCGATGCTTGAGGTCTTGGAAGGCTTGGTCTTCTTCTGGGGTCCAGAGAAAGGATCTGGAGGTGGAGGGCTGTGAGTGGGGCAGCTACCTTGCTGGAGTCCTTGATGAAACAGCAATTGAAGTTGACGAACTCCAGGAATTTCTGTAGCTATTTGCGGTTCTCTGCAACTTATCCATCGTCTACATCCTGCTCCTGTTGCATTGTGGGTTATGTAGGCACCAGGTTTAGTAAGAAGACAGCAGGGAATACAAAAGACAATATCTCTGTAGCACTGTTTTTGATTGGAGTCTGACAGTGTCATAGGAGTCCAGTGTGTAACTGGTAGAATGCTTTTTTAATCTAACACCAGTGGCCTGATCCACGTTGCTGATGAAATTTGGCACAGAGATCATTATGAGTGGGAATCGGACTACGTTGGCAGAGTTCAAGTGATTTTTTTAAGTGTTCGTGGAAATGTTGTTCTTTTATAATATTATGAGCGAAGATCATAGATCTACCACTTCAGTGTGGCTTTCAAAGCTGGACCACCATACTCACTAAACATACATGGCGTAACAAAGCATTTTAAAGCTCAGTGGTCTGTAGAAAGCTTCTGAAGCTGGTCACGAATCAGTTGCCTCTCTGTGGAGTCTTTTCAAGAGAGCATTTTTACTTAGGCTTGCATAACAGAACCCAACACTCTGTTAAAAAGCAGCCTGGATGCCTCTTTAAGGATTTGGTGGGTGAAGTTGTGTAAGAACCGGAGCTGAATCAATTAGCTTTAGTGTGTGATTTATGGCTGAGATTAGTGACTGAACCTGCCTTTTCTCTGTGGAAACACACACCTGCTACAGCCAGCAGAGGAGATGGAAGCCTGAAGCCTGAGCATACTAGATTAACCATGCCATCACACTCGGACATTAATCAGTGCCTGACAGACACACAAGAATGTATACGACTGTGTCCGTGCACACTCTGAGCTCATTTTATTTACTTTTGCCGTTAAATATATAACAGTTTACTGCTATTTTAAAGCTGGAGGAAACTTCTGTTGACTATATATTATGCAACATCAGTGGCCAAGCATTCACCTTCAGCATGTCCACAGCCGCTGTTCTGCAGCTCTGCAACTACCCAGCAGACGTGGGTGAGTTTTTATGTCCACCCTCTGGTATGTGCAGTGTTTTCCACTCTCCATGTGCTGTAGATTAGTCTCTTTGTTCTCTGCGGTGCGGCCATAACACTCGCTCATTAATCACACTCTTACAGTAGTGTGCTCTTCCACCGTCGTCACCCCTCCCTCCATAGCTGCCAGCTATTCCCAGGGTGTGAACTCTCGCTGCTGCTAAACCGCAGTGTTATCCAGGCAACAGACAGGAGGGGAAAGTGGGTCAACAGAAACCATGCTGGACCCACCTGAAAGCAGCTGGAATGCGCAACCAAATGCTGTTCCTCTGGCTTTGTGGGTCCCTCCTAGGACTCAGTGTACGTCAGTCTCAGTTGTCTTCATTTTAAAGGAGAGCAAAAACTATGAGAGAAGGTGTTTGTAAGCCTCCATGAGGTCAGTATGTAAGATTTAAGCTTTATTGATAGTTCAGATTGGACTTGTGTTTATGATGTCCTGGTAACATTTCATGGTGATCTTGAGTTTAAAATTGAGATCTTATATGTTTGACCGAAAGCACGTGTTATAAAGTGGTTACATGGAATTTGAAAGATGTATTTCCCAGGCAGGACTGGTCAGTGAAAAATGCTGGAATTGTAAGATCCAGTGTTTTGGAGTTTGAGTCACAGTAAATGCAAAAGTTTCGGAGATCTTGGCCTCTGATGCCCTGTAATCTACCTCTCACAATTCCAGCATCTTTATGTAAGTTCAGTACCAAACTACTAATGTACCATGTGAAAGTCAGTAAACTGGTGCTTGTGTGTGGTTGAGTCATTACAACAAACTGTTTCATCCCGACCATTAGTTCACCTCCAGCATTGTGTTTTGTTGCAGACATACTTTTGTACTGGTCAACATGTTCCCACTGATGCCACAACTACCTGCACAATTACATCTTTGAGGATTAGACCAGAACTCTGTGTGCACCTCTAATTAGGAAACAATGAATTATGAAACAGTCTGCAGCTGTGCCAACTGCAAACGCTTCCACATTATTGGATTTGTGGTGAACCAAGCTTGTCCCCTTTTCTTTTCCCTCTTTCCACAACACAAAAGAACACCAGCAGGTTTAAGGGACACTGAAACTTAATATCTTTGATGGAAGTAGAAATAAAGACGTGCAACTTTTCTTAGTTTTGTTAGCTTCCAAAGTGGCTTTACATTGGCCTAGTTGTGACTTTGTCCACAGTGGAGAACAACTGCACCTTCCCCAAGGACATAGATGCAACAAAGATTGTTGACAGTGTGCAAAGAGATGGAAACCAAGCTGGACTACCAATAAGGACTGGTGGTCCTGGGCTGGAGAGGGACCTAGTTCTTAGACCAAAATTGTCTTAGTTCATGTTCAGCTCACGTAAAACCTCAGACATGAGCTACTATTTAATAACTCCTGTAAACATGTGAAATAGTGAAACTCATAATAACCTCAATTGATGTTGATGCTCATTCTTGAAATTGTCCAAATAAAAAAAGCAAAAAAGTACATATTCAAATAGCTGTTTTGTCTGAAAATTTTTAGAGTTGTTTTCTGTTTTGTTTTTTTGTTTTTTAGCTAAGAAAATTGTGCAACTACTAAATATTCACATCAGAGAAGCTGGTACCAATGAATTTGCGGCAATCTTGCATAAAATTAATCAAACACCAAATTGTTGCAAATTATTTTACTGTCAGTTAAATTGTTACATAATTTACAGATGGTGACAGTTGAGGTTGGTTTCTGAGCGCCTGCACAAATAATTAAACTTTCCTTTACAGTGTCAATATGAACCTATCAACACATTTTTTCTCCCACCTTTGTCAGAAAGTTAATCTGACCATGACTACGACAAACCATGTGTTAGGTTACATTGCACAGCAGAACACAAGGACAGGAACTCGATCATTGGAAAATTATCAAGGCAAACAATGTTTGAATTCAAGAGGTTTCTGGAAAACCCAGCTGGTCTATATTATTAGCATCACTATCTAGTTCTGCCTGTCACAGGGATGCATGTGTGCTGTATTTAGTTGAGAATATAATGAACAAAACTGTTTCCTGGGACTTTATTAGCAAAAGTGTATCATCATTAATAACACAGCTCACACTGTGCATTAGTGTCCATGCACATGTAAACCTGCAGCGCTACTTTCTCCTGGAACACTCACAATGATGATAATAATAATAAATGCACAAAACTTCATTTGGGAACAAATCCCTGTTAGGCAAAGTCAGTATTGTGGAGTTTTTAACATGGGGCCCTGTGCTGCACTTACATACTGGACCTTTTAGTGTTTATGTGTTTATGTCACTGTCCAACAGTCTCAGGGTTAAATCCATCCTGAGCTCTCAGAGTTGAAATCAGAGCAGTATGCAACAGGGGGTTGAGTTTCTCTGTGCAGGAGGCCCCGTAGTCCAAGGCTTCGCTCACTGCCTTTGTCTGTAGCTTTCAGCCATGCCCACACTCCAATACACACACACACACACACACACACACACACACACACACACACACACACACACACACACTCTCTCTCTAAGCCCCCTTCCCAAAAATATCTCTCGCACGCTACACTCTTGCCTTTCGTTCCACCTCCACCCCTGCCTTTTTGTCATTGCCCCCTCTCCTGCTCCCCTACCCCACCACCATCACCCTTTTCCGAGCCAATGGTGAATTAGCATTTTTCCACAGCTTTACTTTTGTCTTAGTTACCCCCCCCCCCCACTACACCGCACTGCCCCCCACTCTCCCCCTTTTTATCCGCTGGTATGCGGCCCATCATTAATGTGCAGCGCAGCCCGGAATGACCCCCCAAAAAAACTAGTGCACGGGGGCCACTGCTGGGAAAGGGGGGGGCCCTTCACTTCTCATTAAGAGCCAATAGACGCAACCCTCTCATACCCCAACTCCCCCTCCCCACCCTTGCTATTGCTAGCTCACTCTGTCGCACTAATCGCATGCGCTCATTAGCATGGCGCCCCCATTTGGGTCCTGCTGTGCATTATCGGGTCACACAGGGGAACGGACGCCTCTCTTTTTGTCAGAGCTGGCTTTTAGAGATGCAAAATATGATACCCATTCAGTCCCTTCACCTACCTTTGCTACCTCTTTAATCCCCCACCCCCCAATCCCATGCAAGAGTCCTGCTATGAAGCTGCCTAAAAGGCCCAGCTCCCATCCTGCCCTCCACCAGCCATAGTTTAAGGAAGTTCAACCCTGATCCAGCGACCCGTGCCAAGTCTGAGCGAGTGCTGTGCCAGTCTACAAATCCCCAGCCCTCTCAATCAGACAGGTTGATGAGACTTGAATCCGTCCGAGCCTGGGCACACTGCACAAGTCACAAGGCTCTCAGCTGAGTCAGTCTCAGACCTCAGTCTGCCACCCAGACTGCGGTGGACTCAGTCTAACACCTAACAAAGCCAACACAGCTTTACTTCACTTTGGTTTTCAAAGGTTTAGCTAAACTCATGATGATCAGCAAAGGATGAGGCATGGGAAAAACTTGCTAAGAGTGGCAGCACATATGGACACGCACACCCATATGCACACACAATATACATGTGTGCACACACAGATTTTCCTCCAGAGCCAGTCAACAATAATCAAACATGATGTAACCAAAATATTACTTTATAATTAAGTTAAATACCTTGCCAATGACGCCCTGGATTAAACTCTAAATCCAAATCATATTATGGAAAGTGTAGCGTGACGGTTGAGGCCTGTAAGTATTTCACAGTGTCAGATAATGACAGACAGGCAACACACTGGTCCAGCTGTGTGCAGATACACTGACTACCTTCATAACACTGAAGTATTCAATTTTATATGCCATCCCAGGATTTTATGCAGCTCTTTATGATAGGGTTGTGCTTTCATTATAATCATTCTGGTTAACTTTAATGCCTACAAAACATTTTCACGAGTGTATTTATGAAATATGATCAGCGGCAAAGAATGCAGAGCAACCATCACTCCTTTGTTCTAATGCTACATTATCTTAGCTAATCGTGTTGAAAGGCTAATTGATGATTAGAAAGCCCTTGTGCAGTTAGCACATGCATAAAAGTGTGAGTTTTCATGGAAAATATGAAGTTGCTTGAGGGACCCCAAACTTTTGAACGGTAGTGTGTATATATATATTTACATAACATAAGGCTCTGAGAAAAGTACCTGACTTTCACATGAATATTTACCTCAGTAAACATTTTTCCTACAGAATTCAGGCTCTCAAAAGCTAGTTTCACAAATTTTTGACTGCAGCATAATGTTCATTGTGTAAATTGTATTACTATTTAGAGTAAAGTCTGATCAAAAAGCAGGTTATGTATTAGTGTTAGGTTTGAGTTTAGCAGTGAATATCTAAGATGTTAATATGCTTATGTACCAGCTCATCTCCCAGCACATCATACTTCAATATGTTTGCACTTGTCATCAACAAAAGGACCTCCCAAAACTCCCTGCTAGTGAAAACAGTGGATCTCAGAAAACTGTGACAAACTGGTCATTCATTTGGGCCTCTTGGCCATGCATCTTTTCTCTTCAGGTGTCAGGGAAACCTATTGTCCAAACCCAAACAACCCTTGAGAACCACCAACCCTCCCACCCTCAGGCCCAGATCTGACATGGCTGACCTTGGTGTCAACCCCCTTCACCCCACCCTGCGACCCCTTTGCCAGAGCTGTCGGGTTGGGGTCCCATTTTTCTCTGACTGCTGCATTATGGGAAACAGAGTGAGCAGAGTGAAAGAAAGAAGTAGTGTGTGTGCATGTATATATACATATATATATATGTGTGTGTGAGAGAGTGTCGGGGGGGGGGGGGGGGGTCACATCTCCAATCAGTGATGTAAAACAGAACCATTGTGAGGGTGGCAGGGAAAAAAAGTCCTGATTAATGCAACGGGGTGTTTGTTTGAGAGATGAAAGGGGAGAAAAAGGCGGGGTGGGGTTTGGAGGGGAAGGGGGGGAATGTGGAAAGAGAGAGAGAAGAATCAGGGCATGAGAAGGTTCTCGACGCATTCGAGAGTCTGTTCAGTGTCCAGCCAAAAAGATCTGGGGGAGAAATATTTCACAGCTGACAAGTGTGTGTGTGTGTGTGTGAGAGAGAGAAGAGGTGAGGGAGGGGGTGAGGGACAGGAACTGATGAAGTGTAGCAGGAGTGTGTATGCTGGTGGGGGTTGCTGGAAATATGTTATGTAACCTCCTCTCTGGGGAAATTGAGAGACGAGGGTCAGACCAAGGCAGGAGAAGAAGAAGAGAGGAGGAATGTCATGAGTGAGGGGAAAGATGACTTTCCTGTGATTTTTTTATTTTTTTTTCTCTGAGGTATGTGTGAGTATAGCTTTCAGAGGCCTAGCTTTTCTGGCCGACCTCATTCACAGTTTCCTTCTCTCCTGCTCCCCCCGTGCTTCTTATAAACACCCTAACACATACTATTTCCATGCGTAAATACATCTCTGCCCCTCTTTTGTACTGTCCACCTGCTGTCTTTTATTCCTGGATGGGGCTGCACCAGCTATTCCTTGATTTACTAAATCAGGCTGCATCATTAAAACTCATCACACATCATAACTTTTTAAGTGAAGCAGTCTTTCACTTTATTTTCTCTGACAATTCTATCAATCCTACATAACATTTTTTTAGAATAAATAGGAAATAAAGAAACAATATGTACAATGTGATAGACACAACAATTATCTGGAAATGATAAAAGCAATTGTTAATACTAATAGTCACTAATCAAGCTAATCATCCAAAGGTAGTAAGCATAATATTCAGAGGCTAACAGGACAACAGGCTCAGTCTACTGTCCAACTCTGATATGGGAACAAATCTGGTGAGCCAATCTGAAAAATACAATTCTTCAGTGTAGAAGATAAAGTTCAACATTCTGAATGATCTCATCCACAAGCATATCATGTGTCCAGAAGTCATCACCTGCACTGCTCTAGACAAGATTATGCTGTGTATGGTAACATATAGAAGCAGAATAGGTGGGAGGGAGGAGAGCTTCAGTCATGTAGCATCTAAGCATGCAAACATGTGGCTATTTCCTGGGGGCAGTACGAAGTCCAGACATGGTCCGAATTAATCTACCAACAGAGGCAATTTGTTCTTTAATTTTTGGCCATAATTATTAGTAATTAAGAGTACCTGCTGCAAAACTATTGCCGTGCGAGGATTATTAAATTTTTTTCTGATTCCAGTTCTGTAAAATAAACACTTAGATATAACTCGGCTAAATTTGACCTGTCTAACTCCAGGTCCTTAAACGCATCACTTCAGGCGTAAAACTCATATCTACTCTCTAAATACAACATGACAGCATTTCGAAAACAAACCCCAGCTCAGCCTGGGCCTCATAAATTGCCAGGCACACACTCATGACTTGCTCTGAAGCCCATATGGTTGAATGCGATACACATTTGGCCTTCAGCTTTACACATCCTGCCCAAACCAATTCATTCAGATTTGTGCTCTGGAAACCCCTTTTCACAGTGTTTCATTTGCTCTGATTTAGCCCTCGTGCGTGCTACTATGCAGCTCTTTTATGATGTGAACGTGTAAAAGTTGCTATGAAAAAATGAATCAAACTCCAGGGGTCTAGCTGTGGTCTAGAGTTTGGCTACAGTTAGACCACCGGTTATTGTCCAAATCAAAATGTAGTTTTGTATTGAGCAACTGTTCTTGGGTGGTGCCGCATTATTGAGGGATGTGTAATGTAATGTGTCGTCCCCAGGGTTGAGCGAACAGTACACTGTAATAATGAAACCAGATGATGTCATTTTGGTTTTATTATGTAAAATCTTCTTATATGTCTTTTTTTTAATTTGATTTCTTTATTCTTGTGAAATCTTTGGCCATTTCATGTGTTCAAAATTGAAAGTTATTGTACTGTGATCTCTATAATGTTGTTAAAATATATGCATTTTGGTTCCAGTTCACTAACTTTACTGTGGGCTTTTTCCCAATATATGAACTGCGTATAAGATATTTATGTCAGCCAAACCGTTGAACTGTTGTTTCTTGGTGCTTTTGTAAGTATCCGTACTAAGACATGTTTTCCGTATGAGGTGTGACCAAAAAGTCTGTTCTCTTCTGTTCCTGGTGCACACAAACATTGCATGGTACAGTCATGAGTCACTCATAAGTGGTGCACATTTGCGATTTCATCAGTTGTATATTTATTTGCATACTACTGTAGGCCTTTGTGATCTGACTCAACTTCTTGGTGACTTTATGGAATCTTGGATTTCTTTGACTTTTTTGTCAATTATGCTGACGATTATCTGATGACTGAAATGTTCACCTTGTGACATGAAGCATCTCGGGCCGATCATCGTTATACATAGAAAATGAAAGTGGTCGTATTTTTAACGTGCGCTGTTTGGTGGGGATGTATTTTGGTGTAAACAGGATTCCAACCCTCCAACCAATCTGAAACAGCAATTTGGCATAGCTATAAAGACTTTGACTCCAAATCTGGGCAGACGACAGGTTGTATAACTAGCTTGTTTCCAGCAAACTCCTGCCCCAAGGCCCTGAGAATCTTAAAAAAAACATGTCGTAAAAGAAAAAGAAATTTTGCTGCTGCGCAAATGCAACTGCTGCTTGCACGCTCATGTTTGTCCACTTGTATCACGTCCAACATCGGTTGTTGAACAAGGAGAATAAAAGTAACGGTGTAAAGGGGGAGCAGTGGACACTCATACAAAAGCCATCATGATCTCAAATCCCCAAGTGAAGTCTGAAGGAACAAAGGAAAACAGAAGGAAAACACCTTTGATTTCCTTTTCTCTTTCTCCCCTGCAGAGTAGATTCCTGAAAAAGAAAAAAAAAAATCTGCTGGAGCTGAACTGGCTCTCTGCTCGGCACTCAGCTTTGCTTCATTAAAAGAGCCAGCAGAGATGAGAGGGAGGGGGTGCTGGAGGGATGGAGGGGGGAGGAGCTGGTTCTGTTAAACCCCATCAGTGTGTTTATGCTGTAACTGAGGGGACGGGGGGTGGGGGGAGCTAGTTCTGTGTGTTTTTGGAAGGGGAGTTTGGACTTGATCTGACTCAGAGCCGTGCTCCGCGGCCCATAATTAATGGTCCCTGATGGAGGTGGGGCCGGACAATAGGAGCCTTTCAGCGGGGCTGTGGGGCCCCTGTCCTGGACCCGTTCTGGCCCGTCCTGCAGGCGCATTGTTGCCCTGCTGTAACTTCTGCCAGCTGGGCAGAGACAAACTTCAACATAGCAGGGGCCAGAGACACTACGGCCCAGGATGCTGTGCGTTTGTTCGTGTGCATGTATGTGTGTGTATGCACTGGTGCTTCTCACCAAATTGGATTATGGAGCTAAAAACACAAGTCGAGTGAAGAAAGAGATAGAGAAAGCGAAGAGTGAGTAAAAAGATGAAAAAGAATCATTATAGTACAGTGTCTTTGAGTGATAGCTTTTTAATTATTTTTGATTACATAATACAATGCATACAGATTAGATAAACAAATAAATGAGTAAGGGGGAAAATCATGACAAACGAATAATTACATATTTTGTCCATAGTGCAACACAACTTTTAGGATCATTTCACCACATGCTACTAATAGCTAATCATATTTTCTGGCTATTTATTTAAAATTTTACACAATAGTTACATAAACATCTACTAAGTTTAAAGTCTGATTTTAAAAAATCTAAAAGTTTGCTGCTAACACTAGGGGTCAGTGTTCCTACGAGTAACAAGAGTAACAGCTCCACCATCTCTCATCATCCTGAGTCAGCTCTGTCAGTTCAGGCCAATCCAGCAGCCATGGCCTGGCAGAAGCATTTTCCCCTGTCTTGTCTGTAGTAGCCTGTCAAATGATGACCAGTTACATAACACCACTCTCTTCTTTGATTTTGGATTTTACTGTTCACTGTTTTTAATCTTGTATCCTGAGCTTATAATGGAATGAATCACAAAAACAACTAGGCATAACCAAACTGACTGCATCTCTTAACTTAGCTTTTGACTGTGAGAAACTGAATCATTGTATGGAAACATACATGTGATTGTCTGAGTGTGTGTGTTTGTACATTTAAGCCTGCACGTACGTTATGTTATGCTATGTCATGGTGTGTTACGGTAGAGACTATGTAAATGCTGGATGAAGTCACTGTGACATCACCCACCCGTTTGCTGCCTGCCATTCTGTAAACCTAAGTTTGGAATTTTGTCGTCACTTTGTTTTTTGAAACTGAATGTGACGAGTGAGGGATGGCTCTAACTAAGAACCCAAGGATGCTATGCACAGCAATATGATATCAAACTGTCAGCCATAAGGTAACCCTATTGTAAAATTTACTAAAATGAACATGTTTCAAAATTAACATCATGCTGTATTGAAGGAGATTTGACAAAGATGGTTTAGACCATAAACTCAGTAGGACAATGTTTGTTGAGGTAACAAATCAAGTGAGAAGCAGTGTCATTTTCTCATAGACTTCTATGGAATTAGAAAGCTTTTTCCAGCCAGAGGAGTTCCCCACCTGCTGGCCATCAGAAAGAATGCAGGTTTAAGGAACATGGCTTCATTCTTCAGACCCAGAAGCTACATTTATCTTTTGTATACAGAATGTGTAGGCCATGTCCTCTCATGCTGTATTATAAAGTGTTACAGAATGTCAGGTGTCATGTCAGGTTATGTCATGTCAGATTATGTCATTTTACAAGATGCTTAGTCTGTTGCTGTGTCATGTTATGTCATGCCATGTCATGGCAGATTATTGTATATATTATGGTATTTCTATGTCATGTCATGTTATGGTAATTCATCTTATGTCACGTTTACAGTATGTAGAGTCTTATTTCAAAAAGATGTGATGTAATTAATATTGTGTTGTTGAATTACAATATGCCATATTATGTCATGTACAGGTGTTATGTCATAGTACGTTGTGGTATGCCGATGTTATATCATGGCATATCATGTTACAGTATATTATATTAAGGTATGCTATGTTAAAGTTTATCAAGTCATATAGATTGAAAGCATTCCTATTCTGTCACCGCCAATAAATCTGGATGCAGCGGAAGGGAATTACGTAGACCAGCAGGGAAAACAGGGTGGGACCTGGAGCCCCTTAATCTGTCTTGTGGAAGCCTTAATCCCATTACTGTGCGAAGGAGCAGGAGCCCCAGGACGCTCTAGCTCACTGCCCACAGCCCAGCGACAAAGCTCACTGTTGCCCTTTGAAGTGGGAGTTAACCTAAGCGGACCCTCGTCTGGTTTCCTGCAGGCGTGACAGCAGCAGTAGCACCAGCAGTAGTCATAGAACAGCAGCTATCACAATGTGCAGAGAGAAGAGGTTCCACAGAAAACTCCAGTTGGATCTAATACGAGTGATACATGAACAATTATAGATTCCACTGTCAAAAAATCAGCAAAAACAAAATGTGATTCACGGCACACATGCCTCCTATTAAAGCCACTTGGTCTACATTTGAGTTTCAAAGCTGCGTTATTCATGAGGCAATTTAAACCTGGCAGACTAAAATATTTCCATATTTTTTCAATGAAAATCAAATTTATTCAAGAATGCCTTGAATCAAATGACGTTTTCATCATATCACTGCAGCTATTCCTGTTTTTCAAAGACAGTAGTCATTCAGAAGAAGCAAAAACATTAAAACCACTATTTTGAGTCATCATCAAATTAACCTGTTTGAAAACAGTTTTTTCCTTTGGATGTGAGGTCAGTCTTGCCAAAATACTTCACTGTTTTTTATAGGAAATAATAGTCATAACTTTTCCTGGATCCAGTCCCTTCTATTGTTTCTGTTTCCACTTTTATTCACTCTGCAGCCACACTGCCGTTTGAATTTCCTGTGCCACAGCGCTACTGTTTTTGGGTCTGCTTTCTTAGAATCTGGTGTCATGTTGGCTTTTGATGTGCCTATGAATTCCATGCCTCTATGTTTAACTCACAAAAATCATGTAATTAAAAAAAAAAAAAAAACTATCATTACTCTCAACAGGGGCTGCACAGTAGTTTGGCGGCTAGCACCGTCGCCTTCCAGCTCAAAGGTTCCCAGTTCGCATCCTGACCTTCCCAGGATCTTTGCATGGAGTTTTCATGTTCTCCCTGTGCATGTGTGGGTTTTGTCCGGGTTCTCCAGCTTCCTCCCACAGTCCAAAAACATGCTGAGGTTAATTGGTAACTCTAAATTTTCCGTAGGTGTGAATGTGAGTGTGATTGTTTGTCTATATGTAGCCCTGTGATAGACTGATGACTAGTCCAGAGTGTCCCCTGCCTTCACCCCAAGTCAGTTGAGATAGATTCCAGCCCCCCAAAACCCTAGTGAGGATTAATAGATAATGGATGGATTGATGGATGATCCCAACAGCTTGCTAACATCTTCTATTTCTGCTGTTGCTGATCTGCATGTTTCATTGTGAGTTCTTGGATAGACTCATGTATCTAAAGGTTTGCTGGCATGCACCAGCCTGTCAGTCTCTACTGCACTTGGAGGTGTGTGGCAATGTGCAGTATGTGCGGCTACACGCCTGCCTTGCAGTATCCTTAATGTGAGCGTGTGCCAGCACACAGACCTGTTTACGTGAGGATGTGTTGGCTGATCTGCCAAAGGGGAAGGCAGACCGTCTTGTGCTAGACACGTCTTAACCTGTCTTTGTGTGTGTTTGTGACTAGAGGCCTGTGACTGGAGGGAACTGAGGGATTAGTGAGCATGGAGTGTATGTGTACAGTACACAACAGTAGTAAGTAAACCCCAGTGCAATATCACTGAACTGTACAATGAAAAAAGGATCAAGAGATCAAATCTTTAATTTTTTTTTTCGGTATCTGGTGTTCGATCTTTCTCAGCATGGAGGAGACCAGTGCTTCAGAAATTTCTGAAGAGATGTTCTACCATTCTTGGGACTATTTTGTTTTCAGCTGTTCTTTGCTGGTGGGGTTGTTTTGCTCTAACTTTCTCTTTAAAATAGTCAAAAGGTGTTCAAGTCAGGGGAAATTTGGCATTGTGCTTTTGGATGGTTATCACGCTGGAATATTCCTCTTCTGTCAAGCCTCTGCAGGCTGGGAGTCAAATTGTCAGTGTTTTGGTATATCCACAGGTATTCATAGTGACATCTATAAATGTCATCTCCCAACACCTTTTGTAGTCATGCATATCATCACACACCCACCTTCGTGTTTCACTGTCAAGACTATACATTCACTGTGGTAGTTGTGGCCAGGTTCACGCAAAACATGCTGGATCCCATCTAAGCCTAGCAAATTTATCTTGGTCTCATCTGACCAAAAAATGTGCACTCAAAATATAACAGGCTTACTTTCATGCTCTTTGGCAAAGTTTAATCTTGCAGATTTGTGCCAAAAAAAAAGCAAGCGAGGGTTTTTCTCTTGGAGGCTGTTATCCTTTGCACTGTCACAGAAACTCTGATTTTCCTCAGGTAACTCTTGTGCCATGTAGGAAGCTCTCACACATCTGTTTTTCACATCCAGATTGTGTAAGTAGTGTACTGTTGCCGCTGCCATTTTAGAAAGGCGGCTACTTTGACTCCAGTTAGTGGTACTATGGATCCTTCGACACATCCTGATCAATGCTGCAACTGTGTTCCACTGATTTTTATTTGTCACTGTCGGTCATCTTTCTGTGTCCTTCTCCATTTTTGTGAAGTGTCACAATGACACTTCTGGAAACCCTTTTCCATGTGGAGCCATGATGCAGACATGCTGATTAACACAACCATTAAAGCATGGTGTTTTAAGCATTTTTAACCATTGTCATGCATTTAGGCTGATTGAAAATTACTGATGTAGTAAACTGTGTTTCAGTGACTACAGGTTTTTTTTAACTTGTGTGTTAGTGATGCCAGATGTATTTAATATTATTGCATTGAGTTTCTACTTTGGACTCTGTATTTTCAATATAGTATTTATGAAGTATTAGTTTCTGATTGCCCATAAGAGGAAAGACTCCCCTGTTGTATGCAGAAATACTTAAATTATCAAGATGTTATTCAATTTGAAATCGTTTTACATTTTAGTGATATTGCAAAGAGGTGTACTCACTTCTCTTGTATTCTGTACTGATTCATTTATTTATGAATCTGGAATAATCTCAACATATCTTAACATGTTTATTTACAGTCATTTTGGGGCCAAAAGAAGTAAACTTCTTGCAACTATCCTTTGCATTCTCCTCCAGGTCCCACAGAAGATGCTGTCACATTGTGCACTTGCATGGATGTATGTGGCTAAATGTATCTGGGTCTGTGGTTGCAGAGATCTGGCTGTGTCAAACACTCAGGCGGATGGTAACTTTAGCATAGTGTGTACATGCGCTGCTTGTATTTGAAACCACAAATGCACAGACTGGAGTTTTTCTTCAGTTCCAACCAGGGCCAAGCAGAGAAAGACTTGCAATGAGGATACATTTATGTATATGGACGCCTAAATTATCGTGAGACTGTCTCTGCATCATTCAAGGTCATACACTTTGTTTACATATGTATTTAAGTTTTTTTTTTGTGTTTTTCTGTGGCTTTCACTTCCCTCCTATTCTTACATAATCCTCCAAGTAGGTCACAGTATGTCAACCAGCATGAACTAAAAACAAATTTCCGGAAATCTTGACAAGGATGCAAAGACTGACAAATTCACCAGGAGAATATTGTGTTCTTTCTGTTCACTTTTAGTGACAAGATTTTTTTCCCGTACTTACTTGTGATGGTTCCCTTTTTCCACTCCCTAAAGTTGGTCTGTAAATATTAGTAATGTTGGTGTTTCAGTGCGTTCGCCTGCCAGGCTCATTGTAGTACAATCACATTAGGACCAAGACCGAGACCATTATGAACTCCTGAGATCTAGGTCACAATCTTGTGGCCGACTTAAAATCTGGGGCCTGATGAGTAAGCAGTTAAGGAGCTACTGATATGGGTTCCTGACCTTCATGAGATTTGTGCTTGTGTGTACATATTAGTGTGCCAGTCTGCACATTTGAGGCAGAGATGCTGTCTTGTTTTGTAAACGTATTAATTTTTGAAGCATCTTTCCGTGCGTCCTTTCTTAGGCTCACGCACACTTGCATGCAGCGTGTGCTCGGTTCTAATTGTCCGTCCTGTCTGCCCACATTAGCGGCCTGTTTGTTCTGCAGGCCTGAGGTTTGTCCAGGGCCCCCATCAGGACAAGCCCAAGATGGGAAGGATATGAGGGGACAGCAAGGGAGGGTGAGTGGGGGTGTTGAAAGTGTGTATGTGTGTGTGGTGGGGGGTGGGGGTGTCCTGCCATGGTGCCTGGCCCCTAATGGGATCAGAGGGGAGCAGGGGGACAAGGTCAAGCTGAGGTGCTGCCAACTCTGGTTAACCACAAGTGAACCTGATTCCAGTGGGACAGGTGCCCTCTCACGCCATCGCTCCAGCTCTCCTCTTACCCCACTTTCTCTCTCTACCCGCCCCCTCTATCTTGAAGTCATTTTTCTCTCATTTTTTAGTCCTTTCTCCTCCTTCTCACTTCCCGCCTCCTGAACACTCCTCCTGCCTCGCTGTCAGCACTCCATGGAGTGGCAACGACGGCTACACTTTCAAGGTTAATTTCAATTCATTCCAGCCCTAACAGAAACATACTTGTACTGAAGTTGCTGTCTCACACGTAACTGCGACGCAACATAAAACTCAGTAACAGAACTGTGAAGGAGTTTGCAGTGTGCTAGGTAGGGCAGTCTTGTTAGCCCAGTTAGTCCTCCTGAATTTCTGTGCATTTCATGTCTAATTATAGTTCCATAACTGTCGATGAAGGTTGTCTTTAATTTAAAAATCTTATGGAAAGTTGTTTGCAAGCAACTTTTGAGAGCTGTAATGGAGAGCAATGTCTTTGACACATGTCCCTAAACAGACATGGCTCCCTTTAGGGCACATTATCAGTGCAGAAACAAGAAATTCAAGAAAACAAGGGTGGTCTAATCATTTTTTCCATGACTGTATATATGGACAATCTCCACCTGTGAAACCTGGAGAACCAGTGGTCATTGATTTAACCCCTAAAAACTCATCTCTGTGTCAAATTTACAAATGCAAAAGTCTTTTCCATTAAAATAATCCCTTCCTGCCTGATCTATGATATCTCTGCCTCTCTTTTAACCCACCCTACACTGTTTGCTCTGACTCAAGCACACCAGCTTACCTATAATTCTGTTCAAACACTATAAAACCACTCACCACTACACAATGGTAAGTAAGTAATAGAGGAACACAGTTATACATGTTTAAACTAGAAACTGATTCTGAAAAAGGATAATTATACAAAAAGCCCAACCCTGCAAGTTAACAGGATTGGTTATTTAGGCTTGTTCTGTATGAAACCCTGGAAATCTGAACCCAAATCGTCAGTTCTGTTGTCATGCCACATGTGTCTTAAGGATCTGTAGAATTTCTTTAAACTAGAAAACTGTAGCATGATTCTGATTATTTTAAACTTTGACTCCGCAATTACAAAAGGCCCTACAGATTTTCCATATCGCTTCAGTATTTGTTCTTTCACACAGGTATTGTGTCAAAGTTGACACCAAATAGACTATAACACAGCTGGCGTTACCATCACAGAAGTATTAATCCCAAACAGATCCACACTCTATTGCCTAAATTTGCTTTTATTTTACAGCTTTTACCAAAAAAGTCTTTTTGTTTGTAACTGTGAGGCATTAACTGGTTTATAAAGTGTCCTAATGTTTTCTTAGGATTATAGGAAGTGCAATAAGAAGCTTGAGTTTCCTATCTGATACCACAGTAATTTTAGAAAAGGCCAGCTTTCTCCATGCCAACTACTAAAAACATGTGAAGCAGCATTTGGGACTAGCTTGTAATTGTTAATCAACTCTGAAATCTAGTCTTCTCTGCAGAGGAACACAGCGAGCTTCTGTAAAAAGCAGGAAACGAGTATGCAGAGTTGGTTAGAGCTGACGCTGTCTTGCTGCTGGTACATGGGAGGAGATGCCTGTCAATCACCGGTGCACACGTTTTGCTTTAGGCCCAACATTCAATTCTGCTGTAGCTTTTCCCATGTCAGACAGCAGAGTGATGTGGGCAGTTGTGTAAGAGGATTCCTGACATGCATGTTTCTCACTGCGAGTGTTTGCTTCCTGGAGTATGTCAGAGTGCTTGTTAGTGCATGCATGCAACCTGTGTCAGTGTGTGAATGCCTGCAGATGCTTGTGGCTCGTGGGTGTGCTAGAACACCCCCATCATCAGGCTTTTGCACATTGTGATCTATTCTCACACAGGAAAGATCAGCACAAGACTCAAAGAGCAGCAGCTCAATACAACAGATGCGAGGCTAAAACATTTTTTCAACAGCATCAACATAAGAAAAAAGGAGTGAGAGAGAGGGACTGTGTTTGTATGCTGAAGAGGAAGCCACCGTGGTGAGATAAACAGCCCTAATCTGTGGCTGCAAGCGTACTGCAGAGCTGGTTGAGAAACCACAGCGTACGTAAGTGAGCAGACAGGTACACAGAGTGTGCTGATGTGAGGGAGATGAGAGGCTTTGGTTAGCACAGAGTCGTCTTATACACACAGTCACATGCAACCACATGGGTGCTCTTCACAAATAAAAATATGCATGAAAGCATGATGACACATCTTGCAGAGTACGTCACCTAAAATTCACTTAATGACAATGTGTAAGGCATTTATGCTTTTTACTATTTCCATGCTTCCTAGTCTGCAAACTTGTGTGTGTTTTTGCTTGTTCGTCATCCTTTCTTGTGTATTTTTTTTCCCTGTGCTTTTGCTAACAGGAAGTACTTGATACATGTTTTTCAGTTTTTTTTACATGAACACATGGTTTCACACTAGGTGTCTGTGCTGCCTGTGAACAGTATAGTGCTATCACTATTTGTATTTTTAAACCTATCATAGTGCTCTGATGTTTTTCCTGCACTGATGCTGCTGTGAGAACAGTATGTTCAGCACTATCATATCTGTTATCTTATAGCTACGTAATCCAATATTTTTATATCAGCAGTAGATCAAGTAACTCGATGCAACATATAAGAAACATGTAGTAGCCATAAACCCACAGAGGTTATCAGCCAAAGTCCCCCACCTGTACAAAGCATTATGGTGTCTTTTAGTTCATTGTGTTGGTTTTACAGCACTCAGTTTTACTGTTTTTGGATCACTAATGCTCTCACCAGCACCATTTCACAAATGTCACCAATGAGATTTGAGTGTTTACATTTTTAATTTGTTTCTGTACTTGTCTCTGGTCTGCTCTGTGTAAACACAGCTTGCAGTTCTGAATAGTCTCTGGCTTTTTGTCATGTGGTGTCAGCTTAGCCAAACATGGTTTCTTTGCTGTGCTGAGGAGCACAGAAACTGATTTATTCTGTCAAATGTTTAAATGAGACATACAGAACACAGTGATTTTCAAGAAATATCATGTAAGCTTAGGTTTGGTTCAAAACTTAAAATCTGGCAAGTCTTTCTGATAAATGATTTATTTGTTTTCAAACTGTTAAAGATAACATGCCTTTCAAACCCATGGCTGATGTTAGGATTCAAAAGCAAAAATATTTCTCATGTAATTACTGGATTAATCTTTGTTGTATGTGCAAATAAGCACCTGTTTGTTCCCACATTTGTCACAGCACCTTCATAAGGTTAACATTTAAGTCAATTAAGCAAGTAAATCAATTATTGCAGGTTTAAGTTTTCTGACATAAAGTTTAGCATTCTCTCAGGAATTATTTCCATAATGCAGGTTATATCTGCATATAATCTGCATTATGTGCAAATAATTTTTCTAGCTGCTGCATGTCAAAACAACAGTGTGTTCGTGTGTGAATCCCACCTACATCACAGCTTTGTGCTTCAGAGCGTCTCACATCTCATCTGTATACTCCCAGCTGGGCTCAGGCTCAGTACGGACTGTTCTCATTCACAAACAATGTCTTACTTCAGCATCCAACCAGGGGTCGTAATGCTGCTGAGGCTTTAGTGAGCGTCCAATAACTAGGAGGAGCACAGCATCACTGTGTTTTCCCAGGGGGCAAAGGGCAATTTGATGGGTGTTTGAGGTGGGGAAGCACGTATGTGTTTCTCATTCATCTGTCTAGCTGTGTTTGCCCACGCTAAGCTAGCAAACCAGCAGACTGACAGCAAGCACCCACACGCTGAACACACACAGTGATGTTGGTTCAATAGGATGTGTGCATTTACAGACGCAGGCACATCATGTACACATAACCAAAACACGGTGACGCAGAAAACCAGCACACACACATGCACATCCACAGATAGGAAAAAAAACACCTGGGACGCACACGCAGTGTCTCACAGTCTGCACATAAACAAACACTTATTCAAAGTGTTCCCTCTGCCCCACATTTGCCAGTGCAGGTACAGGAAGTGTGCTTGCATTTGCAGTGTTTTGTGCTTACATTGTGGTTTTGTATGTGGTGTATTATCGGCGCAATCTCTGCTCATATGGGTCCTTGTGTGTGCTTGTGTCTATGCTTGTGCCAGCTCTGTTCTTTTCCACATCTCCTGTCAAGCAAACAGCACATGTGCAGCAGTGTGGTGTTTGTGAATGCTCTGTTAAGGACGTGTGCACACTGTTCCACCACATCACTGAGATACGGGCGTTCCTGTGCATGTGTCTGTTTGTATGTGATGTGGTTTCAACCCAGCAGCATCACAGAGGTTTCCAGTCAGTCTGCTCAGCAACCAGACTCACCAACAGAAAAACGAACTTGGTGTTCTGATGTTATCGCAACCCATCTTCATCTCTTTCTGGTTCTCTCTCTTGATTTCGCTTTCCTCTTCAACAAAAAAAATCTCGACAATGTTGATTCAAGTTTCCATAAGGAACAAACAAATGTAGATACTGCACTCTACACTTGTGTGTTGTGGAACCATTATGATATTCCTATGTGGGCAGGTTCCGTGTGCCTCTCAGTATTAAGTTATTAACATCATTGTATGGGAATATTTGTGATTGCCATCATATTCTCATTAGCATTAAGAGATTTGATTTGAGATTTACTCTTAAGATTGTGTAAATTCATCATTATTAGGATGCAGAGAATATTTTTTCAGTTTCTTTTTCCCTCTCTGTTTCTTTATCCGTAACTCTTCTCGTCTTCTCTCCCACTACCTGTTCTGTGCATACAGCAGAGCGTGCTGCAGAGCCACCACCACCGCTGCTGCTGCAACCTATCATATGGTGAGGTTTCCTCTAGTGATGAGAAGACAAACACCACAAGTAACCTGCACGAGTTGTGTGGTGCCAGTGACTGGAGAGCACACGAGTTACATCTTTTTTTTTCTTCATATTTCACATAAACGCCTCGTATTGTAGTTAATCGAGGTGCTGCTTGACTCGAGGGAAAACCACTATTTTGAATATCTCCTACACGCTGCAAACATCCTGCACAGACTCCCTCACTTACAGTAATTCATTAATAGGAACAGCCATTTGACTCACTCATTAATGGGAAATTATCAGGGTTTCATATCAGAGATGAAAATATGGTGGTTTCTAGCAGCACATGTGCTATGAGCTCAACTAATTGTTTCCAGAGATCAGCTAAATTCATGTAAACTCAGACTTTTCCTCAAACAGTTTCACCAAGTTGTGTTGTTGTGGAGCAGTCAAACCTTGTTTTAACTCAGTTTTATCCAGTGATATCAGAGGAATGACATCAACTCTTTTCAGTCTGACCATCAACATGTGATGAAGCAGTATATAAGTCCAGGTTTGGTTAATAACATTAATGATGGCTTATTCTATTTAGATGTTGCACTTCCACTTACATGCTATTAATAAACAGGAAAAGCACAGGTGTAAATAATTACAATGACCATGGCTCCATTTCCTTTAGTTTCTCAATAAGACTGTTACTGGCTCACTCCACAGTTGGATCATTAAATGCACCTCAGGGCAAAATGTCTGCCAGGCATTATGTTATGTCAAGTAACAGGTTTTAATGTTACTAGATTAGTTTTGTTATACAAGAAACATTCACCAACCACTTTATTAAAGACACTAACAATAAAATTGCTCTGCCAAAAATTATACCTTTACAAAGCGTGTACATTTTCAGTTTTCAAATGTAATATGATTGATCCAGTAAACCACCAACACCCACTGCCAGCCCAATGTGCATGTGATGGTCTACTTTATATCTATTTCTTTTCATGATTTCAGATTTCTGAACCTGTGAGCCTTTTCCAGTATCTCCAATAATTCTGGCAAAGAACAACCATTACTGTGCACATTCCTTCATAAAGCTATCATTCCCTTACGCTAGTCTTAGCTTTTCTCCCTTATTCCCTGTATAGTAAAATGAAAGATTCAGCACTGCATCCAGGGTGAAGCTGTATTGATTTTTACTCCACCACCACCACCTTCCCTGTCCTACAGTAGACCCCTGAGTAGAGCCCTTTATGAACTTGCCAAGCTTCTTTTTTTTTTTTACAGTCTCCTAAATGAATAGAATAGGGGGGGAAAGAGTGAAGGAGGGAGGGGAGGAAAGAAAAAGTGACACAACAAAAGAGGTGAGCAGGGGGCCTGAGATGGAGGCTGGAGGAGGAAGAGGAGGAGGTTCTCCCCTAAACCCTCCTTCAACAAGGCCGTTTCTCCTCATTCTGCCTTTGATGTGCAGCGGTAGACCGACACTCTGTCAAGTGCACTGGTGGGGAAGTGTGTGTGTGTGTGTGTGTGTGTGTGTGTGTGTGTGTGTGTGTGTGTGTGTGTGTGTCTGTGGACAGGGTTGGGAGGGAGCATGAAAAAGCAAACTTGATGGGCTTCGGAAGTGCGGATAAAAAGAAGCACAGCTGGACTGATGGGAATGATAATAGCCTCCTCCTCTCTCCTGCAACATACACACACAATAAATATTCACACACATGCAGGTGCACACCCACACACACACACACACACACACAAAGCTCCCTGGTGTTGTTGTCAGTCACAGTGGACTTGTAAAAAAGCCCCTCTGGTCAGTGTCCACCCCTCATTCTCTTCTAATGGTCAGGTGCTCCTGTTCTTAGCCGCTGAAATCAATCAGCAGTCTGCTAGTTGTCTAACTGTTTCAATGGTGTACGTGTGTGTGTGCGTGTACGTGTGTGTGTGTGTACATGTGTGTCTCTGTTTTCTCCCTTTGACTCTACAACTGTAGGTGAGTTATTGCAAAGCCGATAACTCTTAGAAAAGAAAGTGCCGTCTGATGTAGCGGGGATAGAAATGACTCACTGTCGCTTAAACAGTTTCTCACTCGGCTCATTGTCCCTCACATATTAAAAAAAACCTGCATCAGACAGCTGTGTGAGTCATCACTCATTACCCACAGATTGGTTCCCTTTTAATCAAATCTTGAATTTGTCGATTTCATTCTTGGTAGAGCAAAGCTAACCACTGAGAAATGGGGTAAAAGATTTTCATCGTTGCTTTAATTCAAAGAAAGTTAACCATTGCAAATAGCAATGAGATGAGCAGATAACTGAGAGACACGTTTTTATATGTTGGCCCATGTGCAAAAGTAGCAAAAGTTATTAAGTAGCTATTTGATCTATCTGTGACTGAAAGACATTTATGCTATAAAATCAGACTGCTGTGTGAAGTTTTGACTTATTGAGTCACATAAGTGGTCATTCAAAACTTATTAAAAAGAAAATGTAAGTTTTACCAATTTTTCTGCAGTGACAACACTGTCACTTCCAGTAGTCTGATTGATCCAATATCTGTCTGGCCAGCCACTTGCAGTAGGTTCAGCAAAGACATTTAACTAGTCAAAGGGTGTACTGAGCCCAATGTGTAGCCATTTTTCCAAATAACTGCTGAGGGAATTTGAAGCAAATTTTTGAAATGTCACAAACGGCAAATTAGGTTTTTTTTTTTCGAGCAACTGTTTTGAAGCAATTATTAGGCTGTGTAGTGTGACCAGAAGGCGAAGGTACAACCTACATTATGCATGGCAGTAATGAACAGAGCAGAATTCATATACAAAACCAGGTGTTTGCCAACTGTCGAAAGCAATTTTCACGAATTGTTTTCAATTGGGAAAGTTGTGATTATACTTTAATATCAGCTGCTACTGATCATGTTTCATACTGTCCAGACGTAAAGACAAAGATGAAAGAGGCAGAATCAGCTGATTAGTCGTGGGAGTTAAATGTTCAGAAAATACTAGCAAACAGTGTTTCCAACCCCCATTATGCTCATTAGCACTTTTTAAAAGATCTTATTTTGTGAAATTGGGGAAACTGTATGTTAATGCATATGTTAATTATGCTTAATGCATGTTGTTAGTGTGTATGTTGGTATTGTGAGTCGGTATGTTCAGTACTTCTCACTGTGAGACCATCAGTGTCATTGCGAGTTCTTGCATTATTTCTCATTGTGACTCCATTACTTAATTGTTTTTTAGTCACTAGTCCTAAAGTTCTTTCTCATCATGAGTCCAAATTTCAATTGCTTCTGGTCATAGATCCATAAATCAGTTACTTCTTGTCTTGATTTGAATCCTACACAATTATTTGCAACTGTTAGACAATCTGGTCATTTGCCATCACTCCAGCTGGGTCCATGAAAGAGAGATGGCTAACGCTAGCTAACACTTAAGTAAGGGCCGTGGTTTGTTGCAAAAGAGGAGAAAAACACCTTTCAAAAGACTTCATATGATGTAAGATTATAAATCAGTCAGTATCACACTGACTGGTAGGGATGGTTCTCAAATGTCAGTTAGTTCCATCTGAAACATTTATCCAGTCTTGAAGCTATTTTCACAGAGGCCCAGAAATTTCGTCCTGTTTACAAGTGAAAAACTACCACACCATCATCATTGTTTATATTTCCTCACACCAACAGTGAGGAAAATGGTGTGAAGAAAATTCACCATCATGTGGGGTGTCTATGATTCTGGAGAAAGACTGCTGATGTTTAGCTAGTTAGTATATGTAGATATTTAGCATGTGCCAGATTTAGAATCCCCCCTCACTCCCACTGCCCTCTACCCCCTCATCTGTCTTCCCGGTCCCCTGATTGAGCACAAATGTGACCAACATACACACGAACAACAAGAACTAAGCATAATTAACATATGCATGACCATACAGTTTCTTCAATTTCACAAAATAAGATCATTTAAAAAGTGCTAATGAGCATAATGGGGGATGGATGCAGATATAAACGACACGATGGAATAGAGTGTTTCAGTGTGCACATAGAACGACTACCTGATCGTGGGGAGATTTTCACCGAATTTGAATTGGAATGACTTCAAAATCTTGCATGAGTCATTTGCTTTGACATTAAAATCAAACCCGTGATGTTATGACTAAGCGTATAACTAGTTAAGTTCAAAACAAATGGCATAATCCCTCCCTAACCTCTCTGAAGAAAATTTTTTTAAAAAAAGATTTTTTTAGACTAAATGAGCTGGTCAGATGGACGTCTTTGGCCTGGTGTCTGAGCTGGCACATGAACACTACCAGGTGCTCAGTGTTCAGGGCCAGACAGCACTCTTAAGCCTTGCCACCTTTCACTCACTTTAATAGGTGGCAGTGTGAAAGCCTGATGGCACCAACACCAGCCCTTGGCGGGCAGCAGGCCTGGACGAACAGAACCTCTTATAAAACTGAGAGAAAGGATAGAGAGAGAGTTATAAAATGAAAGGCTGACACCGTAAAACACAGCTCTAACAAGAACACAGAGGGAAGGCAGAGAATCCCCAAAACAAGCTACCCACCCTCACGCACACATAACACACTTACTCACTCTGCAGCCTGCCAGCCCCCGACATTTACATTAGAAGAGGAAGGACACAGTGGGCCTGTGGAGGAATAGAGGGATGGGGAGGAGAGGTCGGACACGCTATTGGGAGGTTGTAAACACTGTAAGACAGTATCTCCATGGAAGCCCGCGCACTGCTCTGAGGCATCTAACCCCCCCTTCCATCCAGCCGACAGCCCCCCGAGTCTTTCCAAAGCCAAGTACCCTGACCGCCGGGCCCCAAATCGGCCCCTCGCCTCGCCTGCCAGCCTGGCTGTCCAGCACAGCAGATGTGCACAGAGGAGTGGCCTTGGATGACTGGATCCCCTGGGCTTTACAGGGAGCGAGGGAGGAGGAAAGATGATGAGAGTGGCCTTGACAGAGGGCTTGTGTGACCAGGGTGCTGTGTTCGAGGACAGCTTATGTTAACCGTAGGTGTCAGAGTGTCGGTTTAGACACGTGTGTCCATGTAGTTTTTTCCATGTGATATCATTTCCTCATGCAGTTCAAGTGGAACACATTTATACCTGCATGTGTGTCCAGGACAAATAACTGCATTGCATTAATAAAAAATAAATAAATAATAAAACAAGCCTAAAGCGAGAGTGAATATTAGATGTACATTCTATTAGGCCACTGTTTGCTAAACATTAGCTATATCGACTAAATGAGATCCTTTGATGTTCTGCTGGGCAACTTTGGGTGCTGGTATTCATGTAGAACTTACTTCAACATGTATCACCCACTTAAACATTGTTGCAGACAAAGCACACCTCCTCATGGCAACTGCACTCTGAAAATGCTAGTGACCTCCCCAGACAGGACAGTGCCCCCCACCAAAACCAAAAAACTACTCAGGAATGACTTGTAGAGCACGACTGGGAGCCCAGGGTGATGGTCCTGCCTCTGCACTGTCCAGATCCTAATCTGATTGAGTATCCTCAGAATGTGCTGCAGCAAGTCCAATTCATTGCAGGACCCACTGCCAGTACCCCAGGACACCACCTGATGTCCCATGTTCGACTGGTCGGACTGGTCAGAAGTTGAAGTAGAAGTTGCCAGGTTGTATTCCTTATTTTGAAACTGTATATTTTAAGTTGGTTAATATGGTGGCCTCATGTAGCCTTTCTTGTAACCTCATAGTCTGGGTATATTTATGTGAATGACACATGATAAAAAAAAAATTGAATCAGCATCTTGAAAATCAACTTTGGAGCAATCTCACATTCCAAGCTGCTGGATCTTAATGTGAACAACTTCCTATACGCTGGCCATAGGTCAGCTTTGATGTTACCCTGTGTGTGTGTGTGTGTGTGTGTGCGTGCGTGCGTGCGTGCGTGCGTGCGAGCGAGCGAGCGAGCGAGCGAGACCAGAGGCCACACAGTGCCTAAACTGCACCCTGCTCCTCTCTGGAGGAAGGATGTGAGGATGAAGAGGAGGAGGAAAACAGGTGGGTTTAAATGGTGTTCTGGATTGAATGAGCCTCCTTTGAGCCTGCGGTCCCATTATACAGCCGCTATTATGTGACATGGAAGTTCCTTTAGACCAACAGGAAGACGGCAAACTGATTCATTCTCCCGCCTGCATTTTTGTGATTTTTCAGATTTCTGGAAGTCGAATGAAAGACTTCCAGTGTGGTAAAATTGTAGTGCTGCCCCTTGATTCTCTTCCTTGGTCTCTTATCTGTATTTATCTCACGGGTTAGAAAAGGACATGGCATGGGGCTGTTGATAGCTGGGTGGATGCGCTGTAAAACAGATTCCCATTCAGCAGCTCTTTTATTGGGAACTCTGTTCGTTAGCCCTCTCACCTCCTGTGTTCGCCACTTCACTCCTGGAGAGAGAGTGGGAAGCAGTTGAAAGATACACGAGGAGGGAGCGGGAAAGAAGTAAAAAGGTAGTCTCGGAAAAAACAGGGCTTTTTGTACACAAAAGACAGAGTTAGGTCGCAAGGGAGGGAGACTGAATGCTCAGGGAGAGAGAAGGGAGAGTACAAGAGAAAAGCCCAGAAATCCAGAGAGGGTTTACAGAGCTGGAGCGGGCAGCGGCTGCCAGGCGCTGAGGAATTCATGGTCGATTTGTCCTTGTTCGCGGCCGGTTTGCAATAAAAAAGGAGCTGAAGGGGAGAAGGGGCTGGACCGGGCTGCGGGGCAAGCAACAGATTGCAGATGCCTCTATTGGAGAGGGCTCCTTGTGAAAAAGTAGGTCCCCCTCTCTGAGTCCCGAGCCACCCTTTAGAGAAAAGAGCCCTTCTCTACTGTAAAGGAGCGCCTGGGACATTGTGGAGCTTGTCAATGGCTCTCGGCTGGGGCACCGGGAGAATACAAGGAGGCCCAGTGTTCAGCACTGCAGCTCCTTCTATAGAGGCCAGAACCGTAATGGGGCCCCGGGGGCTCTACAGGGAGTTTAGAGGGCCCAGTTTCAATGGAGACCAAGTCTTTTTAACTGGTACATTGTGCGACTCTTTCTCCCTCTGTCCTGGAGATGGGAGAGAGGGAAATTCCTATGCAGATCAAACAGAATGTCTTCATTTCAAATGAACTTCGAATGGAGGAAATTTTGAGGGACACAGTTTGAGACATTTGGGGTGGGGTGGTATTGTTAACGCCAAGAGGCAGGGGGTTAGATAGGTGTGTGTATGAGCGTATGCACGACTGAATCTGTGTGTATGTGTATCAAGTGTTGTTACCGCAGGCAGTGGCCAATAACCAGTCCATCTCAGGTGAGATTAGAGCCAATCAGGGCCTGTTAAAGCACCTGTCAATCAACACAGCAGACCAGTGCACTTGGGGCAACCTCCAGCTGTTTTCCAGTGTGTGTGTACAACTGTGTGCGCTGATTCTGCGTGACTGTGTTAGGTAAGATCAGTCATGAGTTGTTACCACACTGCTTTGTTTTCCCATGAAGTCATTATTAAAAAGCATATTTAACCTTTTAAAGTAGACTATAATCACTTATGGCATTGGGACAGACGCACAAACACAGAAAGCTGGCAGTATGGGACTTGGTTACCCGCAACTTAGAGAAGACAAACTTTACACAGTCACCATGACCGCTGCAGAATGCTGCAGAAAATGTAGCCGATAAACAAAGTGCTGTCCAATGAAGTGGCCGTAGGATTTCCCCTAACCTCACCCAGTGGTCTGAATACACAGTGGGACCTCAGCTCTTTTTATATCTCTGTTTGTCTAACTCCTCTATCTGTCTGCGATTGTCACACAAGAAATGCTGCAGGATGATTTCAGTTTAGATTTCCAGTATGGGTTTAATTTTCATAGCTGTGGCCGGTCTTCTATATTGGTTATAACATTGTACTCACAAAAGTAACAGCTAAGGTCTGGGAAAATGGCAGCATCACTACAAAGCAGTGAACCATGGCAGAAGACACAAGTCAAAAGTCAGATTGCACACAAGTGGGCAGGATAGACAGAATATCAGAGGCATTTCATTTCAGGGGTAAAATGAAGATTTGGTGCACTCACACTGTCTGACTTGCAAGAGAAGGTGGGGTGCTTGGACCGAAAAACGGGAATCCCATGAAAGTAGATTTTTCCCAGTTAGTGGAAGAATGACATCCAGTCTTGTGGCAACTTTCACAACACATTGTTGCCATTAGGCCTGGAAAATAAAACAATAGCAATACATACTGGTCATGGTGATGACACTTCATCATAGCAATAAGCAAGCTGTTCGATAGAATGTTTGATGCTTTCAGTTGACTGCCTCAGGTGCTAATTGGCCAAGTTTGCAAGCACATAATGAAAACACAAAGTCCGGTTTCATGAACAAACTCCTTCCTGCTGCCTCATTGGCTTAAAAACAACCTATCATAGCTCAATAATGGAGCCTCGTCACCAGTTTCTCAAAACTACACCACCATATTTCTGTCACAGCTTTTAAAAAACTGAACGGAAAAGCTGTTAGGAAAAAGCAACTTTTATTTTGAAAGGAACTAAGTGAAAAGAATATCCAAGACTCTGGACACGAAACAGAGATATCAAACCATCTTGTCCCCAACTCAGAGAAAGAAATACTGTATTACTATATTTTATGATAAAGGATCACTGGTACAGACACAATACAAATGCTCCCCCTCATTATTACTGTCTTTTTTAGTCATTGCATTTTTAATACTAAACAACTACTTTGGGAAGGAAAATAAGAACATAAACTAAAAATTCTACTCAGAAAAAATCCAAGATGAAATACCACTGAACTGTTCTTTATCTTTCTGAAAGCCCATAAACAACCATGTTGCCGCGACAATGAACTCTTTGCACTGGAGTCACGTGATGCACGACTGTACATTTGAAGTTTTTGTAAACTTTTTGAAGCTAAACAAACTGGACGGACACACCAACACTGAACATCCAGTTGATGCAGTCATCATCTATGAACTCCTGAACAGGAACCAGCTCTTCCTGCAGAATTCCCTCATCTCTCCAGCTGTGAGTGTGTGTGTGTGTCTGTGTGCTATCTGTGCATGCGACAGAGATACAGCGGGATGAGAGAGCGTGACACCTCTGACTGCCGGGTTCCTTCAATTGTTAGGCAGGAAGCCCGCTCAGACTCGAGATAAAAGAAAACGAGAAGGAAAATACCAAAGAAAGAAAGAGCGAGAGGGAGGGCAGAGATTCTCGCTCACTCCGGGGAGAAAGTAGTGCAAAGGTGAGGGTCGCGGAACAACAGAGAGCCTATGAACAACAACAAGAGTAACATCGGGGTGGTGAGTCAGTCCTGTGGTTTAGAGGCTGCACTCAGCTGGTTGAGTGTACGTACCGAGGAGAGAGACCCCACAATGACGCACAGTCTCATGACACCTGCACTCTATCAGTACGGTTCACACGCACATACACCACTGTTCAAAAGTTAGGGGCCACTTAGAAATTGTCCTTATTTTTGAAAGAAAAGCATTTTTTCAGTGAAGATAACATTAAATGAATCAGAAATTCAATCTAGACATTGTTAATGTGGTTAATGACTATTCTAGCTGGAAACAGCTGATTTTTAATGGAATATCTACATAGAGGTACAGAGGAACATTTCCAGCAACCATCACTCCTGTGTTCTAATGCTACATAGTGTTAGATAATGGTGTTGAAAGGCTAATTGATGATTAGAAAACCCCTGACACTTTTGTTTCCAAGCTACATTTAGCGCTTGTTTTGAAATTAATCTTAGTAGGTTTTCTTCTTACAGTTACCCCACATTTTAACCTTACCAAAGCGATGATATAAGTATTGAAACTGAGAGCAATGACGAACATTTACCTCCTGTCCCTCAAAGTATTGCTATTGTGCAGAAGTATTGATTGTACATGCAGTATGTAGAGCATGCATATGTATCTATTAGCAAGTGCACCCACACACAGGAGTCTCCCTCCTAATCATGAAAGCTTTTGTCAGAGTAATTTGAATCTTATCTTAACATCTCAACATGTAGATTTGCAGGCTGTGCCTCTTTTAATGTGTTGACTTAGAAGCAGATGAAAGAGAGAATTTTATTGATTACATCTCAACTGTAGGGACTTTTACACACTGATAAGAAAATATTCAGGGAAAATAACAAATCAAACCATCATGTTTTTCACATTATTAGGCAGTTTTCCAGTGCAGAAACTTACAGGCCTGAATCTTTGTGAGTTCCTACCGCAAAAACCACCCATATAGAAGCTCTTTCAGAGCCATTTCCAGAAAAGAAAAAATTACCAACTTCTGGGTAGATATTTGTGAGTGCCTGGAAAAAAGTGCTGGCCTCAATGCTAATTGGATAAACCTAGACAAGACAAATGCTGATTTGTTCAAATAGGACAAGAAAAATGCCGAACTGTTAAACTCAGAGATGACAAGTGCTATTTTTTTCTGAGACAAAACATTTCTGTAAACATTTGCACCATTTTGCACCTTCCCTTATGTTCTTGCAGTGGAAAGGCAAGATCAGTGCAGTCAGTCACCATCAACCACTGCTTGAAAGGACAAGACACTAACTGGCCTGTTTGTAATTTGAATTTCCAAAGAAGACAAAAAACACACTCTGTTTCCAAAAAAACTTTTTTGTTCCATGCTGAAAGTATGATTATTTCTGCTATAAAGCTGGGCATTCTGACGTGGGGGTCTACAAGGATTGTCTTGCTTTTATAGCCAGCCTCAAGTGGTCATTTTAGGAACTATGGTTTTTGGGACTTTGCGGGTTGCTGCTTTTACCAGAGGTCCTGAAAAAGTCCCAGAGACAGATTAGTTGATGTAGCTCTTAGATACATGCATGCAGCCAGAGTGGAGCTCACAGCCCACAATCTCTGTTTTTCTGTTCTAAAGTTGCTTTAAGTGTGGAATCAGGAGAGGATTAGATTCACTAAGCAATTTGTAAACTGGAAACAACACCTACTAGGACCTCTGAAGTTCACTTCTTGACACATTAATATGACAATTTAGTCTTTACAGGGATTTATGTGCAGGGCAATTTCTTGTCAGTGACTTTTTTCCTTTTAGTGCTAAGCTAAGCTAATGCTAAGCTAACTGGCTGCTGGCTATTGCTTCATGCTGAATGGACAGGTATGAGAGTGTATCATCAGTGTTCTCTTCTAACGCTTGACAAGAAAGTAAATGTTTCCCAGAACTATTTCTCTGATGACGTAGTATTTATCAATCATGCCAGACATTTTTACCCTGTAAACCTTGCTGGTTGATATGAAAAAAATGTTATACTGGAAGCTGATTTGGCTTTAAAGATGTTGGGTGATCCACTGTTCTTGCTGCTTCCTCTTATTGTCTGCTTTACACTCACAAACAGCCGAGACGTGTACACGCACCCTCACTGCACATTTACAGTAGATGAGCACACATAAAAGATATGGTCACATGCTTCACACAGGCCTCGCTGCTGTCCATCTGTTCCACAGGTCTCGTAGACGTGATCAGTGTCACACCGAGCATGCTAAGTGCTTGTGCGCCACTCTCCCGTCGTCGTGGTTACCCATCAATGGCCACACATCGTCACGGTGACGGTTTAAGGGGATGAACCAGGACTCGCAAAGTGTGTTTCATCAAGGCATGGTGTTCTACCCTGAAGTACCAGCTGGGTGGAGTCAGTGGCAGCAGGATAATGAAGCTATTGTCAATGAAGCTGCAACTGCAAAATAAATACCAACAGACAGTCTGTGGTTATCTCAGCTCTGTGGCACAGAGCAGTAAAGCCCCATGTGTCTGACTTCCTGGGCAGGGTTACACAGAGAGCATGAACAAACACTGTATGACTCATGCTTGTTTATAAGTCTCCCTGTTTCGTTGTTAGGGTTGGACCAGTTTCATTTTAAATGCAAAAATTTAAATCATCATCATCATCCACCATAAACATAATGGATGTTCTTCCTTTATCTATATGGAACTAAATCTAATTCTCAATATTTATTATAATTGCTAGTTTGAGTTCAGGTGGGGTGACATAGTAGCCCATGATGCAATTCTGTGGATGAATGTTAGATATTACAATTTTTAAAATGTGTTGTTGGTGTAATAAGATCAGTGTAAAGACTGCTGACAGCTTTTATCTCCAAATTCTGGAATCGGCCTTCGGAAAGCCCAGATCAGTCAGTGGCTTCTCCAATGAAAAACATATTGAAGGATATAGTGGGTAAAATTGTTTTCTTTTCTGCCAATAAATCACATGAAAAGACTGAAACCAACAATGGTTCTTTTGTTGTGCCACTGAATATCTTTGGATGATGGACTGTTGGTCAGACAAAACAAGATATCTGGAGACTTTGGGATGGGGGAAATTATAACATAGTTTTCACTATTTTATAGATAAAACACTTTTTAGAATTTGGTACAGCCCTAAATGAAACTTACTAACAAGTACTGCGTGTAGCCAACACCTGATTTTATTTTCTTCTGTGCTTTAGAGCTCCATTGTTGTTCCATGACTGGACTGAGTGGTTTGTTCCTTTATGATCATGAACATGCTTGTTTCGATCGACTCCACATATGCTATTCTGCTGTCTGAAATAGTCACAAATATGTATTCATTTACTTATGAAAATAATCCCCAACAAATACACAGTTTATTCATGTTTGAGTAAAATGAGCTAAAAACTAAAACTGCCAGGCGTTGTAGGAACTTTTTCTTTCAAAGAGACAGAATGTGAGCAATATTGTGGAGCAGCAATGCTACATTTAGAACAGTACAAATTGAACAACATTTCAGAGCAGTTTTCAGGTAGCATAGCTACTTTGAAACTCATATCATCATCTTTCCATGAGCAACCTATTTGTACCAATTAGGGGTTTACATGTAACTTGTTTTCTTTGAAGATGACAGAAGTTCCTAAATGACTGAAATGATGTTCTGACTAGGTGCTCAGCAGCAGATGTTTCTTGTGATAT
The DNA here is from genome assembly GCF_022539595.1 of Amphiprion ocellaris. Classification (NCBI taxonomy): domain Eukaryota; kingdom Metazoa; phylum Chordata; class Actinopteri; family Pomacentridae; genus Amphiprion; species Amphiprion ocellaris. The sequence continues at coordinate 25,159,102 of NC_072781.1, read as the reverse complement.
GACTTGAAATAGCTTGAATGTGTTCAGCATTGTAGTGGCACTGTTTAACCAAAAACATGTTTGATGCTCATTCATGTTTAAACGTGTTTCTAATACTAGAAAAAACATTGTTGAAAACTAAGATTAATTGAAGAACTGAAACATGATCAAACCCAGCACACATTTTTGATTTAAAAAGAACTAAACCTAAATCAAGATGAGTTGCCAAAATTAACACTGGCATCAAATGCAAAGTTCAACCTCACATGTAAAAATATAGTTAAATTACTACTTTCTGACAGGGCTCATCAATACTGAGGATCACATTTGACAGTTGTAGATAAAAAATGTTCAGTGAGTGTACATATATGTTCATGAGGACAAGATTTATTGGATTTATTATTTACTGTTGCAATAGGCTGTTTTGTTTTTTTTACTAGGTGTCCATATAAAAATTGCTAACTGAGTGTATATACAGTATGTGTGTGTTGCCTGTGAGCATAAACCTGCTCGTCTGGATGACAAATAAAAGCAACACAATAGCAAGTTGCAAGGCAGTTGTGCACAATCTGACCTAGTCACTTATCTGAAAAAATGAGTCACGTCAGTAAAAGATGCAGCAGAACAATGGAAAGTCTATCTGTGGCCTTGAGACAGGTTTTACTGTAAGACTTGGATCACTGCAGTCACCTGTTTCACAGCCATTTGTTATCTCTGTAACACCCCGTGGGCGCACCTGTGTGTGTGTGTGTGTGCGTGTGTGTGTGTGTGTGTGTGTGTGTGTGTGTGTGTGTGAGAGAGAGAGCTGTGGGTGACAGACTGACAGCTACCTGCAGGGAAGTGTCTCAGTATGTGGGTCGTGTCCGTCAGCCTCTAATCCTCTATGATGCCGACCTGTTTGAACAGCCAGCAGGTTCTCACCAACGCAGTTACGTAAGAGCTGAGTGGAGGCCAAGCAAAGACAAACAGTGAAAGAGACAGGCAGGGAGAGCGAGAGACAGAGAGATTGGTTTGCACTTGTCATACTTAATTTACCTGAGCTCTACAATTAGACAGGAATTTCTTGACACCTCAGAGTTTTTGTTGTTGGAGTGAGTGTGTTGAGAAAAAGGCGGGCATGCATTAGTGTGTGTTTGTGTGCGGTAATGAGCAGGTGTTTGACTAGAAGGTTTAACTAAACAAAGTCGGGCAGCTGGAGATTCCCCCATGCTGCTCCAAGACTAACATTAGACTCGTACCACAAGTTAATCAGATGCCACATCTCAGTAAGTGGATGGAAAATAACCAGTGAAACACCTACAGTCCTGAATGCACATAACTCTGTCTCTGCCAGCTAATGCTTCTGACGGAAACTCGTGACAGATTATAACTTGCGCTGATCATTATCAATTGGTAAATACACTGTGTTTAAGATTCAGTTCAGTCTTCATGGCTCTGACATCATGTTATCTTTAGTTATTCCATCTATTGTGGACAGTTTTGAACCAAGACAATGTGCATACAGTATAATTAGGTTTCTGACAGAGTTGTAGTTAACCTTTGCCAATGTTGCCACAAATGCAGCAGAGCCATATTTTCACATGCAAATTAATTTCAGGGCAAACTTGTGATGGACTTCTGAATAATTTTGTGGCAAACTTAAGGCAAACATTTGATTTTTGATACTATTTTTGCTGTATGTTTGCTGGGATGTTTACAGTTTGCAGCAAGTTTGCTACAAATTCAGATGAACTAGATCCAAAATGACAAATGTGGGATTCATCACAAATTTTTGGAGTTCTTCCTCTACATAACTCTGAAGAAATTTTTTTCAATCCATCAAATAGTTAACATAAACTGAACAAAAAATGATGGGCTGACTGCCATCATTGATACCACACTGTTAACGTGCACAGATCACCCAACTGCATTTATTCTGATGTAAATTATAATAAATTAAATGACAAGATTGTATCACGAAAACCTCAGCAGGTCATTAACTGCTGTAGGATTTTTATTCTATAATTGCAACACATTTCTTTTTTTTTCAGATGATCAATCCTTTTCTGTTGAGCTCTAAAAATGACAGCATTGTTTTGACAAGGTTTTAAACAACATTCCTGTTCTTGATATTTTTCTAGGCTGGGCAATGAGAGTGTTGACACTGTGAACTTGTCAAGCCTTGTTCTCCTTGAGAATGATTTATCTTTTTAGGGAGAGGTGAGTAGGATCCTGGTATAATTTACTGTGAGACTCAGAATGGGATTTCTGACATTTTCCACGCAGCTCTAAAAGCTTAATCCAAATGTTTGGCTTGTGCAGAGGCTGGTGTGCGGTTACATGCTACAAGTGCACGTACAAAAATGACCTCTACGGCTATCTGGGCCAAAATAACTGCACGCTGAAGTATGACTAAATATTAAGGAACATGATTTCCCTCCCCATCTAAAGTAAACCAGACATCCAGCAGCCCTAGACTCACACATACAGAGAAACACACACACCTGGAAATGACATCATTGTGTACAGAGGCCTGATAAGGTCATTAGTCAACAAAAGCAATGGCCTGTTGCATAAGAAAACCTAGAGGGGCCCAGTGATTGACTGAGACAACCATGCATGCACAGAAATGCACACACACACTCAAAGTGAGCTACAAGTAGTTAATGATTACGGGTGTAACGTGATAGGCTTTGCTATTGCACCTGTCATACCAAGGATAGGTTGACTCCCGCCTGTATCTCACAAACCGTCATTGTTTTCACTGGCATGCAACACTGGCCACAAACAAAGTCTATGTGTGTGTGTGTGTGTGTGTGTGTGTGTGTGTGTGTGTGTGTGTGTGTGTGCGTGCAGGTCTGAATGTGTGTCGGGTTTAGTGCCAGTTTGCCAGCGTATATAAGGTTGGGTTTGAGAGTAGCTATTCGTTTGAACGGTGGCAAACAGACAAATTAATTAAAAATCACCACAGATGAGCTCACTAAAGCATCACACATTCCAAAAGAAACGTTAGAGAAAGTTTATCAGATTCCTTTCTCTTTCTAGTGGCTCTTAAAGCCCTTCATACAATATACACTACAGTATTAAAAATCTGCCGTTTCCATCTAGAATAATCATTTACCACATTAACAATGTCTAGACTGGATTTCTGAATCATTTAATGTTATTTTCTTTGAAAAAAATACTTCTTTCCAAAATAAAGACATTTCTAAGTGACCCCAAACGTTTTAAAAGTAGTGTATCTCATTTCATTGTCATTTTCAGGATCAATAAATATCTAAACAATGAACCTGTTAGTGACTCATGAGAAATTCATCATCCCCATATATTCCACCACTAGACATCTCTGCAGTCTTGATTTGATATTGTATAAAGCAGTTTGTACGGTTCAGTGTAGCTATCATTGGTTTAAAATGAATGTAATAAGTCGAAGTTCCTCTAAAGTCCCTCTCTGGTCACTCTCTATACATATAAAGAAATTTTTGTATGAAAATAATCGTATCTGAAGTTGTAATGGAGTAATATAGCTGCCATGGCACTGACTGCTTATTTTGCTACTGATATCTTCAAGTGTACAAAAACCCCCTATGGACTTTTTTTTTTTTTTTTTTTTTTTTAATGGATGCTTTGCTTTTACTTTAACTACTTTAAAGTAACTGCTGAGATCTCAGAACACAGAAATGTCAATCACAATTTGAGTAGAAACTGAGGTTCCTAATGTGGCTTCAAAAAGGGAGTCAAATCCCAAAGATCCCCATGTTAGAATGTCCAACTTAATAGCAAAAATAAGTGTGGTGGAATAAAGCCGGCTTTTGACTGCTAGATCTTTTTTTCCCTGTACATGACAACTGTACAGGGGTTTACTTATCATTTAACTGGCCCATTGAATTTGTATTAAGGCTTTAAGCTTTGCAGAGTTAAGGGTCTGGCCACACGTAGTGAAAGTGTTAGTAATATCATGGAGGGTCTTGGCTCCACTCATGCTCCACCTCTTTACTCATTTTTGGATTAGCTGAGAGTTAGGAGGAGTCAGACACTGAAAGAGCAAAAACACAGCTTTACAATCACTGTTCAGTAAACCTGTGGGTGACATTATAGAGGATTCGTGCATCTTTTTGAGAGAAACAAACAATCACACTCACATTCACACCTACCAACAATTTACAGTTATCAATTAACCTCAGCATATTTTTGGACTGTGGGAGGAAGCCGGAGAACCCGGAGAAAACCCATGCATGCACAGGGAGAACATGCAAACTCCATGCAGAAAGATCCCAAGCCGGGACACGAACAGACAATTTTCTAGCTGCAAGGCAACAGTGCTAACCACCGAGCCACTGTGCAACCCATTTGGAAGTTATATATACTGAATTATTGATGGAGTAGTTTGTGAGCATCACTGATGTTGCAGCTGGTATTGGTGGAGCTTGAAGTGACTACTTCATAGACTGCTAGGTAGCTTATTCTGTAAAAAATACACCAACATTTAGGAGTAAGTATATTCTGTAATAATAATCTAAATCTAAAAAGTAACAAGATACAACAGCTGTCAAATGTAGAGGAATGAAAACAGTGTCTCTGTGTGGAATGTAGCAGACAAAAAGAAGGAAGCATCTTGAAATGGAAATACTACCATACACACTAAATTTAAGTATTGTACTCAAGTAAATGTACTTATAATAATGTTGTATTCTACTACTCTAAAATCACTCACGTTGTTTAAGGTGATTTGTTCCATACCCTGAGATACTCAGTTGAATTGCCATCTTAGACTACGTGTGTACAAAAACACCCAAAACACCACTCTGAAAGCCAAGTGCAGGAAAATGAGATGACTCCCAGTATTAACATAACAGGGTATCCTTTTCATTTCTGTTATCAGGCCAACTTAATAACCACAGGGCTCTCTCACACTGAGGAACCTTAATAGGGACATACCTGTAGCTGCTCGTATTTCATCCCAATGACAAAATCCAAAGTCTCTACTTAACTGAGACCTGGAATCTATAAGATACGGCATGGAGCAGACAGCAGTGTCTGAACAGGAACTACTGAAATACACAAAACTGGTGTGTCGCAAGGCACACGCATCAACTTGAAGTTGGCTGACTGGTATTATGTGTCTTTATCATATACAAGGCTTGTGTCTGTCATGTGGTAGGTGTCACTCAGTCATAAATCAGGGAGAACATGTGATCTGGATCCATAGTCAAGACTTTTTGAAAAACGGCCATTGAAACTGACGGGACATTCAGAATGGACAACAGGAAGGAAGAATTGTCTATGATTCTCTAAAATAATACACTAAAGAAAAACAGCCTGAGGTGAAGCTGTAACTTTTGGTTTTGACCTCAGTGCCTGGGCCACAGGGGTTAATTAAAGGGGCGGAGCTTGAGTTTGCTTCACGCCCAGAGAAACAGGTACAGTGACTCAGTTGACTGACACTCAGTCATTTCTGTCATTCCAGGCATAGCAGAGACAGCAGAGAGGCCCGGGCCTGTGGTGTTTTTCCAAGCTGCAGAAATGAAAACAAGATGAAGAGAGGTGTAACAGTGGGCTGGTGAGGGGAGGGCAGGTGTTCCTGCTCATGTTGCTGTTAATTATTAGCTTCAAGTACAAGTAGAATCTGAGCAATCATCAGACAGAAGTTGCTAAGGCAGCTTAGAAAGATTGTGGGAGAAAACTGTTGGTGTATTGCCACTAAAACCAGTATCTAATCTGGGAATAAAGACTGGTTTCTGCTAATGGTACCTAAGCCACAAACATTGGCACTGCAAATCATTAGGACTGTGCAGCAGACTAATACAAAAACAAGGCATTGGTGCATTCTGGCACTTGTATTGTGAATGATGGCTCACTAGCAGAGCTTACTGGGACTGATAGACTGATTTTTATTTTCGTACCTGGTATGACAAGTCAAAATGTCTCCTGTTTTTACAGTTTTTTAGTAACACCAATCTCCTTTTTGAAGACATTATCACCCTTAAGCAGAGATATGACACAAGCCAGCATGCTGTTAAGTACAACTCTGTTCCAATACTGAATGATACTTACTAGTGTTGGTAGAAATCTTAATGAGATAATGAGTATTTCCTACTAAACAGAGCGTCAAAAACATACCCTGCTATTTTACTCAAAATTGACGGTGCAAGAAATGCCCTTGTTTCCCGTCCAGAACAAAACCGAAAAAGATAAAACTTTGCTAAAGAACATGAAAAAAAAATCCGCTGAATGTTGGTAGCACCTTCCTTGGTCAGATGACATTAAGATAAATTTGTTTGGCCCAGATGGTGTCCAGCTTGTTTGGCTTGAACCTGTCCAGAAATACCAAGTTGAATGCTTAGTCCTGACAGTGAAGCACTGAGGTGGAGGTGTGAGGTTAACAGGCTGTGTGAGTGCAAAACATGTTGGGGAGATGACATTTATAGATGTCACTATGAATGTCTGAGGAAATACCAAACTACTGGTTGACAATATCACTCCCAGTCTACAGAAGACTGGCCGAAGAAGAATATTCCGGCATGATAGGAGTTTCTACAGACGAAAAAAATAACAAATATGACTGGGCCAAGTATGTCACCTGAGTTGAATCCACTAGAACACCTTTGGGTTATATAAAGAGAAAGGTGAAGCAACATCTCCAGCAAAGTGCAGCTGAGAAGAATGTTTTTAAAGAATGGACTATTTCTGTTTGAAAAAATAAAGATGGACATTAAAAAAAGCATGAATCTCAGTCTTGCAGGATGTATAGACCTCTGTTGCATTATTTTCCTACTGTGGAACCTGTGATGTTACATATTAGTAATATGATACATTGCTGTAAGGTGATACAATTTTGAATCATATGACATTTAAGTGATGTTGCACAGGGGTATACTCACAATTTAGCTTCCACACCACATAAAGCTTGACGACACCGTTAGATATAAAGCAGATTAGCATACCCAGCTTAATGAGCTAAACAGCTGACAGGTCCCCTATGTAAACTACAGCATATCCTACCACAGCGGACATATGGACACAGTAAAAAAAAAATAAAAAAACAAAAAGACAGTGATGGATTTGTTTCCCAAGCAAGTGCAATGAGTGTGTGAAATGCAGGTCAGGTGAGTCATCTTCTCTTCCCTGACAGTGCTGTCTGTTTTTTCACACTTGAATGGAAAAATACTCTTGTGTGTGTGTGTGTGTGTGTGTGTGTGTGTGTGTGTGTGTGTGTGTGTGTGTGTGTGTGTGTGTGTGTGTGTGTGTGTGTGTGTGTGTGAGCGTGTGTGTGTGAGAGCGTGTGTGTGTACGAGCAAAGACACACACAGGCTGATTCATGCTCTTTTATGACTGCCCTGACAGCAGGGCACAAAGCTGTGCTGAAAGGCCCAAGGACATGCAGGAGCATACATGCTTTCACACACACATGCACACACACATGCAAACGCACACACACAACTGCTATTTTTCCCTCCCAGCTTTCTCACCATCACAGAACTGATGGTATCGCAAGCGTCGTTCTACACAAACACAACTCCTTTTTCTCAACCACTAAGTTTCTCGCTGCGCAACACATGCATAAACACATACAGACTGGCTGAATTGCCGGTGCTATAAAAAGAGAGCGGCGTTTAACCCGTCCTTGAAACTGAACAAACGACACACACACAGTCTATATTACATGCTGCAAAGTTTATGTTTAGAAATGACAACTCTTGTCTGGCAGCAGTGTTCTATATGCATGTGGTGGGGATGTAAAGTGCCAGCGTGTCGACTAAAATCATCACTCGGGTAAACCATACACACACACACACACACACACACACACACACACACACACGCAAGGCATTGCTTTTCCCCCATAATCCTCTTCTATGAGTACAGCTTCCCATGATACGTTTAAGTCTTCAGCTGCAGTTTTCACTTCTGTGTTTGTGTTTGGTTTGTTTTAAAGGAGAGGCAATCGTGTTTCTATCTGTCAAACATCGACCTGTATACACATGCATTCACACACAAGTGGGCACTGTGTGTGTGCGTTTGTGCATGTGTGCACCCATCTGGTTTCTACACTGTGAGGCCATTTGCTATTTCTAGAGCAGCGCTGCACTTTTACTCAGCTCTTTCCTTTTGCTGTTGTTTAGTTAGCTGCTGTGTCTGTTGCTTTCTCTCCCTCTCTGTCTCACACACACACACACACACACACACACACACACACACACACACACACACACACACACACTCACACACTCACACTAATACAAGCAGGAGTGTCGCTCAGCGGCGTCAGCGAAGTGTGTCGTCCTTCTCTGTTTCTCTCGTTTACCTCCTCAGTCCTAACTCTGTGTAGACATTCTGTTCTTCTCATCTTCCTCCTCCTCCTCCTCCTCCTCCTCTCAGCCTCTCCGTGTTGTCCTGACCCTTAATGTGTCACTGACCCTCACTGGTTTCACTGGTGGCATTCCAGTCATGGCTGCTGTCTGAAGGAAGTCTGGATGTAAACGCAGGTTGCTGTGCAAAAAAACTAATGGGAATTTAAATTTGCGTTTTTATTTTCATTTATTTTTATCTATTTTTAAGACCAGGCTTAAAACCTTCCTTTTTGACAAAGCTTATAGTTAGGGCTGACTCGGGTGACCCTGGGGGGGTCAGCTGGAGTCTTCATTTGCACAACTGACTTCCCCTTTTGATGTCCCCTAGTTTTGCCCCTAGTTCTGCTGCTATAGGCCTAGGCTGCTGGGGGACCTCTCTGGATGCACTGAGCCCTTCTCTAACTACCTATGTATTTAATGTATATACCATTATTGCATTGCATTCACTCTATTTCTCCCTGTGTCCTTTCTCTCAGTGTCCCTGGTCCCAGAGCTGGATGCTTCAGATCTGTGGTTGTTCTCCCACCAACTGGCCTAGTCTCCATCTGTGGGATGCTGGTCCTGGTGTTGTTTTGGCTCTCTGGTTCAGGGTCCAGTAGACAGACTGAGGCAGGATGTCAATAAATCTTCTACACTGTTGTAGTTTATGCCTTGTTCAGACCAAAGCTAAGTCAGTGTTAAACTTTAGGCATACGCAAAAGTTTGCTAGGGTCAGAGTGATGTAAATTTCATCATCCGACCAAGTAGTCCTCAGGGACCCCCTACAGATATCTGCGTAGAGCCCAAAATGTGCATCTGCTCAGTGAGTATGCTCAGCAGTAGTTGGCATGTGACTCAGTTTGGCACATGCTGCTGATTTGTCAGGACACCTTCACTGGGTATCCTTACATGGCATTTTTCAGTTTGCAGAGCAGTCTGATCAACATTAAATAATCTGTGAATGTCAGACAAAGGCCATGAGTCCATACTCGCATGTACTCTGCTGGTGACATCACTGTTGCTCCTTTTCAGGTTACAGTTACTTTGCCTTGTCACAAGTGGTTAATGTTGTGAAAGGGTGTTTTTAACCCAAACAATGATGCTTTTCTAAGCCCAGCAAAGTAAATGCTGCCTAAACGTAACCAAACAAAACTAAAACTAAGTGGAGAAATAATAGTCCAATACAGGACACAAACCTCAGTCTCCTGAGTGAAAGTTCTGTGACTTACATCACCACCACCCATCCAACTTCCTTATGAGAGACTTTCAATCTCCAACAGATTCTTTACATCTGTCTGTAGCGGATATAGTGGCAGCTGGTGCCTACGCCAGAGGACACCTTGCCTGTATTTCTGAGAAGATAGTGGCTTTGATATGTGGCTCGAGCCTCGCTGAAATCTATCCAGTCTAGAGTTTCAGCTTGGAGGCCAGAGACCAGAGGTGTGCAGTTCTCAGAAGGAAAAAAAAAGTGAAAAGATCTGTTGATAGTCATACTGACATCTCAGCAGCAGCATTACATAACCAGTACATTTCACTCTAATTTCAGTGTCTGGGATATATTTGAAAAAAACAACAACAACTAAACAGTCTCACTAGTTGGTTATAATTACATTATGTCAGTAAGTTAACAGAATATTAGATTAAATGGAATATTAAAAAAAAGATGCAGATGGATCTGCAGTAGCAGCTCCACAGCAGCAACACTGTTGGTGTGGACATACATGCATGCAATGCTGATGCACTCAGCCATCACACACAGCAGAGGTAAACAGTGCAGCACTAGCATAAAGAATATAAGTACTTCTTCCACATCTGTTCATATCCAATACATATGATCTTTATAGTGTTGTCATTATTATATTTCAGTGAACAAGTCAATACATTATGTGTCTCTAAATGCCATTAAAAAGTCAACATTTACACTCGCCTCAGTGCTATTGGTGGTCTGCAAAGATGTGTATACCTGCCTTTGTGTGTGTATAGGCAACTATGTATTTAAGTCTACTACCTACGTGTGTATGTGCATGTGTTTACCCCTGTGCGAAGGATGTGTGTGCATGTATGTGCCTGCGTGTGACTTGTGTATATTACTTAATGTCTGATTTGTGTTCCCCGAGTCCTTATGAGCGACAACTGATCTCTGTGTGTGTGTGTGTGTGTGTGTGTGTGTGTGTGTGTGTGTGTGTGTGTGTGTGTGTGTTAGATTCCAGCAGGCTGTAAATCATTTGCAGGTATTGCAGGTCAATCTTCAATCCAGATGGCCTCCCAGACTCCTGGGCTGCATTCCAAACAGAAACACTCTGCGCTACAAAGTCACCTCACTCACTGCCTACATCTGAGCCAGTAAACCTAACAGTCAGGTTAAACCTCGTGCTTTTTCACTCAAGAACTCTTTCACATACAAGTAAATAATGTCATTGTCTAAGATTTTGAAATGGGACAGAGCACCTCACAAATAGCAACTACCAGCCCGGGATCCATAAATAAAATAAAAACACAGGTGGAGTTTATTTGACACCAACATGGATTTTACCACATACTAAGCTGGGTTAAGTTTCCCTAAGCGGTACTATGACCTCTTTCAAACAACACCACCCAGTATCTCTGCTGAGATAGCCTCACCAGGGCAGCACAGTTAGTGTGTGTTAGTGCCCAAGTGTTTATTATAGCAGGCAGCCCTTGGCCACAGTGCCCTACTTCACTATAATTAGGATATTTCTTATCACAGAGTCTGGGTTAAGATCTCCAAGGGCAGGAGTGAGGAAGTGAGAGATAGAAATGTGAAAGAAAGCTAAACAGTGAAAAAACAGAAAGGGATAACAAGGAGAACTTTAGCAGAGCAATGGCCTTGCTGTGACTCTCACTGGGAGAAGAAGCACTGAAGTGTGATGAATGACAAAGGAATGGACGGAAATATGGAAACACGATTAAAAGAGAGGAGCAGTGGCAAAGACTTAAAGCTGACTTTCTAAATCAGAGGCAAATGTCAGATTTGGCTCTCATGAGTCAGGTTCTCAACATGTGTCATAAACCTCAGCCTCGGTTCTCTTTTTTCCATCCTTCTGCTCCATCGCTGACTCCAGGACAGTTGTGGATGACAGCAGGCAATGACAGCCCTCTCAAGCCTTGATTAATCTCCCTTGTGGATGCAGGCAGCTGTGGAAGCACACAGATGCATATTTGTTGCTATTTTACTATTTTCTAGTCTGCAGGAGTTTGCTTGGAGGACTGCTTCATACAGGCACAGTGGGTTGTATCAGCATATTCCATATATACATGTCATCAGGCGGACCGTCCACACAGACTCAAACATTGTGCTGCACACAGAAATCCACAGAGGGGTTTGCATACACTGTCCAGGATTTGGTGAGATAGCAGAGTTCATGTCATGTGAACCCTAGCAGACCCTAGCATACTCTCTGACATGGTTTAATATTAAACCACATATTTTACTTTTTAATATCTATGTGCCAATACAGTTACATTTAAATGGTTTTTATATAAATAACTACAATAAAAATCAAGGTCAGTCTTTTCTTTCAGGTTGTATGTATATATGCTGCACGTACACTACTGCCCTTGTAGCACAGTCATCGCGTACTCCATTTGTGTGGACACAACTTCCGGACTGCAGGTGGACATGTGCAGAGGTGTCTGCATGAACTGTCATGGATTTGGTGGGATGTCAAAATGAACTTCACGTATAGAAACTATAACACCATTCTCACAGGAGAAGACCTAAATGTCACAAGCAAACATGCTGTACCTCTGTACCCAGCTGCAGCTGTACACTGAGAAGTGAGCATTATGTTACGTCAGCATATGAACAAGCACCAAAGATGGAGCAATTAGTGTGTGGAAATGCTGGAAAATGGGCTGTCGTTTTGGTACAACGTGCAAATACGCGTGTTTAAACTTCGTCATGCACAGTCTAGGTTCTATTTTGTGTGTGTTCCTTGTCGCTGTTCCTCCTCATAACAGGATATGATATATAGGGAAAGACTGTAGGCCCTCTCATAGTACACTGACACACACACTCAGGTCATTCAGGCTACCACTGAGATCAGATGTCCACTTCCTCCGTGTAAACGTCCCTTCACATTTGTTTTTTCCATGAGAAAGAAAACCCTGCTCTGCTCACAGAAGGCGTCTGCACATCCATTAATAAGGTTCGAGTTCCCTTTTATCCCCACACAGCCTCCACAGTAAAGCTGGAGACCACTTTGACATTTACATCTGACAACCTTCAGTGAAACATAAACATGACAGGCAGGACAAAGGCCAATATGCATCCAGGTTGACAGGGCAGGATACGTTGGATAACAATAGCACAAATGTGGATGCTGAACCTTCGACTGATTTAGTAGTTTGCAGCAGTAGAAATGTTTATTAAACATAGTCTCAGCCATCATTTACATCTGATATGATGCAGGCTCCCCCTCTTCTGCTGCTGCATTCAGATAGATATCACATGAGAATGCATCTATACATCAGATGCCTGACCCTCTCAGGGCAGTGTGGGAAGATTTTAACCAACAATCTGGGAAACCTGCAATGGAATAAAATGTTCCCAGCTGTGAATATGAGTCAGAAGAATGGAGATCATTCAAGTGAAGCTTGCCTGGAGATTTCAAAAGTTAAGAAATTTAATTTGAGAAGATGTTGGAAAAATCTGTTGACACTCAGCCTAAAGGTTCTTAAAGGATAGTTCATTTAAACCTGGTGTATCTCCTGTTAATGTGGCTTTTATAGCTCCATACTAACATGTACACTTCTTACTTTCCAAGTCCACTGTAGAGATTCAGGGAAACCTAAAGTGGAACTTTAGGTTTCCCTAAAGCAACAGATGATGTATATCAAGGCACAAAGTACAATTTCTCTCTAGCTCTTTAAAAAATACATTATTTTAACATGATTGATATTAAAACACCACAATAGCTACACTGCTGGTAAACATGCCAGATTAAAACAAAGTGCGAATAACCTTTTAATATGTTAATATGGAATGGTGCTGCAGTTTGTGGTGATTTTGGCTGTGACCAAACATTACAGCCTTCCTATACACAATCACTGAAAAAGAGCAGCTGTAAATAGTCAATACATTTTTCAAACAATACACCAGAATGATACCCTCAAAATGACTCTTTTCATTATCAGAACGAATGTATCCACAAGATGCTAATGACATGCTCTACTGACCCTGAAACATGGAAGGGCACAGAAATTCTGACTTCTGGCATATGGCAAATGAACATTTGTAAATGGGAATGAATGGGATGTCATCTCTGAAATGACATTGTTAAAATATCGGTATGTGATGACCAGTCAAACGGACTGAAAACAAAACCTTATGTCAGTGAAACTAATTTGGAAGGCCAAACCTAAAAAAAAAAACAAATAAAAAAAACAACTCTGAGTCGTATACATCGGACCTACTTCCTGGTCAACTTGTTTGTCGTTCTCACAATATTCCCCATTGAATAAAGTGGGAAAAGGTCTCTGGCCCTTTTGATCTTTCTTGGTGATATCTCCACAAGCCCAGATCTTCTTCACAACCTCTGACGCCAATACCCAGAATTATATTAGTATAATTCAAAGAGACAGTAACATCTAGAAACAAGATACCAGACAGTGTAAAGTCATTCACACAGCTGCAGGAGGTTGTGGTTAAGGAAAAGGTAACTTATAGGACTGAAGAAATGGGCACTGCTGTTGTTTTTCTGGTAAGGACCACAGGCAGCTAGTCAGGCTTTTTGTTTGTGCTGTTTCAGCAGCTTCTCAAACCAGTTTGTGATGTACCACATAATTATCGCCATGTTTCTCTAAGTAAAAGAAGTTAAATGCAATATATATATATATATATATATATATATATATATATATATATATATATATATATATATATATATATATATATATATATATATATATATATATATATAAATAGCTACTGGTCATTAAAATAATAATTTCTGTCTACTGTGTTTTATTTCCCCACAAATAAATGTAGTTAATTAGTTAAAGAATGCCTCCTCTTCTCCCTCACTGAGGTCAAGTGAATTTTATTTATGTCGCCTAATATCACAAATTAAAACTTGCCTCATGAGAATGTACTATCTGTACAGTACACATTCCCCTCCTGGGTATACATTTTCATTTCAAAAGTTTAACTGCTGCTGGAAGATGTTTTCTAATTCACCGTGAAGTCCATCAAAGCCTTCAAACTGTATCACGGACACATTTTTGTCTTTTAGCAATCCTATATTTGCCCTGTTTTAGCTCAGGTTTTGGTCTCCACCAACTCCTGAAGAAACTACCTGGCCTTTAAGCTCCTACATGTTGCAGTGGCTATTTGCTGAAAATGTCTCTAACTGTGTAGTTGTGAACAGGTAGGTTGTAGTGGGTTTGTCAGGACTACTTATCCTGAAAACTTCACTGTGAAGGTTGAGACCAAAACATAACAGTCAAAATATGGTCTTAAAAGCCAAAAACTTGAGGTGAAAGATTCTTTATCCTTTGTTATTGCAATGTTACTGATCAGTGCAGCTTTAAACTTGACATTCAACAACAAAAATAAATTGTGCTCCAGTGCAAAAATATGAAAACACATACTTTCCAAATACCATTAGAGGTTAAGCAGTGAAGAGGTGAGGCCAGTATATTTAACCAACGGACCAGGCCACAGTGGGGACAGAGGGGGACAGAGGGGGAGAGTATGTGCCCCGACCTGCCCCGACTCCCCCCAGCAGGACCGTGAAACAACAGCGGCCTGTCAGCACCTTCAGCCGTCCACATCACAGCCAGGACACTGCTGTCAGCAGGACGCTACACACACACACTGACACACACACACACACACACACACTCATTCACATACCACAGTCAAACACACATAGAGAGGGGCGCACACACACACACACAGAAAACATCAATTGTATGTTTAGTTTATCCTGTCTGTGGCCTGTCAATCACTTGTTTCTGTCCCTCACTTACACGCTGCCATGCTTGGAGTCAGTCATGGCTAAGTGACAAACAGGTGTGAAACATTTGTCTCCACTGCTGTCATTTCTTTCCTTCCTTCAGTCCTTTGCTCATTTAAGTCACTTCTCGACTTATTACTTCGCCAGGGAACGCAGTCGAGTTATGTGACGATCAGCGCTGGTTTATCTGTCTGTCTGTGCGCAACATTACTCAAACACAGACTAATGGATTTGGATGAAATTTTGAGAGAATGTCAGAAATGACACAAGGACCAAGTGATTACATTTTGGCAGTGATCCAGCTTACAGTCTGGATCCACTGATTTGTTAAAGATTTCTGTATCATTGCAAGATAGCGGCACGGCGTCACTGTAACAATGACTACAAGTGAACACTACATCAGCTGCCTGCTGACGATCACATGATTGCGATCCTACTACAAATCGACCGCTGCGGACTTCTCAGGACTTATCCATCAGAAATGATACAAGGAACAGTTCATTAAATCGTGGGGGTGTTTCCGAGTCCCATCAATTTCCGCAGAGTGCTTTTCTAGTTTTATCTGTATCTGACCTTTTCCCCCTACAACTGCAGTGCTGAGCAGTTACACGATCAGATGCTGCAGTCTAAACCCAGAGGAACCTTTAATTAATAAACACGACTAATTCACTTTTTCCAGCACAGATTATTCCATCAGTGTCCTTCTTGCCCTCACTCTCTATGCTCATACATGCACCTACATATTAATCATTGTGAGCTCTGCCTACAGTCTGGTCCTGCAGTGGCAGCAGAGCACAGATGGTGATGAATATTGGACGGGGTGGCGGTGCTGCGTCATGGAGGCCGGCTGGACGAGGTTAGATCAGGTTAGGTTTGCTGTCCATGACCCCATTCAGCACTCCTGATAATGTGGGCATTAGAAGTTATGTTTGGTTTAATCCAACTTTTTGTTTTTCATGTCGTTCCTCTTGGCATCATCTTTGTTGCCATGGGTACCTATGACACAGTTCTTAGTGGCGTGATGTCGGTGTGCTAAATAAACTGCAATAAAGATAAATTATCAATGATAAAATAGTGTGTGTGTTCAAAACAAGTTCTTTATAAGGATATGGATTGAAGTGCTGTTGCATAATGCAGCATGGCTAAGCAAGACTAGATCTAATTCATCTTGACATTAATGTACGTTGAGGCTGCAACCATTTACATCCAGAGGGCAGTTTACAGCAACACTTACTGAGATCCTGTGTCTCTGTCAGAGCCTGTGCTGCTTTTGAATGAGTTTCTTCTCACAGTTTACAGCAATGTGACAGATAGAAGCTGGCATTGCAAAGCTTGTAGGTTAGATTTTAACCAAAACTGCTACATACACGTCTGTGCACTCAAGCCTGTGAGACTGCAAAGAGCTAACTTTTATATGCATGTGACTAAGTACTGAGCTTGGAACTATATTACTATAAAGTCTTTTTTTTCTTTTGTTAAAAATCTTAACCAGGCCCTCATTTCCTCTCATATCAGCCCTGGACTCTGGACTGTAACTGACCCGCTTTTATCAGCCGAGTTAGCCTGCCTGGGTCACAAGTTCATACACAAACCGACAGCTCCTAACAGCTCAGATCACTTGCTGGGCGTCCTAAAGGGTGAATAACTCTTATATAACTCGGTATCAGTCAATATTAAACAGTGCTACAGTGACTGATAGTTAGAAATGAGTTTCCACAACACCACTAAATGATATTTGTTTGATAACAGCTTAAATAGTGCAATTGCTCTTATCAGGTGGCCTACATATCGGACTGAAGGTAACGTCAGAGAACTAGCACAAGGTGTGTCCGTGTCAGGCCATGCCAAAACCAAGGAGGTTAAAATCTGCACATGGATGCAAATTGTCAGTCAGCAAAGCACAGATTAAAGTAGCTTGAATGTATGTTTTACTGTTACTGTGTTTATGCAATGCAGCCTACGTGATGAGATGTGTGAGACACGTTTTCCATGTGAAGAATAGTGCATCCTCCAGTGGTACTTATGCTCTGCGCAACAATACTACAAACTGAGGCCCTACTGAATCTGTCTTAGAACTATACAAAAAAAAACTGTTTCCCAAACCCTTTTTGTGAACCACAAGATGTGCCCGGGTGCACATTCACAAACAATTAAGAATGAGTAAAACTTTCCCAATACACACACACAAAGTGTTACGTGGAGCATGAAAAAGCCTGTTTGTCCACAGGGACGGCTCATAAAGTGAGTCAGGCATGACTAGGAGGCCTGAGGAAGCAATCACATCAGGGAGGATAGAGTTTCCATAAACAAGTCGCAGATCAGGTATGCAGCAGCAGATTTTCGAAAAGATGTAATATTAGATGCAGACAGACAGACAGACAGACAGACAGGCACAGACAGACAGACAGATAGACAGACACACATCCAGATAGACGGCTGTCCGCCATATTAAATAGCATTAGCTGAAGTATTGTCTCATAACATTTCACCCCCCCAGGCCAGAGATGTTCCTCATGCTGCATTATGGGTTATGACTGGTCTTACCACAAACAGATACAATTTTTATTCCACTGCTCCAGGGCTTTCTTCCAGAATGGGCCTCTGTAGCCACAGACAAAGACACAGTACAATGAAACACAGGAAATATGGATCCTGAACTGTATGAAATCTGCACAAAAGCTTATAGTCAACAACATCTGCACATATTTTTGTACTTTGAAATGCACATATATCTTCTTCAGTAAATGATGCTGTCATGTAGTTTGTCCAGCAGTATCTTTTTATTGAGTATGACCGTGAATGCAGTCTCCTGTGTTTTACTGAGGATCAGGGCGGCTCGGGCTCGGCTGTGGATCTGCCTGGCTTCACTCTCAAGGGGTCGGACGGAGATGCTGGGGCTGGTGGAGGGGGGGCTGATTCTACGCCTACTGAGACTTGAGGTCAAAGACAAACTCGATTCCCTGCAGTTTTCATACAAAGAACACATTGGAGTGGATGATGCCATCCTCATCATACTTCACCGTGCCCTGTCTCATCTGGAGGAACCTGGAGTTTATGTGAGAATCATGTTCTTTGATTTTTCAAACGCATTCAACTCCATCCAGCCCACCATACTCAAAGACAAGCTCACAGAGATGGGAGTGGATCCTTCCTGTGTTTCTTGGATCACAGATTACCTGACAGGAAGGCCACAGTTTGTCAGGATGGGGAACTGTGTTTCTGGGACATTAATGAGCAGTACTGGGGCTCCACAAGGAACAGTCCTGGCTCCATTCCTGTTCACACTGTATACATCAGACTTCAAATACAGCACTGAATCCTGCCACATTCAGAAATACTCTGATGACACTGCTATCATGGCATGTATCAGAAATGGACATGAAGCTGAATACAGGGATCTGATAAGTGCCTTCAGTGACTGGAGTCACAAAAACTGCCTGCTACTCAACGCCTCAAAGACAAAGGAAATGATCATCGATTTCTGCAGATCCAAACCCCCTTTTCAGCCAGTGAACACTTGTGGCGTGGACATCGAAGTGGTGACATCGTTTAAATATTTAGGTGTCCACCTTGATAATAAGTTGGGCTGGTCTAAAAACATAGACTTCATCTACAAAAAGGACCAGAGCCGACTTTTTTTTTGCCTCAGAAGACTTCGATCATTAGACATCTGCAGTAAGATGCTGCAGATGTTTTATCAGTCTGTGGCAGCAAGTGTCCTGTTTTATGCTGCAGTCTGCTGGGGAGGCTGTATAAAAAACAAGGATGCAAGGTGTCTGAACAGACTGATTAAAAAAGCTGGCTCTGTGGTTGGAATCAGATTGAACACACTGGAGGATGAGGTGGAGAGACGTGCACTGAACAAGATGGAGGCCATTCTGACAAACATGGATCATCCACTTCATATCTGCCTCAGTGAACAACGAAACTTCAGTGGTGGACGACTCCTATCCCTGTGCTGCAGGACGGAAAGATTCAGAAAATCTTTCTTACCATCAGCAATTAGACTATTTAACTCTAAAGTAAATAGATGAGATCCCAGACAATTGAATTTTCCTTCGGGGATTAATAAAGTTATTGTATTGTATTGTATTGTGTTGTATTGTATTGTATTAAGCTTAAAGATCTTCTATTTTTTGACTCTTCTGTTTCCTCCATAAACATCACTAATCTTCATCCTTGTTTTGTAAAAGTTCATCTAATCATAATTCAAATGTTTAAAGTCTTTATTTAAGCAATAGCTCTAACACATTAAAAAAAAAACTACAAAAAATAAAACATTACAAGTAACGTTTATGCACATTTGTAATTAAGTGAATGTTTAGAACTTGTTATGTAGAACAGCCCATTTCAATATGTGTATTAAATGTATTATAATTTTAGATTTTTTACTTTATTACTGATTCTGGTGTTGACATTTTACTGCAATAAGAAAAAGAAGAGCAACTGGAGGGAAATTAAAGATATATCAGAGATGAAGTTGTGATTATTATTCTATGCCATCTTGTGCTTATTCTAAGCACAGTTAGCTGAATAGAGCAAATACACAGAGGCTGCAAAAACACCAGTGTGCTTTAGCATGATTCTGTAATTTTCTTGCATTTAATTTCATTAGTTAATTTATAATCTAATTGTATCTTTTTTGTGCAAATTTGTAACCTAGAAAGCAAGAAGCCAGCTGTAGAAAAAAGTAGAATATTTTCTTCTGGCTGTACCTGTGCAGAAATATGAAGAAAAACTAAAAGTACCTCAACGGTCAGCAGTTTGCACCACCAGTGCATAATAGCATCCACACAAACACAGTATGTAAGCATGAATGGCAGGCTCTAAATGTATCTTCAATATCCTGTGTTATTATTAATTATCAGTATATCACAAATTCCTTTCAAGCAGAGACCCAGAAAGCTCTGGTATCATCTTTCCAGCTTTGTCTCCTCAGTCTGCATAAGGATAACAGAGGATGTTTTCAATTATCCAAGAAACATAAAGAAGCCATCTGCTGGGACACAAGGACAATCACTATGCATTGTTGCATGCAGGCATGAATGAGAGCGAGACCAGTCTGAGTCAGAGGGCAGGTTCAGCAGGGGGACAGATATGACACAAACGGCTTCTACCACAACAGCCCCTTTCAGTTTCACTCTAATCTGAATACTGTTTCAAATAAATGTGTCCAGAATCTTCTGAGAAGAGACATAAAAGCATGTTTCTCAGCAGAGCTGCAA